>NC_086319.1:62574571-62908738 GCF_036172605.1 Pelobates fuscus | reverse complement strand
ACGAGAGTTACAGCTGCAATAATTTCCACAAATTTATAGTCTCTCCCCCAAAATCCCATTGTGCTGTTTGTATATGTGACAAATTAGCACACGGCCTTATAAAATAAGATGTCTGGGGTTACCCAGGTGGTGCTCTCCTCATGCAGCTGAATTTTATCAGTGCGAGTCCACGAACTTTATGCTCAATGGTTCATTGCCCCTTGGCACCCTTGTGTGTAAAGGTGACCGCCTTGTTAATGATTTTAATATCTGTTCTTTTTCAGCGTTGAGTCCCTGTTCTGATGGAGTCCATATTTCTGTTCTGGTTTTCTTTCATGTTTTTAATGTCCTTAGTTTTCTGTTAAATTACATTATTTTTTTTTATTTTCTTTATTTTTATTACTGTTTAGGTCTCTTACTAGGTCATACTGCAGGACATATCTCTATTGTGCGTTGCCTATTTTTAGTTCTAGCCTCTATAAGATATTCAGTCTTTTCTCCTGTCATCCTTTTTATATTATAGACTATGTTCTATAATTTGGTTTGTTAAAACAAAATTATGGTTATCGTTGTGTATGTAAATTCTATGTTTGCTGAAGTCGAGGTGTAGTTGCTTTTGCCCTCTCTTTTACATAAATAAGGCTCAGAGTATTTATAGTGTAGAATCCCTGTAAGCCGTTTAATGTGTTTGTATGCAAAAGTATTCATTTGTCCAATATATTATATTAGTATAATCTTATATTCTGTGATGTAATTCTTCGAAATGGTATGAATATAATTGTTACATTCGAATATACTGTGTTCACAGCATCTAATGCTACTGTATGGCTCTATTTGAATAGCGTACTTATTAATGTCTTGTTCCTTTCGATATTTGCCACAGTTTGCATCTTTTTTTGCAGTTTTTTTCTTATCCTCAACAAATTCTTATTGATGATCTCAGCCAAGAAAGTGTGATGGCAGAGAAGAAACCAGTAATGTGAGGGAGAAAAGATAAGTAAAATACCTTTTTTTTTTCTACCTGCGAAGGAGCAGGGAGCGGTAACCTAACTGGCCCCCAGGGCACTATAGCATTAGAAATGCATATTTGTATTCCAAACGTTAGACTGTTCCTTTATTTTTAAAGCTCTGTTAATTTTAGTTAATTTTATGTTATTTACTGAAGTGAGAATCCAAGGCGATTTAAACGTGAACTTTAAATTTAAAGTCAAAATAGCCAAACTAGAGATTCATCTACTCTGCCCTTACATTTTCAATTCACTTTGAATTCTCACTTTAATGAGTAATCCTTTGAATCAGTGATAAGTAGACTTTTTGGGACCAACTGCAAGTTTCATACAATATAAACAAAGAATTTGACGTATTTGCTACATTTTGAGAACACATTCAATGGATGTAATGAGGGTAAACAAGCATTTATATAGAGTCCAGATTACATGGGATCGAGTAGAACTATTAGAGGGTGTGATTTAGGAGGGCATATGCTTCCATTAGCAATAGATTTTTTTTTTCTAAAGTATATTTTAGAAGAACAGATCACTGAGTTATAGCTGGAATTGTGTTAGTGAAGAAAATCTGTGAACTTATTCTAAAGGCGTTCAGCACTACAGGAACACTTGGATTGTTATACAATGTCACAGCTGTGGCTGTAAATGTGGGGAGTTGTATTAAATGAAGACGATATTATTCCACAATACACATTTATTCTGTGGAGACAAGGCTCATGGAGGACATTTTCATCATGTAAAAGGTTAAAAGGTTGGAGTGAACTGTTAAGTTGCCGTGAGTCACGGTGATGAGAGATTTGGTGAGATATATTATTTAAAGGGACACTATAGTCACCCAGACCACTTCAGCTCAATGAAGTGGTCTGGGTGTCAGGTCCGTCAGGTTTTAACCCTTCACATGTAAACATACAGTCAGAGAAACTACTATGTTTACATGGCAGGGTTAATCCAAATTCTAGTGGCTAGAGGCGCTTCTGCGACCCTGGATGCGAAATTCACATCCAGCGTGCAGAACGTCCATAGGAAAACATTGAGAAATGCTTTCCTATGGACTGTTAGAATGCGCGCGTGGCTCTTGCCGGGCATGCGCATTCCGCTCCACTCGGGAGCTGATCCTTTAATGCTGCTTAATGGAAACGGAAGAACTACAAAAAAACTGTCCTCAGAACTTGTGAAAAAAATCCGAACCTATACAGAAACTGGAAAAACATAAGTAAATAAAATAAAGTGCACAAGGTTGAAATTAATAACTAATCATATATGTCAGCACCAGGCCCAATGGACTCTTAACCCCTTAAGGACACAGCTTCAGAAGCTTGTCTTACGCTTAATGACACAAGCAATTTTTGCATTATCTTGCTGTATGCGTTCAACTGCAATTTGCATCTCTCTCGTTTATTGCACCAACACATATTATATACTGTTTTTTAAAGGACAGAAAGGGCTTTAATTTGGTGTAACATATATATATATATATATATATATATATATATATATATATATATATACATGCTTATTTATTATTAAAAAAATACAGAAAAATGTAAAAAAAAGAAAAATTTTGTTTTTTTGTACAGTTTTTGCAATAATAATGTGTGCCTAATTAGTGCAGGTTAAAGAAAGTAATTAAAAATAAATTAATTTAGTTGTTCTGATTCACAGAATATATAATGTGTCTGGGATTTTAAGTTTTTTTTTTGGTAGTTACAGGTCACAAAGCACAAGGAGTAAAATAAACTTTTAATGTGGAGCGATTTTAGAATTTGGTATGTTTGTCTTGTAAGCTTAATAGCCATAAACGAAAACAAAATTGCCACACAAAAGTATATATTTATATAAAGTAGACATCACAGGCTATTGTCCTAAGGTTGTTTTGACACTTTCTAAGTAACCATTTCACCGAGTAAAATTTAGTTTTTGGGGGTTTTTGGCACACAAACTTATAACAAAGAACTTCTCATGTGTATTTTGTAAAGTTGGTGTGTGCTATTCCTGTACAAAGTTTTATTATGTGTTCAGTTACTTCTGCTGAGTACAACGGTACCCCCATTGTATGTCTTTGGCACTATTTTGTGAAGCTACAGTGCCATATAGGAGACCTGTCCATTTCAACATTTACAGTAGAATTTTGAGAGGCGAATTTAATGGGCCTATGCTTCAATTTGGGGTATTATAAAAGTTTGACTGTTCAAAAAAACCCCACAAAGGCCTACCATTTGTAAAAGTAGACACCTTAGGGTACCTCATATGGTGCATATTGTGCTTTAACATGCCCCCATTTTTTCACCAATATATGCCAAAGTATGTGGTAAAAAAATTATTTTGGGCATTTTTTACATACGGATTACATTTTTGCTGGGCATTTTGTACATTTCATATGTGCCACTAAGTTCAAACCCCCCAAATTATGCTCAGCTAAGCCTTCTGAGTAAAACAATATGCCCAATGTATGACCTAGACACTATTTTGTGAAGTTACACTGCTGTAAAAGAGACATAACAAGTTAAGGTTTTTAAGTATGAATTTTCATGGAGGGTTTTGATGCGTCCGCGTCCCACTTTGGAGCACTTGAGCAGGCTACATATTACAACTACACTATAAAGGCATATCATTTCTTAAAGAACACATCCCAGGGCAATTCAAAAGGCATATTTTGAACCTTAGCGTGGGATAATTTTTCCGCTAGCTTGTACCAAGTGTAGTGGTAATAAGCATTTTTTCTGCCTTTTTGACACACAAAGTGAGTTTGCACAGTATATTTTGCAAACCTTACGTGTACTACAACTGTATCCTACTTCATATGTTGCTCAGCTATGTCAGCTGAGTACAGCAATACCCCTGTATGTAACTTTGCTAGGTATATGTGGACATTGAAGAGGCACATTTGAGACACAGCCATTCCAGTTTATTTCAAACTTTGAATTTTTACGCTGTGTCCATGTCCCATTTTAGAGTATTTTACAAGGCTATATAATCCAATTACCCCATCAAGGCATACCATTTATTAAAGAAGACATCCAAGGGCAATTCAAAAGGCATATTTTGAACCTTAGCGTGGGATAATTTATCCGCTAGCTTGTACCAAGTGTAGTGGTAATAAGCATTTTTTATGCCTTTTTGACACACAAAGTGAGTGTGCACAGTATATTTTGCAAACCTTATGTGTACTATGACTGTATACTACTTCATATGTTGCTCAGCTATATCGGCTGAGTACAGCAATACCCCCGTATGTACCTTTGCCAGGTATATGTGGACATTGAAGGGGCACATTTGAGACACAGCCATTCCTGTTTTTCTTTAAACTTTGAATTTTTACGCAGTGTCCATGTCCCATTTTAGAGTATTTTACAAGGCTTTATAATCCAAATACACCATAAAGGCATACCATTTCTTAAAGAAGACATCCAAGGGCAATTCAAAAGGCATATTTTGAACCTTAGCATGGGATCATTTTTCCGCTAGCTTGTACCAAGTGTAGTGGTAATAAGCATTTTTCTGCCTTTTTGACACACAAAGTGAGTTTGCGCAGTATATTTTGCAAATCTTATGTGTACTACGACTGTATACTACTTCATATGTTGCTCAGCTATGTCGGCTGAGTACAGCAATACCCCCGTATGTACCTTTGCAAGGTATATGTGGACATTGAAGGGGCACATTTGAGACACAGCCATTCCAGTTTTTATCAAACTTTGAATTTTTACGCTGTGTCCATGTCCCATTTTAGAGTATTTTACAAGGCTATATAATCCAATTACACCATAAAGGCATACCATTTCTTAAAGAAGACATCCCAGGGTAATTCAAAAGGCATATTCTGAACCTTAGCGTGGGATAATTTTTCCGCTAGCTTGTACCAAGTGTAGTGCTAATGAGCATTTTTTTATGTATTTTTTTACTTTGTAAATCTTTTTTTAATTTGTAAAACTTTTTTTACTTTGTAAAACCCGTTTTTTAAACTTTTTTTTTTACTTATTAAATGTTTTACACTTTCTTAACTTTTTTTACAGTTTTAATTTTTTTTCTAAACTTTTCTATTACCGTTAACTAGTGATGTCGCGAACATAAAATTTTCCATTTGCGAATGGCAAACGCGAACTTCCGCAAATGTTTGCGAACGGGCGAACCGGGCGAACCGCCATAGACTTCAATAGGCAGGCGAATTTTAAAACCCACAGAGACTCTTTCTGGCCACAATAGTGATGGAAAAGTTGTTTCAAGGGGACTAACACCTGGACTGTGGCATGCCGGAGGGGGATCCATGGCAAAACTCCCACAGAAAATTACATAGTTGATGCAGAGTCTGGTTTTAATCCATAAAGGGCAGAAATCACCTAACATTCCTAAATTGTTTGGAATAACATGCTTTAAAACATCAGGTATGATGTTGTATCAATCAGGTAGTGTAAGGGTTACGCCCGCTTCACAGTGACAGACCAAACTCCCCATTTAACATATCACAAACAACCGCAAACAGTCCATTTGCACAACCGCAAACTCCCCATTTGCACAAGGTTGGATACCAAGCTAGCCATGTCCCGTTCCTTGACCTCACTGATGTCATTGAAGGTCTCTTCCTCCACCCAGCCACGTACAACACCAAGGGTCCCCGAAAGGTGACAACAAGCCCCCTATATTTTTTTTTTAATTGTACATTACTGTTACACCAGATATGAGTTGCACTGGTGTGACATTGTGCCCTGGCAGGCCCTGAAACGCACACGTGTGAAGGAAACTGACTGCTATTATTTCACAGTCAAATTTCTAGTTGTTTTTTTTAATGTACACTACTGTTACACCAGATATGAGTTGCACTGGTGTGACACTGTGCCCTGGCAGGCCCTGAAACGCACACGTGTGAAGGAAACTGACTGCTATTATATTACAGTCAAAAAAGTGTTTTTTTGTTTTTTTTAAATGCATGCTATTGTGACACCAGATATGAGTGGTGGCACTAGGCAAGTGGGCACAGTATACGCTGTGAGCCTGACACACACTGGCAGGCAGGCAACTGCAATTAGATTACACAGAAACAAAAAAAAAGCAGACTGATGTTCTAGCCCTAAAAAGGGCTTTTTGGGGTGCTGTCCTTACAGCAGAGATCAGATGAGTCCTTCAGGACTGTAGTGGACACTGAATACACTAGCCTAGCTATCGATTTCCCTATTAAATCAGCAGCAGCTACACTGTCCCTCCTCTCACTAAGAATGCAGCTTCCGGGGGGTGGGGCCTAGCTGTCATGGAGGAAAGACGCACTTCATGTGAGCTCCCTCAATATCTCACTTTAAGCAGCTATCAACAAGCAAATTTCATCCCAGAAGGGGATGACCCAGCAATGTTGCTCCTACCTGACCGACCCGACATGCTTAATAGCGGTCAGCAACTCGACAGAGTCTTACTGACCTCCGCGTGGCAAGTGTGGCCTGGTGCTCACCGGGCGGGTGAGGCGGCCGATCTCCCGATCCTGGGATGCCCAGGAGCAGGTACTTCCCGGCAGGAGCTCCGTTACCCCCCCTCGGACCAGTGGGGGTTATCCCGGTCCACCCCTGAGAGGCTGTCTGGAGCTAATGGACGCACAGAGCACAGCCGCCCAGGCTTACATACTCATCTGCGACTCTCCCAATATGGCGGTAGCCGCGTGTCCTCCTGGTACCAGCAAAGCATGGCAAGATATTGAGTCTAAGCTGGACAGACTCTTTAATGAATTTTGGAAGCAAATAACAAGCAGGAAGCCCCAACAAGCTCCACCACAGCACCAACAAGCTCCACCACAGCTAAGCAAAGCATTAAAATCCACCAACGCAAAAGGTGTCGAAGACAGGACCAGAGGCACAAACAGAAATGCAGAGCCTGCCCCACGTCAAGCACTCACCTTCACCTTAAGCCACCACAATCCCACACCGGA
Source organism: Pelobates fuscus (assembly GCF_036172605.1). Taxonomy (NCBI): domain Eukaryota; kingdom Metazoa; phylum Chordata; class Amphibia; order Anura; family Pelobatidae; genus Pelobates; species Pelobates fuscus. The sequence continues at coordinate 62,901,844 of NC_086319.1, read as the reverse complement.
CGTGAAGCACCACCGGGACAGATCCGACCACCCGACAAAACAAGCTTCCACCACCTCAAGCCGCGAACCCGGCACTCAGCCAGAGACTTGTCTTTGTTGTTCCAGGTATCAGGGACTCCCAGGGTCTGCACTTGGCACCCAGAAGGGATCGGATGAGCACAAGCAGTAAACAGCAGCCTGCCAAGCATGTCCCACTATAGCCGATCCTCCACACCATGCCTTTGATCACATGAACTGCTCTCTGCACATTAACTAATCGTAAAGTAGCGTTTAAACGTGTCATTATTTCACCTCCTAAAGAGTTTATTGCCGTAGTTCCTTACATGCCTTTACCTTAACCGTTCATGTATTATGTTATTCACTAGTCTCATCTCATGGGGCGACTCACACTTGATTTATAACTAGTGGTGGAGCTACTGATATAAATACACAGTTGATAACGTGCAAGCTACACCCTAAACATGACAGCCATCTTTCACAACAATGTACTGCTATATACTCATACCCTCAGTGCAACTAGCCATGATATACGCACGTTCAGCCTAGCATGCTCAAATATAACACACTTCTGTCTAAAAAAAGAAAAAGAAAAAAATAATATAAAAAAAAAAGAAAAAAAAGAATGCAGCTTCTGAATGAATCTAAAATGGATGCTGTCCAGGAGGTGGGATGGTCTGGGAGGGAGGGTCTGCTGCTGATTGGCTGGAATGTGTCTGCTGACTGTGATGTACAGGGTCAAAGTTTACTCAATGATGACAAATAGGGGGTGGACCGAACATCGCATATGTTCGCCATCCGTGGTGAACGCGAACAAGCTATGTTTGCTGTGTACTATTCACCAGCGAACTATTCGGGACATCTCTAGTCAGGATAGATGCCTCTGGAATGGGAGGTACGGGTTGAGATGGTACGCATACCAGTGTCTCAGGGGCCAAATAAGCATTTCTGGACAAAAGTGTCTGATGGGCCTGAGCAATCTGGTCCATACGGTGATCCTGTTCTTAAAATCTTGCCTCATAGGAGGCCATTTGCTGTCCTAAACCTGCAGGGCCCATGGTCCTATCATAATGTCATGATATAATACCCCAACACACAGAGTTTAAGATAGCAAGGGACAAGACTAGGATATAACTTATTACCTTGACTTAGAATGGCCAGTCATGCCACACACATTTCACCACTACGCTCACTGAATCCCTCTGACTACGGTTAAATTCATCTTCTACATCAGAACACTACTCCTAAGATTGGGTTTTATCCATGTCTCGGGTCTTTCATTTAGAATAGGGGCAGCTTCGGTCTCCTTCAACACTGACACTCCAGTGCATATTATTAAAAGATTGGGCAGATGGAAATCCTCAGTCTACAACCGATATATTCCTCATCCCGAGAAAGAAATGATGAAAGCTTTTAAAAGTTTGGCTTTGTAAATTTGATGCAATAAGTGTGTTTTTCTTTAATACCTTTTCACCCTCTTTGCATGAACCCGATTTACATATATTACTAATATGTTTCTGAACATATATATTATATTATTCACTCACTCACTCACTCTCTGGGCCGGCCTAAGACATCATGCTGCCTAGGTCCAACTATAAATGACTATGGGGGATAATGTATAATAAACACAGGTTACTGGCTATGGGAGGGATAATGTATATTAAACACAGGTTACTGGCTATGGGAGGATAATGTATAATAAGCACAGGTTACTGGCTATGGGGGGATAATGTATAATAAACATAGGTTACTGGCTATGGGAGGATAATGTATAATAAACACAGGTTACTGGCTATGGGGGGATAATGTATAATAAACACAGGTTACTGGCTATGGGAGGGATAATGTATAATAAACACAGGTTACTGGCTATGGGGGGGATGATGCATAATAAACACAGGTTACTGGCTATGGGGGGGTAATGTATAATTAACACAGGTTGCTGGCTATGGAGGGATAATGTATAATAAACACAGGTTACTGGCTATGGGAGGATAATGTATAATAAACACAGGTTACTGGCTATGGGGGGATAATGTATAATAAACACAGGTTACTGGCTATGGGGAGGATAATGTATAATAAACACAGGTTACTGGCTATGGGGGATAATGTATAATAAACACAGGTTACTGGTTGTGGGGGGATAATGTATAATAAACCCAGCTTAGTGGTTGTGGGGGGATAATGTATAATAAACACAGGTTACTGGCTATGGGGAAGATAATGTATAATAAGCACAGGTTACTGGCTATGGGGAGGAAAATGTATAATAAACACAGGTTACTAGCTATGGGGGGGGATAATGTATAATAAGCACAGGTTACTGGTTGTGGGGGATAATGTATAATAAACACAGGTTACTGGCTATGGGGAGGAAAATGTATAATAAACACAGGTTACTAGCTATGGGGGGATAATGTATAATAAGCACAGGTTACTGGTTGTGGGGGATAATGTATAATAAACACAGGTTACTGGTTGTGGGGGGATAATGTATAATAAACACAGGTTACTGGCTATGGGAGGATAATGTATAATAAACACAGGTTACTGGCTATGTGAGGATGATGTATAATAAACACAGGTTACTGGCTATGGGGAGGATAATGTATAATAAGCACAGGTTACTGGCTATGGGAGGATACTGTATAATAAACACAGGTTACTGGCTATGGGGGATAATGTATAATAAACACAGGTTACTGGCTATGAGGGGATAATTTATAATAAACACAGGTTACTGGCTATGGGGGGGATAATGTATAATAAACACTGGTTACTGGCTATGGGGGGATAATGTATAATAAACACAGGTTACTGGCTATGTGTAACGAGAATATACCCCTACACGCAGGATCCAGCCAAACAGAAGACAGCACAGAGGAGAGATACGTCTACCGGACCTTAGAGTGGCCGGACTCGACGTAATAGGAGAAGTACAGAGTCAGGAACGATCCGAGGTCAAGGGCACAAGGAGACAGCGTAAACGAGAACTAGCCGGGGTCTGGTACACAGGAATCAGCAAGCCGGCAAACAGAACAGACAAGGATAAAGCGAAAACAAAGTCAGAATACAAAGCCAAGGTCAAATACGGAGACACACAACTGAACACTACAAGCACTAAAGGGAACTGGAGCAGAAACCACGATAGGGCAAGGAACTAAGGGAAAAGGGTAAGTATAAGTAGCCTTCAAACTAATGTGATTGGCTCCTGTCACTTCCACACGCCCAAAAGGTAAGTGTATGGGGTGATTGGCATGACAGGAGCCAATGGGAGCCTTTTTGTAATTTAGGCTCCCACTGTCCTTTTAAAAGCGCCCGAGACTCGCGGCGCGCTCTTAGCTGCAGGCGGGACACGTGACCGCATCTCGCGGTCACTGCCCGTCTTCCTGTTAGGAGAGTCGGATGAGCCGCGCGCGGCTCGTGCAGCCGCAGGACCGCGCGCGGCTTGAAGAGAGGACCGCGGCCGGCCCCCAGATAAGGTAAGTAACGCTACAGTACCCCCCTGAGGACACGCCCTCCGGGCGGGCAGGACCAGGCCTGGCAGGAAAACGCGAATGGAAAGAACGTACAAGGCGGGGAGCATGAACAGCATCCGCAGAAATCCAACTGCGCTCCTCAGGCCCATAACCCTTCCAATGTACAAAGTACTGAAGCCGACCCCTAAGGAAACGAGAGTCAAGAACAGCAGACACTTCGAACTCTCATGACCCTCCACAGAGACAGGAGGGGGAGGGGGAGTATGCCGGGTATAGCGGTTGCGTACGTAAGGCTTCAATAACGAGGTGTGAAAGACATTAGGTATACGCAGATTCTTAGGCAGACCCAAGGCATAAGAAACGGGATTAACCTTATGTATAATGCGATAAGGACCAATGAAGCGGGGAGCCAATTTCATAGAAGGCACCCGGAGGCGAATATTCCGTGTGGAAAGCAAAACCCTGTCCCCCACAACATAGGAAGGAGCCGCTCTGCGATGCTTGTCAGCCTGAGCCTTCTGGCGGGCAGCAGAGTCCACCAAAGAACGCTGAACCTGCTCCCAAGTATTACGCAAATGTTCATCCAGAACTGGCATGCCCTGTGAGGAGAATGCAGCCGGAAGAACAACGGGATGCTGGCCATAGACAACGTAAAAAGGGCTTTTGCCGGAAGAATCATGAGTGGCGTTATTCCGAGCAAATTCAGCCCAAGGAAGCAGGTCAGACCAATTGTCCTGATGGTGAGACACAAAACAACGGAGGTACTGCTCCAGAGACTGGTTGGCACGTTCAGCAGCTCCATTAGACTGGGGATGGTAAGCGGAAGAAAATGAGAGAGAAATACCCATCTCCGAACAAAAGGCTTTCCAGAACCTGGAAATAAATTGGCTACCCCTATCGAATACAACAGATAAGGGAATACCATGTAATCGAAACACTTCTCTAGCGAAGATAAGAGCCAGTTCCTTGGAAGTGGGCAACTTGCGAAGAGACACAAAGTGAGCCATTTTGGAAAACCAATCTACTATCATTAGGATGACTGTGTTACCATTCGAAGGGGGTAATTCAACAATAAAATCCATTGATAGATTAGACCAAGGTCTCTCGGGAATGGGTAACGGATGCAACAGCCCACAAGGAACTCTACGAGAGGATTTCATACATGCACAAGTAGTACAAGCACTTATATAGTCAGTGACATCCTTACATAAGGTATCCCACCAAAAATACCGAGAAACGGCTGACACCGTTTTGGAAATACCAGGATGTCCAGCAGTCTTAGTATCATGATACAGTGACAGAACATCCCGTCTCTCGGGAACGTCAACGAACAATTTATCATTAGGCCTCTCGCTAGGTGCCATGCTTTGTTTCGCTTGTATGGCCTGCAAGAGGGACGAGGAAATAGACAATATAGTAGTTGCTATTATCCTGTCTGGGGGAATGACAGGAGTAACCTCAATCTCCTGTTTGTCAATAGTCTCGAACTGTCTGGACAGAGCGTCCGCTTTAGTGTTCCGATCACCTGGCCTATAGGTGATTATATAATTAAAATGAGACAAGAACAGTGACCACCTAGCCTGCCTGGAAGACAATCTTTTAGCTTCGCTAAGGTAGGATAGGTTCTTATGATCCGTAAATATGAGGATAGGATCCTTAGGGCCCTCTAACAAATGTCTCCATTCTTTGAGTGCTAAAATGATAGCAAGGAGTTTGCGATTACCCACATCATAATTCTTTTCTGCTTTGGACATTTGTTTAGAAAAGAAGCCACAAGGATGCAATGGCTTGTCAGGAGACTCTCTTTGGGATAAGACAGCACCTACCCCTATATCGGAAGCATCAACCTCAAGTATATATGGCAATGAGGGGACAGGATGCTGTAAAATAGGTGCAGAGGCGAACGTAGTCTTAAGAAAGTCAAAAGCCTGAAGTGCCTCGGTAGACCAGGCACGTGTATTGCCATCCTTTTTAGTCATACGAGTAATAGGTGCTACGATAGACGAAAAACCTTTGATAAAACGTCTATAATAATTAGAGAAACCCAGAAAACGCTGGATGGCCTTCAGACCTTGCGGCAGAGGCCATTCTATGACCGCAGCGAGCTTCTGGGGATCCATCCGAAAACCCTTAGCGGAAATCAAATACCCCAAAAACTGGACTTCGGATTGGTCGAATAGACATTTTTCTAGTTTGCAATAAAGACCATTAGCAAGAAGGGTCTTCAGAACTGTCGTAACATGTCTGTGATGAGTGTGTAAGTCTGTAGAATATATTAAAATGTCATCCAAGTACACAATAACAAATGAATGAATAAAGTCCCTTAAGACATCATTAATAAATTCTTGGAATACTGCTGGGGCATTGCAAAGCCCAAATGGCATGACGGTATACTCATATTGACCTGACCTAGTGTTAAAGGCTGTCTTCCATTCGTGGTCCTTTTTTATACGTATCAAATTGTATGCTCCTCTAAGATCTAGTTTGGTGAATACCGTAGCATGTTTGAGCCTGTCAAACAATTCTGTTATTAATGGTATAGGGTAAGCATTTTTGATGGTGATTTTATTAAGACCTCTATAATCAATGCAAGGTCTTAAATCACCTTCTTTTTTTGATACAAAGAAGAACCCCGCTCCAGCCGGAGAAGAGGATCTCCTAATAAATCCCTTGTCTAATGATTCTTTAATGTATTCCTCCATGACACGGTTTTCTTGAACCGATAGAGGGTACACCCTGCCCTTTGGAGGTATAGTGCCAGGCAACAAGTCAATAGCACAATCGTAGGGTCTGTGAGGCGGTAATTTGTCAGCCTCTCTTTTATCAAAGACAGTCTTTAAAGATAAATACTGAGAGGGTATAACCGTAGACAAAGGAGGAATGGTAGGAACATTAATAGAATTCACAGGCGTGACTTCAATAGTACATGACTCATGGCAGGCTTCACTCCATGATTTTATCTGCCCTGTCTCCCAGTCAAAAATGGGATTGTGGGCATGTAACCATGGATACCCTAACACTAACTGTGAAGAGGGAGAGGTGATGACCTGGAACCGAATGGTTTCATAGTGTAAAACCCCTGTGTACATGTGTAACGGTGCAGTCTCATGAGTAACAACTGGAGATATCAATGGTCTACCATCTATGGCCTCAACGGCCAAGGGTATCTCCTTCTCCCTGATGGGAATGTTGTTTTTCTTTACAAAACTAGAGTCTATAAAATTCTCAGCTGCCCCAGAGTCAACCAGAGCATATATATTTTCAACGATACAACTCTCTCCCATATGTAAAGAAACAGGGAGAAGCAGTCGGTTAGGAGGCAATGTAGGAGACTTAGAAATCACACCCAAGGCCAGTCCCCTATAAGGTCTTAGGTGCGAGAGTTTTCCGGGAGCAAAGGACATTCCTTTACCATATGGTCTCTCCTACCACAATATAGGCAGAGTCCCTCCCTTCTCCTATGTAATTTTTCATTATCAGACATTTTGGCAACCCCTAATTGCATAGGTTCCTCTTCAGATACTTTTACACTCTCCGGTGTATCAACTCTGGGGTGAATAGCTGTAACAAAACGTCTATTTCTGTTCTTGGTATAGAGCCTGTCACGAATCCTATTATCTATATCAATGAGGTAGTCAATAAGGTCCTCTAAAGCAACAGGAAGCTCCTTAGCTGCTACCTCATCCAATATAGAGTCTGATAAGCCTTCCATGAAGGCAGTAGTTAACCCATTGTTGGTCCAATCTACCTGTGAGGCAAGAGTACGAAACTGAATAGCGTAATCAGCCACAGACCTAGAACCCTGTTTAACTCTCATTAATGCTCTTGCGGCATTTTTAGACCTTTTCATAGTGTCAAAAGTTCTGCGAAATGCTGTTAGAAAACTGTGAAAGTCATGCACCATAGGTCCATTAGCTTCCCAAATAGGATTCGCCCATTCAAGTGCTTTGTCGGTAAGTTGGTGCATAAAGAACCCAACTTTAGACCTCTCTGTGGGAAACGAACGTGGATACATCTCAAAATGAAACTCTATTTGGTTAATGAACCCTCTGCATGTCTTAGAATCCCCTCCATACCTAGGAGGAGGTGTTAAATGGGCCGAAGTAGTAGGCAAAGTGGATACTTCAGGAAGCAGGGGTGTAGGAGGGTTAGGTGTGGTTGCTGGAATAGTTCTAGCTAAGAGCGTCTGGAGCGCCTGAGCTATCTGATCCATACGGTGATCCTGTTCTACAAATTTAGCCTCATGGGACGCCATCTGTTGAGCTAAATCTGCGGGGTCCATGGCCCTATCGTAATGTAACGAGAATATACCCCTACACGCAGGATCCAGCCAAACAGAAGACAGCACAGAGGAGAGATACGTCTACCGGACCTTAGAGTGGCCGGACTTGACGTAATAGGAGAAGTACAGAGTCAGGAACGATCCGAGGTCAAGGGCACAAGGAGACAGCGTAAACGAGAACTAGCCGGGGTCTGGTACACAGGAATCAGCAAGCCGGCAAACAGAACAGACAAGGATAAAGCGAAAACGAAGTCAGAATACAAAGCCAAGGTCAAATACGGAGAAACACAACTGAACACAACAAGCACTAAAGGGAACTGGAGCAGAAACCACGATAGGGCAAGGAACTAAGGGAAAATGGTAAGTATAAGTAGCCTTCAAACTAATGTGATTGGCTCCTGTCACTTCCACACCCCCAAAAGGTAAGTGTATGGGGTGATTGGCATGACAGGAGCCAATGGGAGCCTTTTTGCAATTTAGGCTCCCACTGTCCTTTTAAAAGCGCCCGAGACTCGCGGCGCGCTCTTAGCTGCATCTCGCGGTCACTGCCCGTCTTCCTGTTAGGAGAGTCGGATGAGCTGCGCGCGGCTCGTGCAGCCGCAGGACCGCGCGCGGCTTGAAGAGAGGACCGCGGCCGGCCCCCGGATAAGGTAAGTAACGCTACACTATGGGAGGATAATGTATAATAAACACAGGTTACTGGCTATGGAGGATAATGTATAATAAACACACAAAAAAAAGAATACAAAAAAAGAATACAGCTTCAGAATTAATCTAAATTGTATGCTGTCTAGGAGGTGGGAGGGTCTGGGAGGGAGGGTCTGCTGCTGATTGGCTGGAATGTGTCTGCTGACTGTGAAGTACAGGGTCAAAGTTTACTCAATGATGTCGAATAGGTGGCGGACCGAACATCGCATATGTTCACCATCCATGGCGAACGCGAACAAGCTATGTTCGCCAGGAACTATTCGCCAGCGAACCGTTCGGGACATCACTACCGTTAACCCCTAACTAGCAGTAAGCAGCACTAACAGTAAATTCCCCATTTTCCCATAACTTCCACCCACCCCAGCTAGCAAAATATATAATTGTATATGGAGCACCGGTGCTGGGGCAGCCTGATTGGGTGCTCCCAGTCTGCCTCTAATACAGAGGCATACCGGAGCACCATTAACCCCGCGATCGCCACGATCGCAGCGATCTGGGGTTAACTTTAGTAAATGACGGAAATTTTCCATCAACGGTCCTTAACTGAAGGACAAGGTTGACGGAAAATTTCCATCCGTGGTCGGGAAGGGGTTTATCTGGCCCTGCGGATACCCCAGACTGGGAGAAAAATAGAGAAGGAGAAATTTCGTTTCAGAGGGAAGGGTCATTGTACAAAGTGTAAAGACAAAAGGGAATTGGGGGCACACCCAGAATATGCATTTTGCAGTAATGGTGCTGCCGTAGTGACAAAAATTTACCACATTATTAAAATTCACTTTAGCTTATTAAGCACCACTAGCACTATTTCATTTGTCTCCCACATTGGAATTAGTGTAGGACCCACCGATATTAGAGTACTGTGAAGTAGTGGTAGTCTTAACACAATGTGGCCATCCCCAGAATCCCCATATTTGTTTGCTCATATAGCTGATTTTAAGTAGCTTTATGGAATTTAAAAATTTATTTTTATGTGTGCACTGTTTCTTGATCTGTATATTGTACCAAGTGTTGGCAGAAACCATAGGGGCAGGGAAATGAAAAGGAAAGCAGGCATACCCACAGATAAATAAGGGAGGATCTCAAAGAAACCCTGGGCATGTTGCTGAGGTGAGGTAGAGGGAATATGTGTTTTCCTACATTTAGGACTACAGTGCAGATCAGATTGACTAATAAGCAGGTTATCTTCTTTTCTTGCAAACAAGCTATTACATTAATGATAGTCCTGAAATGTGATAGAGGATGTTACCAATTAATGTAGCATTATCTAAAGTATGGCTAATGCAAGAAAAGGACAAGATAGCAGAGGTGTCACTGGGGGAGGACCATCACATTAGTTGATGTTTAATGAATGTGAGACCCTCATCCAGAATGTCCTACAACCATAGCAATAAAGATGTTGGTGAGTGGAGATAACTTCAATGTCATGCAGACACTATGTAACTCACACATAGCAATACAACTGTCAAAATGTTACCCAATGACATTACAAAGTCTAATCATTGTATCAATTTGTAGTTATATGTATTAAACATATCATTGCTATGAAAGCAACACGTGGTATTTTTGGTGCTAAATATTGAGATACATAGTTATTGACCCTTATTTAGCACTGCTCATTTGAATAACAACTGATTTTAGCTTGATAAATTGTTCCATCATAGGCTGAAACATATGTCTAATCCAGAACCGGTGCAAAGATTTCTGCCGCCCTAGGCAAAGATCCATTTTGCCGCCCCCTCATGAAAGCAAATTCAATCTCACAGAGGTTTTTTTCACTAAACTCTGAATTGCAGTGAGTTGAAAACCAAAGTGTAAAGTTGTAAAGTTGGAGAATTCTTCTACATCAGCTATTTTCGCCTAAGTTTTGCCGTATGGTTTCCAGTTAGGTCTGCCTAATATGCACATACTGCTTAATGCGTACATCCATCAACACACACTGCCTAATACCTACATCCATACACACATACTACCTACTGGACTGCCTGTACGGGTGGAACCAGTCTAATATGCCTCAGATATGTTCTCTCTGTAATGGCACTAGATGAGCTAAAACCAGCTTGAGATCTGAGCAGGGACCCACTAAAGGGCAGGCTAATTGAACTGTTGTCCGTTCTCACCTCTCTTGCTACTTGTTTTTCTCTCCTTAAGTTTAAAAGCTAATCCATACGTGGACCCCTTGCTCACGGTGCTTAGAGGGATATTGGCTATACCTCACTGATGATACCTTACAAGGTTGAAACAATGGTCTGGGGTTGCTGTATCTATCGTGCAGAAGGAACTTGCTGGCATTTCAGATTTGGACTGCCCATACAGGTGGGACCAGTCTGATATGCTTCAGATATGCTTCAGATATGTTCTCTCTGTAATGGCACTAAATTAGCTAAAACTAGCTTGATTTCTGAGCGGGGTCCCACCAAAGGGCAGGCTAATTGAGCTGTTGTCCGTTCTCAACTCTCTTGCTACTTGTTTTTCTCTCCTTAGGTTTAAAGGGTAATCCAGATGTGGACCCCTTGCTCATGGTGCCTACTATATTGTATATTGGCTATACCTCACTGATGATACCTTACAAGGTTGAAATGATCATCTGGGGTTGCTGTATCCTCTCATGCAGAGGGAACTTGCTGGCATTTTGGATCTGGACTGCCCGTAGAGGTGGGACCAGTCTGATATGCTTCAGATATGTTCTCTCTGTAAAGGTACAAAATGAGCTAAAACCAGCTTGAGATCTGAGTGGGGACCCACCAAAGATTTCACCTCTCTACTTGTTTTTCTCTCCTTACTTTAGATAGGGTTTCATAAAGTACAGAGCTATAAATTCCTTAATGCATTGCATCTAGCCCCATTAACTAATCCATGATAAATAGATATATTAGGTGCAAATCTTTTTTTTGCTAGAAATAAGCTATTTTTTTCATTTCATTATGTAAAGGAGAAGGATAGGGGTTTTGAAATTGCGTTTAATATATCTGAGATTTCTGACTTTACAATCTGGGAATGGGAGCATGTAGAAATAGTTAAGTCTGGGGGGGTTGCCTAGGCAACAATTTTGCTATTGAAGACAACTGACGATTTTCTAGATAGATACAATTTTGGAGATAGTAAATTTATAAAGTAGCAACCAATCCAAACTGTGAGCATATAATAAGCTGAAATGCTTTTCTGCTAATAATGCAACATAATTTATTGTTTCATGTAGGATTTCCTTACCATCACTCCATGTACTAGATCACTGCTGCACTCTGTGTCCTGTCCATACTCTAAAGGAAGTGACGGGAAGTCCATGTACAAAAAAACTTTTTTACTGCCAAATATGCTTTCTTGGAAAATCCAATGTTTACAATAAAATTAATATTACTTTAGGAACAAGAAGGGCATATAAATTAAACTGCTACCAGGAATTTGTTACATTTTATGCTCATGTTTTGCTCATGGAAATGTCCACAGAGGATTCTCCTTTTTAATATGTACTAGAATTTAGTGATGACAGATAAGAATTTTTTTTATTTATTTTTTTTACAAATTTTTGATTGGGTCATAGGTTAGGTAGACTGGTGAGACATTCGACTGGTAGGCTAAGTGGACTGCGAGTTGAAGACTTCAGGCTATAAGGGAGAGATCATATTAATTTTTGCAAGACAACAGACAATTGGAGAATACTTGGAAAAATTAAACCCAGCACCTCACATTATTAATTTTCAAAGGTTAAACAAAACTCAGTTGATTTCACGTCCTTGAGTTCCGGTTCTTTATAATAAGGCCACAATTCAAGTCTACTATTTGTAATTTGCTTCCTGGGATGCCATAGTAATACAATTTTACAAAGCATAGTTCTATATTTATTTAATACATTTTTTTAATGAGTACACCTTGTGTGGTAGCACAGCGCGTATGTTAAGCTGTAGAACAAAAAAAAATCACTTTTATAAAAAAAGAAAAACCTTGATATTTTATTTACATTTTGCCAAGTCCTTTATATATATATATATATATATATATATTTTTTACCAAACCAAAGAGAACATATTTAATATAGTATTTTAACATTATTCAGTCAGCAAAATGTATTTAATACTGTGTAGCTTCATTGCAATGTAAACCATTTTAACCTGGAACAAAAGAACTCTGTAATAGAAATCTTCTAGTATCAGGTAACATTTTTTTTGCTTGTTTCATTTACCTTTGGTTTTTCTTCTAACTAATAAATTGCCTACTGGAAACACAATACTTTGTATTATAAACGAACACATATAAAACTGCATTTAAATGATATTGTCTTTGCTGGTCTATTGAGTAATATAATGTAAAAAAAAAAAATGGCAATATATAGATACCAAACGTATATTTTAATTGAGTCTTGGGGAAAAAAAAAATGCATTATTTTATTCCTTCATTTGGTTTTGTGTTCAACCTCTAGGAATGCATTTTTAATTGCCATAATAAATCAATTGGAGGTCCAGCAGCTTAAAATTATTATAGTATCTACACTCATACAGCTATGACAGTGTAATAAGCTAAATTCTATTAAACAAATCACAGTATTTTTTTACAAAACAGTACAATATGAATTAACATATTTACTCCCTTTAGCTATGTATACAGACCCCAACATTGTGCTTCTTATGCAATGCAAAATATGATTGGTGCAGATAATGTCTGCAAACAGTGTACAAAACATGAATCCAAACAATATGTCTAGCTGAATAAACAAACAAAAACACATGAAATATACAAAGAAAGTTATACTTTTTTAATATTGTACAATGCTGTGTAAGTTTATCGTTCAGATTGCAACAGATTCTACTGTTGTTTTTTTTTAAGTAAATTGTGTTTTTTAAAAAAAATGTGGACATCTAATAAAAACAACAAAAATCGAATTTATGAAAAAAAAAGCTGTTCAGCGCTAAACAGTGAGGCATATGTTCACTAAACAACTACTTGTGGTGTGTGAACTCTGGCTTCCCCATTAGAAGTTTATTTCTCAACTTGTATTTTTGTTCTAAATCAATTGGTTGTCAACTCATCACAATGTCCTGTTTAGTGCATAAACCCAAAAATAAAATATTAAGCCTGAATTATATGTTTGTTAAATCAAAATTGTTTTCCCGGCACTATAGCTCCCTATGTTGATCAACTCTTCCCCTCCCCCCCATCCCCCGTGATGCAGAAGGGGTTAAAAACCCCTTCTGTCACTTACCTTGTTGCAGCACCGATGTCCCTCATTACTGGCTCAGGGTCCACCTTTGCTTCTCTTTCGCCAACGCCAGCCGGCTCGGGAGACCTAATGTGAATGCATGGCAATGGCTATGATCGCATTAGTATTTCCCCCATAGACAGCCACTAGAGGTGGAGTTTACCCATAAAGGTAATTATTGCAGTTAATTAAAAATTGCAATAATTACCTTTCCAGGGTTAAGGGGCCTGTTATATGCACCCAGGCAACTTCCATGAGCTTAAGTGAAACAAGCAGTGTATGATAAAATGTTAAGCTCTAAAATAACATTTATTCCTAGCCACAGTGTTTTCTCACAGTGTTAAATTCTGCTTTGCTTGTACAGTAAACTAAAATGACAGAATTGCACACATTTATCAAATGACAAAGAGGTAGTAGGAGGCAAAGAAAGAATATGAAGGGAAATATATGAATAGAAAGTAAAAAGTCTTTCACACTAAAAATATGTACTTTCAAAATGTACTAATGTCATAACTTGTTTCTAGTATACAAGTCTATAAAATAAACAGTACACTAACTATAAAGTATGTGTTTGTAATATGGAAGATATTTTTTTGTGTTTGTATAAAATAGAGAACATTCAAAAACACAGATAGAGTATAATATTGCCAGACATAAATAGTAAAATATAAATAGCATTTTTTCATGTACTTTTTCGTTCTGATTTTCCTTGTTAGCAAAAGTATAGTTCAAAACAGAGCTATGTCAGTTGGCAATCAACTGATATTGTCTTTTGTTCTACGGAAGGCAAATTTCCTATTGAGTTGTCGGCTCGGCAGTCCAAATGCTTATACTTTTTATAATTAACCATTCAACTTGATTTTTTGTTGCAAGAATTCGAATGCAATCAATATTAAAGAGAACTTTGCGATCAATGCCTTCCATTTCAAAATTCCCATTTTTAAAATCCCCTAATCTGAGGTACGTTGTACATTTCCTCCCCTTTTTATTACCAACTAATCGTTCTCCAACCTCCAGTGTTCCGTGGTGCAAGATATCATTTTGACGATCTTCTGTTCCAGTGCTAACTTTGATCTTACTTATTTTGATTGGTTTTTCAAACACAATGTGATAGAAGTCACCACTTGATGGGGATTTTGCCCAGAAGTATTCTTCAGTGCTGCTGTATGCTTTACTAACCTCATAATTTTCAAATACAATCATGTTTGTGCTGAGAACTACTGGTGGATTGTCTGGTACATCAATTGAGTCCTCTTCAAATTCATCATCCTTTAACTTGTTTTCAGCCCCTTTATATGATGAATAGTAACCCATGTGTTGAAATAGAGATGGCTTAAAACGGATTGCATCTTTTTGAGCCAGAAGCCCTCGAAAATGAATCAATAACCAATCACAAGGCATTTCTTGGTAAAACATAAGCAGAAAATTGGCTAGCCTTGGTAGATCATGAGAGTGATACAGTTTACCTATATATCCTAGTTTTGAAAATTCCATAGTGACCCAATTTGATCCCTTGCGGGAATTTATAACTTTTTTAATAGCAGCCAAAAAGTTCCTAGAACATCTGACATCATCCTCAAGCATCACATAATAATCAGACAAATTTGCACAAAAATGTAGAAGAAAAGCATAGTCAACATTCTGCTTTGATCTAAATTTCACACGGTCATCAGGGTCATTGTAATTTCTTTTTAAACCTTCTAGGTTGGGATAGAACTCTATTGGAGTATTTATAATTATTAGTCTTCCAGCAATAATGTGATGAGAAAATTTTCGTGATATATCTTGGACTATCGTTTCACCCCAGGTAAGATCGAATTCAGCAAGATGAACTACTACCACTATTTCTTTTAATTCTTCGTAGCTTGACTGTTCAAATATAGATTTAATAGTTTCAAGTAAGTAATTTCCTTTTTTTCGTTTCACAGAAGACAGGCCAATTGTTAGATATCCTACACCAAGATAAAGAAGAATAATTTATACACAATTCATATTTACTACCTTCGCAGAACTAATAATATTTACATTACTTTAAAAAACTATAGTATAACAAACATTTTAGTATAATGTTAACGTTATTCAGACTTTTCAAAAATAATCCAATGGATATGGAAATCTTTTCAGGGCTATACACAGGACACAAGGTCACACATTTAGGGTGGAAGAAAGGATAATTAATCTAAGGCAAAGAAAAGTGTTTTTTTTACAGTAGGAACTGTAAGGATGTGGAATTTTCTGCCTGAAGAGGTGGTTTTATCAGAGTCCATACAGATGTTCAAACAGCAATTGGATAAATACTTCCAAAAACATAACATACAGGAATATAATTTCTAATTAGTGGGGCTAATAACTGATTGATCAAATGAGATATCTGACTGCCATTTTGGGGTCAAGAATGATTTTTTTCCTAGTTTGTTGCAAAATTGGAAGCTTTTTAGACTGGGTTCTTTGCCTTCTTTTGGGTCAACAGCAAAAACATATGTGAGGAAGGCTGAACTTGATGGACACAAGTCTCTTTTCAGCTATGTAACAATGTAATATCTCATATCTTCTGATTAGAAATAAAGTTTATGGAGAACTAGTGTCCAGTATTTTCAAAGTAGGGAGATTTGTCCTTTTTAATATACATTTTCATTTCACTGAAGGCTTTAACAGTTTTATTTACATCAATAAAGTTAAGGAAATGGCATGTTATAAACAAAGGTTAGCACATTGTTTCAGTAATACATTAGCTGGAGGTGATAATGCTCAATATAATAAGTCGGTGGAGATGAAAGTTGTTGGTTGGTGGACCAAAGTTTGACATGACAAAAGAGACCAGAAAGAAGGTCCATGATGATAGAAGTAGAAAATGAATACTTACATATAAACATTTTATATATAGAAAACAATCATTAGCAATCATATTTGAAACAGTTTTAATCATAATCTATGTATTCTTTCCATGCAATCATTAAATATATTTATTAAAATAACCATGTTTATGCACACTCTTAAGACAATTAAAACACAATTCAAAATAACTATTTCATACTTTTCCTCGATGATGGCATCCCAGCTAAAATTCGATAAGATATATTTATAGATGATGAGAAATTTGAGAAGTCTTTAATTATAGGAACATATCGATCTGAATTGAACTGCAATGTTGATGTGTCCCTAAGTCGTTTATCTTCTTCCTAAATCAATGACACAAACAAAACAATTATCAGCACTGGATTGTTGAATCCAATCCAGTATAAATGATATAAGAAAAAACTACTTTCATTACAGTTAATAGGACAGCATTTTTTTTCAAAGTCTATAAAAGCTATCTGGGTCACTTTTCACATATAAGTACATCTACAGTACAACAGCGATGGCTAGCCTTGACGCCCCAGATTTTTCTGAACTACGCTAGTCATGTGAACACCATGGGAAATATAGCTGAAAATGTAGATTCTTAACCTATCCATTTATCATTATAATAAACTGTAACTTCAATGGTAAATTTGTTTAATTTCTGAAGACTAGAGAATGGATAAGGAGGACGATGTATATGCTACTGCACGAGTACACTATAATATATGTTTTTTTCTTATATGCAATGGGATGCAAACATTTCCAGCACCTCTAACCAAATAACATTTTCTGATTTTTTAATCAAAAAGAAATAAAAACCCCATCAATGAATAAATAAAATATTTGAATTTACAGTTGTTTTTTTGCTAAATTTAACTGATTAAAAAATAAAACCATACTTGTGTGACGTGCATGTATTTGGGATGTTGAGAAAGCACCAGGGGAGTGCGAAACGCATCCAGGGTACTCACTCTTGCCTTTTTGTGGGTGGCGTTGTAGGTGGTCTTCCTCACATCTGGCTGCAGCAGGCATCACAACTACTTAATATTTCATTCCTTAAGTGTTCCTATTTTTTGCAAGTGTGTTGCCCTTGCCTGGATATCTGTATAGTCATCTTGTGATTATCTTATCTTTGCATTACTCAATATTCCTGCTCTTATATTCAGCTTTTTTGGAGTGCTGCCATGACTATTTTCTGCCATACATCACTGCAATTTTTATATCACTTTTTCATTATTTCTGTGTATTTTTCTGTGGATCATTAGGGTTTACTCCTGAGTGCGGACTTCATTTTGTTTTGTGTAACTTGCTGCATATGTGGGATAGCCAAGCACCGGAATTAACCCTATCAAGGCCTTGATCTCAGGATCATTTCACCTGACATTTAAGACATTTTAATTGGAGTTGCGGTATCTTATGTGGGTGGGTTTCACATTTTTTATTATTATATTTCATATATTTGGGCGCCCTGTAAGTGTAAGTACTTAGTAACTCAACTTTGGCAGAAATCACAATTTCTAAGCATTCAATATAAAATATATAAAATAATCAGTAAGGGGTATAACATTTGGTGCTACTATCACCGATGTGTGCACCCTAAACACCAGGGGAGGGCTGGCAGCCTCAGGCCTGGGGGGCAAGTCCAGTCAAGTGGCCCATTGCACCCCTGAATCAGCTCACCATCCATGGCCACCTTTTCCTGGTTTTATAACGGATATTGATATTATGCTAATTAGTAGCTCTTTGCCATACCCACTCCTTCGTGGCTCCGACTTTCAATGTTGTTAGAGCGCAGGCTGAGAATCTCTGAGCCTGTGCTCTGACTCACTAACTGAGCACTGGAACCACAAGGGATATGATCTGACTGCACCTACTGCTGGTGCGCACCAATGGACCACCAGGGAATCGTTTAAATTAAATATGCTGGTGTCCAAAACTTGTGAGCTGTGTTGGCCACCGGGCGCCTCTGTTGTTATTGTGCCCTACATGACCCCACAGCTTGCATACCTCAAAGGCTGGCCCTGCTGACAGACACACTGGCACTCACTCTCAATAACATACACACACAAACCCTGACAAACACTCACTGACAGGCAGACACATACACACACACACACACACACACTGATAGGCAGACACACACACACACACACACATTCACTGACAGACACTTACTTGACAGACACACTTGCTGACACACACACACACACACTGACAGACACCAGTGCCATCTTAACAACATTATGGGCCCCCGGGCAAAGCAGTGCACTGGGGCCCTGCCTACACAACTTACAGGAATACAAATGTAAATTATAGATATAACGAAGATTATATTTAGAAGTACCTCCAACAAATGCAATGCATACATTCAATACATACACACGGACTGCTGAATGCAGTCACACCGACTGCTGAATGCATACACTCGACGACTGATGAATACACGCATACAGACTGACGAATAGACACACACACAGACTGCTGAGTACACCTAGAGAGTGCTGAATACATACACAGTCCGCTGAATACAAACATACACACAGACGGCTGAATACATACACAGACGGCTGAACACACACACAGACTGCTGAATACACACACACTGCAGTGAGGGGTGCAGTGTATGTGTTTGTGTGTACGGGTGCGGTGTGTGTGGGGTGCTGTGTGTGTGTGGAATGCTATGTGAGTGTGGGGTTCTGTGTGTGTGTGTGGAGTGCTATGTGAGTGGGGTGCTGCGTGTGTGTGTGGAGTGCTATGTGAGTGGGGTGCTGCGTGTGTGTGGAGTGCTATATGTGTGTTGGGTGCTGTGTGTGTGTTTGAGGGGTGCAGGTAGAAAATGTTTTTTGTTTTTTTAATACTACTATACGTTAAATAAAATCTATATGTGCCCCCCACCCTTCTTCTTACCTTTGGTGAAAGAGGCTGGGACACAGCCAGCCCTGGTGGTCCAGTTGTGAATTCTGTACAGCCTGCAGCTTGTCTGGCTGCAGGCTGTCTCCTGTCCTCCTGCGCGCAGAATGCTGTATGGAGCATTGCAATGGTAATGCTCTGCAACGCTCCACACAGCCTGCTTACAAGTCGGCCTCTCCTGCAGCCCTGGGTCCTAGGCAGCTACCTCTCTCCCCGATTGAATTGAGATCTCTCTCACCGGCACAAGGCCAGAAAACAAGGCCACCTCTCCGTTGGCTGGCAGGGGAGATCAAAGGATCTCCCCTGTTGGCCGGATATGCTGGGCAGCGCGGTAGGGCCCCATGCGGAAAGACGGCCCTGACAGACACACACAAACACTTCCAGACACACACACACACTTCCAGACACACACACACTTCCAGACACACACAAACTTCCAGACACACACACACTTCCACACACACACACAGTTCCAGACACACACACACTTCCACACACACACACTTCCAGACACACACACAAACACACACACTTCCAGACACACACACACTTCCAGACACACACTTCCTGACACACACACACACTTCCAGACACACACACACTTCCAGACACACACACACACACACTTACTTTAAGACACACACTTTATTTTATTTCTTGTTGCTCCTACCTTTAGGAGTCCTCTGGGTCCTTTCCCTGGGGTCCAGTGACTTCCTCCATGATATTCCTGCTCCTCTCTGCTCCCTCGCGCAGTTTAGTGATGCGGGGCCGGAATGACGTCATATTCCGGCTCCCGGCATCACCAGAGAGGGCGCGCGAGGGAGCAGGAAGATCAGCAGCAGAGCTCCCTCGCCGCCGTATGCCTCCTTACTCCGTGAACACCGGACGGTATATCGCTGCAGAGTAGGCACCTGCCATCTGGGACAAGCAGGTGCCTACTCTGCCTTGCTACTGGGGCACCGTAAGTGGCCAGCTGGCCACCTGCTGGGCTCTCTGTGACAGGCTATCAGCCTGCTCCGCGCGGCAACCCCTCCTCCTAGCGCCCAGGACCGGCCCTGCAGGGGCCATTTTTCTAATTATTTAGGGCGGCCTGGGGGGCAATTGCCTCCCTGCCCCCCGGCCCAGCCCGCCCCTGCTAAACACACAAACTAAAGAGGAAAAGTAATAAGTAAAACAGTAAGAGCACACAATATGAAAATAAAAAATTTAATAAAATACATTAAAAATATATAATCAATTTACCACAGGCTGTACAATTCAAGCCTTCAATAAAAGACACAAAGAGAAGGCTATAGAGTAATACAGTTCAGCATATATCTTATAAATAATATATATATATGGTCCCACTCACATGGTGCTGAGCCACTCAGATAGCTGGCTCAGACTTAACAGCTTGTTCAATAGAAGGATGAAGTGGATATTCTTTTGAGATCAGATTGGTGCAGCTCCCCACCTGATTTCCACCGACTTTGGACCTTATAAACTCCAGCATATAAGGTAAGTTCAGGGATAACAGTTTATTTCAAGTCTTTAAAAACACTAGATCTCGTATATAAAAAAACAAATAGTCCACCTCACTTGATGCGTTTTGGCAAAGTTCACTTTCTCAAAAGTATTCGGTGTCCTTCTATTGTTCCTGTCCTCCGGCATTTAGATCTACCAATTTGGCACCTTTTTTTGATGATTTCAATTTCTCTCTGCCCGCTTCCATATTAAATACTTGGGAAAAAAGTGTTATCCCTGAACTTACCTTGTATGCTGGAGTTTATAAGGTCCAAAGTCACTGGGAATCAAGTGAGGAGCTGCACCAAGCTGATCTCAAAAGAATTTCTACTTCAATCTTCTATTGAAAAAGCTGTTAAGTCTGAGCCAGCTATCTGAGTGGCTCAACAACATGTGAGTGGATCCATATATAGGTCAATTCTAAGATATGGTCTTATCTTTGTGTCTTTTATTGTAGGCTTGATTTGTACAGCCTGTGGTAATATTTTTTAGGTATTTTATTGAATTTTTTATTTTCATATCGTGTGCCACTGTTTTACTTATTAATTTCATAATTTCCAAGCATATCTTGTAGCCCCCTAACAAACTTTTTAGTCTTGCTTTAGAATTTTCCCCAGCTCACAGAATACTTTTAGTTCAGAAACCGGATTATACGTCCAAAAATAACTAAAAAGAACTCATTTCAGTAAGGTAAACTGAAAGGGGTCAGTCAGTGTTGGTGGTACCAATTCCGCCTTGGGGCTTAACCGCAGTTAAATTGAATAGAATAGAGCTTAGAGAAATCAGATGACAATCTCTAAAATGGTATTTGAATTGGAACAATATGGCAACATTTATAATATACTTATCTACAGTCAAACGTTGGGAATTTGATACACTATTGTAGCAGAGCAATTATACCTTGTTATTCGTTCAGTAATTTATTGGCTTTATTTGTTTCATGCCAAAAATGTGAACTTCAACAAAGGTGTGACTCTGCCTACTAATAAGATATTGGGATATCTAATAGTAAAGTGAAAATCTCTGTAGTCTTGCTGAAGAACAAGTTCAGATTTACAGACTTCCTAATATAGCACGTAGGAATGTGAGACAAATAAATAATCCTATCATTATACATGGTCATGTCTTCACTAGACTATGATCAAGGTGTAACCAGTCAGTTTAGACAATTAAGGTTCTGGGGCCTTAGAACCCCTACTGATTCAATTGAAAAAAATGTACAAACTTTAGAAATTTCTACACTTACAGTTTTATTGTAAGTTAAATATCCGTGAGTGGCTATTGTCTTTTGGTATTTCTTCCAATCTATTTTTCAGGTGTAATAGTTACGGTAGGCAAACAATTGACATATTTTGTAATAGCTTCAGTCTTCCAAAGCATTGCAAAATAGTTTACTATCACATTTTCACAAATGTATGATGTTTTAAAAATATGTAAAACTTACCAGCACATAGCCATCTTCAAAGTACAGGTTCAGAAACAGCAGACAAATAATTAACGCTCCCAGGACTGGTATTGCTGAACGTTTTCGAAAACATCTCATTGTATCCAATATTTGTATGCAGTTTTTCAATACAAAAGACATATATTTCCTGTTAAAGACAATAAATATAAAATTACGACACACAAAATGTATTATAAAGTAAATATTACAGAATCTAAAAGAATAAAGAGGCATTCTAAGCACCACAACCACTACAGTTCGTCAAAGAAACTAGTTCATGGACCAAGTCCTAATTGTTAAACAATAACAGAAACAATTTATTTCAAACTTTTCTATAGGTGAGCTTAAATAATTTCCCTATGTAATTTTAGTGTATGAACCAAACAAATTGAGCTGTTCACTGCTGAATATTATTTAGAATGTGTCAGAACAATTGCAATTCTACTCAGGATATAAGATGGTGTGACTGATTCTCCATTTTAACACAAGTACTCAAGGGAGAGGAGTAAATCATTTAGAACCAAACGATCAGTTAATTGTGTTTCCTTAAGGATGTGTGTTGCTGCAATACCTGGATTGTTTGAATGAACATACAGATACTTTACAAAGTACAAAATTTAACCTTGATAAAGTTCAACAATGCTGCCTGAAGACAGAACCACCTCTTACAGTTACCAATAAAACATGAGAAGAAAAATATAAAATGTCTTTGGCGCAAATAACAAAGTGCACAAAGTGAACACACAATATAGTGCAAGATAATGTGATGAAATGTTATCTTAAAGGGACACTCCAGGCACCAAACAACTTCATCTAAATTAAGTTGTTATGTTGACAGGAGGCCCCTGGAGACACCACTACCTCACGGGGTTTAACCATTTTCTAATGGTTTGAACAGAAAAGTGCCTCCAGTGCTGGTTTCAACACCCCTCTCCCGCCCGGTGGCGTCCGGCTTCAGAATGTTCACTTAAAGGATGTGCAGAGTGCCGCTGGGCCGGGGCATCTCTGATTGGCTGAGAGCGGTCACCTGACACTTTCAGTGTCTCTCCCCATTCACTAAGCTTGCTTTGAAAAGTTAAGTTTCTTTCCAGGACAATTTAGTGAGTGGTGAGTCACTGACTGGCTAAGAGCGTTAGCTGACTATCAGCCAATCAGCAAAGCCCCTATGCGGCAGTACTCTGCACTTCCTGTAAGTGAAAATTCTGAAACCAGATGCCGCCAAGGGGGGAGCTGAGATCGGCGCTGGAGGCAACTTAGGGGTTAAACCATTCAAGAACAGTTTAACCCCTTGAGGTAAGAGTGCTTCCAGAGGCTTATGGCACCACAACAACTTAATTTAGATCATCATTTGATAGCATTGATTAACCATATTTCTTGGGACAAATTGTGGGAAAGGGTATAAATAGCCTAACTTTAAATTCCAAGACTATTAGCATTGGCATAATTGTAGAACTATATCTAACAAGTATATGGTTATTGATACTTGCTAAAATCTGGTGTAATTTGATATTTATTGTATTTTTAATAGAAGGGTGTAGTGGTTTGACCTCAATATTAAAAGTTCAAAAAATAGTATTTTGATCCCATGGTCTGTATTTTCCCGTAGGCTAGTCTTGGTACCTTGGGTTAGTCATATTGTAATATTGTTTTAGTTTCTTGGTTATTGCATTTCAATGTTTGGGAGAATATAAGGGAGACACCCGCTTTTCCCAATACATTTTAATAAAATAAAGATTTTATTTACCTTTTCTGGAGCTGAGTGAAGGTAAATACAATCTTTATTGTATTAAAATGGGGCGCTCTATAATTAGAGATGAAGACACTAAAGCATTAGGAATACAGGTTTGTATTACTAATGCTTCAGTGTTCCTTTAAGCAAAGGAAAGAGGGATTCAACTATAGTCAACATTTCTTTATTGTTTTAGGGCATGAGCTGACTATTACTTTAAAGGTGAGTGGATATGAGGACCCTGTCATATATAAAGATAAGATAACTGTGCCTTCCCAACTGCCCTGCGGGTTGTGGATCCTGGAGGCTATTAATCAATCCCAAGCTTGGTCAACGCAAGTCTTTGGACACAGTTTATCTAGTTCTATATTAAGGGGATCATAGCCCAGTATTTAAGTGACCATAGGGACCATTACTGAATTTTATAGGATTCCATCTCAGCCTGGTACAATTCATATTCTCTTGGGTATTTGTTAGTTTACAAGGAGGGTGAATAGAAGCAATTTCACTGCCTATAAACCAGGTTGTCTGTGGTCAGTTAGCATTTAATTCAACTTTGCATTGAAGACTTTATTTCGAACAATCACTACTTAGCAGAATTTTCTTTCGTGTTGGAAATGGTTGAGTGAATTTGTCGTGCATTTATGCTACTCTACACTTTTGCTGCCAGAAGTAAGGGAGTTAAATGCAGCATAAATAAAAGGCTGAGGAATAGCTAGAACCTTTGTTTTGCATACATTTGTTGTATCTTAGAACCTTTGTTTTGCATACATTTGTTGTATCTTAGGTAAGGAGTCTAGGTTTGAATATGTAAATAAGACCAAGTTTATATGCTACCTTCAAAGGTTGTTAGAATACTATTCATCTCACTGAAAGTGGTTTAAAATTGTAATGCTTTTTTGGGGCAAATAAAACATATATGAATAAAAATGATAAAAATGAATTATAGAATTTATTCATATTATGACATGAACTGAAAACTGCATTTGTGATAAATAGTTCAAACTACCAATAGGAGATTTTTAAACACTGACTCCATAAGTCATTGTTTAATTTATCGACTGATATATTTAACTGTCAAGTTGAATTTGCTTAAACTAGGTCAGCTCATTTATTATACAAACAATGTTCTCAAAAATACAAAAAACAAATATTGCGGTTATTGTAGTGATAGTTATATAAAAAAAAATGAGGAGTGGAAGAAACAAATGATAACAATGCTCATATTGGTTTTGATTAGTGGAGGAATATCTCAGAGAATATTGTATTTAGCCTATAGCAAAATATGAAAACCAATACATACCTTTACATACATGCTAATATGAATAACCCAGTCTTGAAAACTCGAAAGAAGTCAAGGCATCAGTCTCAGAGTTAAACTCTCTATCTATCTATCTTTATTATTATTATTATTATTATTATTATTATTGCCATTTATATAGCGTCAACAGATTCCGTAGCGCTTTACAATATTATAAAAGGCGGGAGATTTAACAATAAATAAGACAATTACAAGAAAACCTACAGGATATATATATACAAATGAAACAGAGAGGCAGAAACAGAGAGGCAAAACATTCCAGCCTTCCCCTTCTCATAAGCCCAGGTAGTGTCAAACTACTGTATACTTGCTGCTACATTATTCTTAAAGGCAGTTGGTTAGTCCCTGATATTTGAATTAACTGAAATTGTAGTTAAATTACGAAATGTACATTAAAAAATATACCAAGAAACAAGAACAGTGGAAAATCAATTAATAAAGTAAAACAGATGTGCGAGATTAAATTAACTCCGTAGATGTATCTTGGCAAATGTTGTATTTGTCATACAATCAAGACTTAGTCGATTTCCAGCAGTTAGGAAAGCTTACATTTAAAACAGTAAAATGTATGAGAGTCACTAGGTGGCAGCATACACATATAAAATAATTATGCTGAATAGTTTTCACAATTATTTTATAATACAATAAGTAATCCATTCTACTTGTTTACAATATACATGGGAGAGGGAGAGAGAGATAACATTATTATCTCATAATATCCAGATCACCATTATGTATCCTTAATATCATATATCTGGGCTAGGGTCAGTGTTTGTGTAAACATTAAGGCAGTCCATGCGTTTATGGCTGGTGTTTGAAACATGTAGAGCAGGGGTGCCCAAAAGGTAGATCTCCAGATGTTGTTGAACTACAACTTCCATGATGCTTTTCATGTTTTTAGAATGACAAAGCCTCATGGAAGCTGTAATCTTAAAACATCTTGGGATCTACCTTTTGGGCAGCCGTGATGTAGAGGTTAATATATAGTGTTAGTCTAATGTAGTGGGCCAATGGTTAGTGTGTGGTTGTGTAGGGGTTAAGTTTATTTATTATTGACAGCACTGTCCCAATCCTACCTGATATTGGTGGGAGTTGTAGTCCTGGGTGTCAGTTATTTCAGCTGCACTCACTAAAATAATAAATATAGTGATATTCCCCTAACACCAGCCCTTGTCCATGCTTTGTTTCTCTATAATCCCCATCATCTCATTTATGTTTCTCATCCCCCCACTGTATGCCTTCTAAATATTTACTTGCAAGAATGGACTTCTGTATTAGTTACGTTTTATACACAGGAACGATTTTATGATTTCATGTTAACTATTTGAATATGTGTTGAAACCTCAAACTACAACTAGCTCATTTCTCAAACCATCATTCACAAGAGAGCAAGACCCGAGAAGGAACATCTTTCTTCACCTTAGGTAATTTTTCATTGTCACTCCACGGAGACAAGGAAGAAGAATGAAAGATGTTCTCTCTTCTCTCTTTTCTAGTGTTATATGTATCAATGTTAATTTGAAGACACCTGTTCACTTTAGCATATTCTTTAAAATCTGATTTATTAAACAAGTTTTAAGTAGTCAGCTGAACAAGGTTTCTAATATCAGATATTTTCAGCCGCTTTGAACTGGCCTTGATAGTCATCTTGATGTTGATGGCTGTCATATAGTGCTCTTTAGCTATCTTCTATCTAGTGTTTTTGTGTACAAGCAGAGAACACCCTTTATCTTACACTAGGAACCTGTTAGAAAATGAAATGTACAGACATGCAGCTGGAAAGATAATGTTTAAAGCAAGATATATAGATGAAAGGAGATATAAGTATGGGTGAGGGAAAGCTCTTTTACGGAGCAATGGCTTTATTATTATTGCCATTTATATAGCGCCAACAGCTTTAATTTCTTCACAACAATAGCATAGTCCTATTGTTTTCTACTTTACATGCATAGCTCTTATTTCCACATTTGCCTCTAAGTTTTACCAGACAGTAACTTACAACTCGCTAAAGTGCCTCTTGTTACCGTTATTGAGTAGGACCTGTTTACAGACTGCAAGAGTTCATTAGTGGCTAATGGCACCCATTATTCTACATGACATCCTCTAACTACAACTTAGTAACTAGTTTCTGACTGGTTTCTAAACCTGTTTCAACTATTTGCCAACTACTGCTAAGCCTCGAAATTTGACATGGCTAAATTACCATAGGGATAGGCGAATAAACTCCTGTGGATGGTAAAACCAGAATGATGTACTGACAGTGACATGAAACAGATATAATGGAAGGTTATAACATTTGTGTAAAACTGAAAAAAAAAATACAAAAAATTTGGAAAATAAATAACAAAAGATGTCAACATCAGGTATAGTATTTACCATAAATACAATATAATGTCCAGTAAGCATTATATTATAATATTTACTTATTAAGTTTTACCCATTTTGTAAATCAAAAAGAATATAACATTTGAATAATTTAGACCTTTCTTTCTATATGAAACTGGTATTAACAGCTTTGCTAAAACACAGCATTTTTGCTTCATGGATTATATTATATGCTCAATATAAGTATTTATAATTGATGCATCTAATTTGATAACATCATATACACATTTCTTCCTAAGCTTTTGCAGTATGTTACCATAGAGACGTGCTTGCATATTATGAGCATACTGTAAACACTTACATTCACATATATTTTATATAATATGTAGCACACATTCAACCTTTATTTTTAAATAGTGACTGGGCTTGAGAGATGATAGATTGATTTATTGGGAGTGTGAGTTCGCAATGAAGGCATTGTGTAGGATAGTAGACAGGAGAGAACATTTAAATTAATTTCTCATGTGTGTTACACTACCTGTGTTGTGTGAGATTTCATGTGATATAATGATTTATAGGAATGGAGACCCATCTCAGAGGGAACTGGTAATTCCCCTCTAGCATTAAAACTTGCATTCAGGAATGGGTATCATGATCTTTAGGCAATTGAAAGTGGTATTCAGGTAAAATGCCCAGACAGTGCAGAAACATATTCACAAAAAAAGACGAGGGATGGCACTCATCCACAGAACAACAGGGTGCTTAACTGAGCCAGGATCAGCAGGACCCATACATATGTTACATATCAAGGAAAAAGCCTCATTGTGTTCAGAAATAAAGCAGTTTATTGGATCTTCATGTGCACCTCAATGATTCAAACTCCACCAAGGTCTTTAACAAGACAAAGACATTGGTGGAGGTCGACACGTTGATGTGAACATGATGGTCCAACAACTGCTTTGTTTCTGAACACAATGAGTACCTGAGTGCAGAAAGTTTTAATGTTTTGACATACACAATAATGGCTGTTAGACTGAAATGTTATGTCATTTTGCACTGCCTGGTAGACTTGTGTATGGTGGAAAAGTATGGTTCAGTCAAATTATTTTTTCTAAAATTAAAATTTTATTTTTTTAATGATGACTGCTGCTCATGGCAGCTCAGTTTGGCTAAATATCATCCAAACCAAAATGGACCAGAAATGGTCTGTGATCTATCCTTTTGTGATCTATCCTTTTGGGTTGTGTATTCATGCTCGTTCGAAGGTTGTGAGTTTGGCGGTGGCTGCAGTTGTGTTTTATGGGAGTTCCAGGAAGCTTTTTATCTGTATATATCTAAAAAAGTTGTGTGTGTTGTAGGTTGAGTGTTGTTGCGGCAGGTTATTGTATTGGAGTAATTTCCCTTCGGAAAAGAAGTGGAAGAGCCTGTAGAGATCATTATATTCATAGTGCACAAAATCTTTAAGATACATGCCTGGGGAAATGCTTTGTTGTGCAGTATGGGGGTCATTGGTGTTGGATCATTGATGATAGGGAATTTTCTGGTGAGTTTGTCCCAGACGCTTATGGAGTTGGTTAGTGGTGGATTTGGATGGTGGTGTGGGACAGTATTTTTGGGGCAGCCAAAGGTAAAGGGATTGGAAATCAAGGCCAAAAAGATCATGTTCTAGTTCTACCCAGTGTTTAGTTGTGTTGCATGGTAATAGTGCTGGAAGTGTGGTAGGCCTAGTCCTACTCTTCTGTTAGGGCTGTACATTGTTGTTTGCTTCACTGTAGATACTTGAAGTCCGAGGTAGGAATTTAGATGGGGAGGGTTTGAAAGAGGTAGAGAAAGGGTGGCAGTAGATTCATCTTTACTGGGGCTAGGCGTCCAAGCCACAACAAAGACTAGTCCCTCCAGCTGTGAAGATTTTTTGTGGCTCGTTGTAGCATCGGGGTAAAGTTTAGGAGTAAGTGTGGTGCAGTTCTGCTGGCAGTGTAATTCCTATATATGATATATGATATATATGATAAAGGTTTAGGGAATCTAAATTTCTCCAGGGTAGTGAAAAGGAATGGCCAGAGTAATCTGTCAAATGCCTTCTCGGCATCAAGGGATAGGCGTAGGGTTGGGATAGAGCTGTGGTTAGCCACCCAGATAAGGTCCAGCATCCATCTGGTGTTGTTGCTGGCTTGGAGTGAGGGGATAAATCCCACCTGGTCTGGGTGGACCAGTTTGGTGTGGTATGGCAGGAGTCAGTTGGTGAGTATCTTGGTAAATATTTTCACGTCTACGTTTAGTAGGGAGATGGGACTATTATGTCCCGGGTCCATGAGGGGTTTATTGAGCTTTGGTAGGAGGCATATGTTTGCCTGTAATATTTCTTTGGGGAGTGGATCCCCCCCGTAGTAGGGAGTTGTATAGCCGTGCTAGGTGGGGAAGGAGGATGTATTGGAATGTTGCAGTAAATACCCGAATATTTATCTGGACCTGGGCTTTTGTTGGGTTTTGTAGCGCCTATTGTGGCAGCCACCTCCCGTTCAGAGATTTATGTAGAGAGTTGTGTGACTGCATTTTCGGGGGGGGGGGAAGGGGGCGAGGGGTAGTTGTGTTTTTTCTAGGAGAGAGTGTATGCGATCTTGTAGGTTGGTGTTTTGCTGCTGGGGGAAATGGTCATATAAGTCAGAGAAGTGTTTTTGAAATGTCTCTGCGATTCTTGTGTGTATATCTATGGTGTGTCCTGATAGGTGCGGATGTTGGTTATGTGTTTAGCTTGGGTGCACTTGCGTAGCCTACATGCAAGGAGTGTATCGGCTTTGTTGGATGTTTCATAGAACATTTGTTTAGTCCATTGTAGGGCTTTTGCTGTATCGGCTGCCATCGCATTCTTGAGGGCTTGTTTCTGGTTTTGGAGTTGTATTGTAAGGTCAGGAGTTGGGGTTTGTTTGTGTTTGGTTTTGAGGTTTCTTTATTGTTGAGAGAATGGTTTCTATGTGTGTGAGGCATTTCCTTTTGTGTGCAGTGTCTATGTTGATGAGGTAACCTCTGATTACTGCCTTGTGGGCTTCCAACAGGACAGCCTGTGATTGGAGTCCTTGTTTGAAGTGAGGTAGTTTGTGAGTTCAGTCTTGATTTGTTGTATTGTTTGTGGGTCATGGAGTAAAATGGGGCTTAGTCTCCAGGACCATGGTCTGGAGATTTGTGGCGGTTGGAATGTCATTGAGATGTCAGCGTGGTCAGACCACGTTATGTTGCCAATTGAGGTTGCTGTCATGAGTGGGAGGAGAGATGGGGAGATAAGGAAAATGTGGGAATAGGTGGAGTGTGGATGTGAGCAGAATGTATAATCCTTTGTTTTTGGATGGTGTATTCTCCATATGTCTATCAACTTGGTCTGGGATATGAAGTCTGCCACAAGTTTGTCCGATCTGGAGTGTTGGGTTTATGCTTTGGCCTGGGATAGCTGTTTTAGTCTATCTATCATTGGGTTAAGTGTAGCATTGAAGTCCCCTCCAATGATTTTGTAGCAGTTGGGGTGAAGGCTGAAATGGGTTTTTACAGTGATCCAGTATTCTGGGTCTGGAATTGTAGGGGCATAGATGGACGTGATCGCATATTTGGATGGACCAATAGTTCCTGCTACCGAAATGAAACGTCAGTGGGGGTCTTTATGTGTGTTGGTGACTTGAAGGGGGCATGATTTCCTTAACTGGATTGCCACTCCATTTTGTTTGCCTGAGTTTGAATTGGCTAGGTTGCAGGCTTTAAAGTGTCGACTCAGGAGAGGGAAGGGGCGTGCATCCGAGTAGTGTGTCTCCAGCAGGAGGATAACGTTGCTTTGGTATGGATGGCAAACACATGAGGTTGATGTCTTTTTTTTAGAGGGGTTATTTATCCCTTTGCAGTTGATTGAGATGCATGTTAGATTAGTAGGCATTGTAGTATGGGTGGGTGTGTTGTAGCGGCGTGGGGGAGCAGAGAGACTGATACCCAAGCAACGTGCAGTCCCCCAGCCCACCAACGAGAGGGTCTTTCATGTAGCAACCTGATGAGACCAATATAAAACAACATAGAACAAAAAACAGAAAACAAATAGTAGTAACTGCCTGGTCTTAGGACCTGTGCCAGGCTAAGTGGGTTGGGGTGTGCGGATTCATCCTGTTCTGGATGGTTCGTGAAACTCTTGTCCCTGATGTTGTGGGTCATAGTTTGGGATGGCTCTAAGGTGCGTCCCACTCTAGGCTTGTGTAGTTCTTTGTTGGTGCACAGAGATTGAGGAGACTTGGTCAGGGCTATCCCGGTTGTTGTTGAAGTTTGTCTTGCCGTCCTCCACCCACCCTGAACCCAAGACCAGGATCCAGCTTCCAGTGGGGAAACCTCTCCTACTCCAGAGAGTATAGCAGGAACAGCTCTTATAAGAGCTAGTGATTAGAACCCAGGGGAGGATAATGAGTATAGCAATCCCCAGAGTGGATATAGCTGTTACCTCCACACATGAGACAAGGCTCTATGTTGAGGGTGAAGAGGAACTGATTTTAATGGTGCCACACTTGGCCTTACATGACAATCCCCATGCAAGGGGTACGCCCACATAGACCTGATGGTAGATTGATTTACAACGTCACAGACCAATAATAATAAGGTTTCAAGGCACGACACTCCCACACACAGCACACAATCTCTCCCCTCTGCCTGGGAGATAATTGAGTCAGATACTGTATTATATCCAGGCAGAAAAAACACATATTCCTATAAGACCCCAAACGTACCCCAAAACACATAACATCCCCACAAATGTTACATCCCCTGATAGCCCTGATCTGGAAGTCATTTATTTGATCGAACACAAGCATGGTCCCATGCCCAAAACAGTTCCAGAGAATCAGGGCTTGCGGTTGGTCTAGTTCAGTAGTTTGAAAACGAACAAACTACTGAACAAAGTCAATAGTCTTACCTTGGAGCTTGTTCCCCTCATCCAGATGAATGATTTCACCAAACAGTGCCCTTCTAAGTTGTATAGAAATGAAC
Source organism: Pelobates fuscus (assembly GCF_036172605.1). Taxonomy (NCBI): domain Eukaryota; kingdom Metazoa; phylum Chordata; class Amphibia; order Anura; family Pelobatidae; genus Pelobates; species Pelobates fuscus. The sequence continues at coordinate 62,869,101 of NC_086319.1, read as the reverse complement.
GCAGCCGATGATGGAAGTCCAGCGGTGTTCGGGAGTTTCTGTATCCGATTTTAGTTCCATGAGATTCATGCCCAAACACCGCTGGCTGCATTCATGCGAACAAGATGGCCACCACCTCGTGGTTGTCCATAGGAATTGCGGCCAAGCAGACGAACAATTAGAACACTGTGGTGGGAAACGTTCCAAGTTGTTAATAGGTGTTAACAAGCTCCAGGGTGGTCTCTGGTTCGTGTGGTTGTTCAGGAGTTCAAAGTGCAGCTTCGAACTGCTTTGGGAGTTCGAAGTGCTGCTTCGAGAGTTCGAAGTGTTACTGTTAAAAGTGAAGCAGTGGTTTTAATAAAGTTTTATCACAGGGTAAAAAGCTGGCAAAAAGGCTCCTCCAAAAGCCAGTGGCAAGGTTACTCTCGCCACAATTTAGATATTCCTTCCCCCTCCTCCGCTGGTGGGATTACTGAGTGTATAGATTCTCCCCTCACCTCCTGTTGCCTCTCCTCCCCAGTATATGTTATCAGCTGTGATACCATAAGAGAGTGTGGTGTAAATATGGCCCGTTTCCAAAATGGGGGGCAAGCTTTGGGATGCTCGTGAATGTTCTCCCCCCAATTTTGGGGTGGAAGGTAATCGGAGTGTGAGCATCCAGCTTGGTTCCCCCTCCTCACCCCCTCCCATTGGGGCACAACCCTGTTACTTATAAAATGGTACCATAGTATCTACTTACCAAGCATACTTTTGTGCTCGGTTGGTGTTGCCTCAGGTGTGCTCATGGAAATGGGGACGGTTTTGGGGTGGCTGAGACTTCTCCCATAGTGGTGGCAGTGTCGGTCGGGTTCCCGTTGATGGGCTTATGGATGTGGCTGGTGCTTTGGGTATGTGAATGCCCAGTGTTGCCGCAAAGATCACCATCTTATAGGTGTCTTGGAGGATGTAGGTGGTATTGTCCTTGTGGACCAGTAACTTAAATGGGTGACCCCATCGGTATGCCATGTTTGCCTGCATCAATGTGTTGGTAAGTGGTTTGAGCTCTCTGCATTTGGCTAGGGTGATAGGTGAGATGTCTTGAGAAAACTGTAGGGTGATTGCGACGAATTTTGGCAAATTAGTCTGCGTAGCCACCATGATGGCTTCTTTATATGTGAAATAGTGTAAGTGCACTATTACGTCTCTAGGTGCTATTTGGTTGAGGCTGGGGGGTTTCACGGCTCTGTGGGCCCTGTCAATGGCCAGATCTTGCGGAGTTGCCTCCGGGAGGAGAGTAAGGAATATTTTGCGCAGTGTGGAAGGCAGTGTTTCGATGGTAACAGTTTCAGGAAGGCCTCTAATTCTGATGTTATTGAGCCGTGAGTGGTTGTTTAGGTCCTCCATGCCATTTTCCATCATCTCCACTCTAGTTCTTAGTGTGGTGAGATCTGATTCATGGGTTTTTGACTCCAGGAGCTTATCAGCACATTGTTCCACTTGGCCTGTCCTCTCCCCCAGATCTGCTAGTTCTACTTTCAGGCTTTGGAGCGGTTTCTCTGCTGCAGCAGGAGTTTGAGGTCCCGTTTAGTCAGTGGCATTGAAGCTGGGGATGCAGTCTTGCTGTACTCCATCCTCTGTGAGGAAGATGATGCCGGGCCTCGTGGGGGCCTGAATAGAGACACTACTGATGGCGGTACCTCACATTATGGCGGGTGGCTGTTGGGGTACCGGCATGCAGGAGGGTGTTCTGGGAGGTCTGTGCACCAATTTTAACATTGTAAGTAGCTGTATTTAGGGCCCTTTCACAGGAGATTTTACTTTATGCGGCCATCTTGGTTCCCAGTCAGGCTCCGCACCCCCAATGCCCTCTTTCTAATTGCACCAGAGACAGAATTCTAGATACTGAAATTAAATGAACAATGCCATTGTGCTTGTCGTTTGCTCGGTTGCACGTCCATATGGGGCTTCAGAGGTATGGAATTTGCACGAATAGCTGATCAGCACAAATCTGGCCGAACTGAATGCAAATGTATAAGTTTACTGTTTAGTTTTTATTTCTGAAAAAAAACACAAATTGAATGGAATGGATATCATGATACCTATTCCTTTGTATGACTTTGGGTCTTAATTTGATGTCATAGTCCTTCACAATAGAAATATGCAGAGATAAGAAGACTTTCGTTATATAATTGTTTCATAGAGTAAAACCACAGAGAAATCGTATAACAATAAAGAATGCAAAATTGTAAGTGCAGAAAAAAATTGTTTGATCAACATTTTTTAAACATAATTGCTTTTTTGGCAAAATAGTAGATCAAGACAAAATCAGGAAAATGAATAAGCATCACTTAATTAATTTACTTTATTATGTTATTGACTTTTAATGGCACTAATATATTATGCAATAGCTAGCACATAATAGACATTTTTCAAAAGCATTGGAATCGATTAGTTTGGAGATTCAGTTCTGAATAATGAAAAGCATTAAATTAGTTCATTTTTTTTAAACAACTGACCAGCTTGAATTAGTCTTAAATGAACTAAAGCTTGGTTTCATTCATTATTTAACAATGACTTTCACATTTAGGGAGGCAATAAAATGGATTGGTACATTTGGTCACTAATTTAGTCTTCACTTCAGGAATTCACATATTTATGATAGCTATTCTGCTTTCAAGACTAAAATAGTAGTTTTTGTTTTTTACAATTTTTTTTTTTTTTTTTTTAAACCTTTATAAAGCATTATTTTTAATTAATGCATACTAATATGTGATTAAATAGATTTCCCTGGAACATTTATGGGAAGACATCTCTTTTTTTAATTTACATATTAACATTGTTTTATCATTTCTTTTTTATTATTTACATATTTGCAAGTATTTTATCACTTGATGAATAATAAAATACTTTGTTGCATTGCAATCAGTGATTCCATTTAAAGACTCACTTGACATCTAATTTTTTTTTCATAGCATAATTATTATTCTGAAGAAAACCCTATAGTTATATATGCAATATGCACATTTGGAATAAATATTAACACTGAAAAATGACACAAATAATACTTGCTTAGTTGTATTAAATTAAGATAATCTGATGTGCTTTGTTCCCAATGAGAACAAATTATTCATTATCATATGTATTAATATGTATTTTTTGTGTACGGTATATAAAACGATTACCTCAAATATAACCTGCATTTAATAGCATTAAATAAACTTAAGCAATAAATTGCTCATATTTTCCTAAAATTTTTTAAATTAAAGATGACAGAACCATATAGAATAGCGTTCAGGGATTAAGAGAAATTAATCAGTCCAGATCATTTTGTATTCTCAAAAAATAGTGATCCTGTACACTAACTTTGCTATAACAAGCTTTACTATAATCAACTATTTTTCTGGCAAAGGGGAAATATAGTCCAAAAACTTTTGAATGTCAATTGTTGCCTACCCCGGTCTAGAGGAATATAAGTCATCCATTACTGACCAGGTCAAAATAAGCTGAAACATTGGTCTGCAACCGCTAAATATTTTATGCAAAGGAATCAAGAGTGGCATTTTGCATTTGGTTAGCCATAATACTCATGAGAGTGGTTTTATTCTAAAGGCCCAATTAATTTAAGACTCATTTAGGACTCTTCATAGTCATACTTTTAGGTTTCTGCTCAGTTGAGTGTCCGGTATCTGTTTCGTACTTTTTTTTTCTTCACCGTAATTTGATCTTAGGTTAGATCAGATGTAGGCAACCATCAGCACTCCAGATGTTGTGGACTACCCATAATGCTCTTCCAGCCATAATGCTGGCAAAGAATCATGGGTGATGTAGTTAACAAAATCTGAAGTGCCGAAGGTTGCCTACCCCTGGGTTAGACCCTGTTGCCAGCTCAAGTTTAATCAGTCTGTCTTGTTTTCGTTGTTTGATCACACTATGTGGAATTTATTTAATTTTATACATATAGCACTATTTTGTTTATCTTCTCTTGCGTTCATTTGAAATCATATTGAAGACAGTGTACTGTAAACTCAAGGACTGGGAATTAATTGTAAGTATTTAGTCAATGTGGTAATTTTCTGGCAATTTTTGCTTGGAACTTCTTTGGCAAGCAGTATGTATTTTGACATTTACACTTACATTTGAGTTGGTAAGAATTACGTTTATTGGATATGGCTAGACAGATAAAAGAGAGAATTAGAAAAGATTGCGATCATGCAGCAGTATGAAAATCGGGTATAATGAATTGTCAGACATTTTGTGAAACAGAAAATAGAAAGAGATACATAGAAATCTAGTGTAAGCATTTGGAAGTCAAATTTAAGGCATGAATAGTGAGATTTTGAAGGGCACTGATCTAGTCTAGTGACTTTTTTGTCTATTACATTTTCATGTAGAAATATATTGCATATAGAAATAACATTTTATATCTATCTTGCCAACAAGAAAAAAATAGTATATAACTATGCTTCATAACGATGTTGTGTAAATAATAATAATAATCTGCACTTTTAGGGAAACTAAATAAAAAATCCTAAAGTGCCCCTAAAGCGCCCCATTCACTTCTGAAACGCCCGCCCCCCGCAGCGCATAAACCCTCTATTCACTTACCTGAATCCAGCGACGATGACCCTAAGTGCTGGTTCTGGCTCCACCTCCGCTTCTCCTCTTCCGATGTAGGCTGACATCAGGGACCTAAAGTGCATGCACAGAGAGCGCCGCAATTGCATTAGAACAACCCCCATAGGAAAGCATTGAATCAATGCTTTCCTATATGGTTTTAGCAGATGCTGGATGTCCCCATACATAGAGTGAAGACGCCCAGTGTCAGTTAGGCCACCAAATGTCACCTATCGACCTGGAAGCACCTCTTCTGGCTGTCTGATAGATAGACAGTAGAGGTGGAGTTAAGCCTGCAATGTAATTATTGCAGTTACTCAATAACTGCAATAATTACAATTGCAGGGTTAAATTAACAGGGACTGTGCACCCTTCCCACTTCAATGAGCTGAATTGGTCTATAGTGTTCCTTTAAGCCTTGCCAATTTATAATTAGAGAATACCTCAAACATTTTATTGTTGTGAAAGTCGTTTAAAATCCTAAAAAGTGACAGGAAGAAAGAACCCCGAGGGATAGATTTGTGGAATTATCTACCTTTTTTATAGAACAATATTCATTTTAATAATTTTACGTGCATAACCTAAATAGTAGCTTTATCAAAGACATCCCCAGAGAGATAAGAGATGTCATGAACACTTTATAAAATCAATTTTACATTTATGACACAAGATTAATCACATCCTTGTCTGATTGCACTTAAAAAAAATATTTTTTAAACCTGTGTGCATTCCACGAGAAATAAAAGTTTCCTCATATTTTGCTTTGAAGGCTTTTTTTCTTGAATTAATTCCTTTATTGATCAAGACACTATACCAAGAGTGCTCAATGGCAATCTTTGATGAAAAACTCATTTTAGAAAGAGATTAATAATGTGGCCAGTAAAAACCAATTTTCTCACATTTAATCTCCTAATCTATTTTACATTATTTCCCTGGGGTATTCTGTACTTCACAGATACATGGCTCTGTGCAAATAATCAATTATGCTGGAAGAAGCTCGTGAAGGTGGTGTTTGATATATTTGAAACCTCCAGCATTCTAAATAGATTTTTCAGACTCTGCAACATATTACATCAACTTGTAGAAACAAATCAGTGATATTCCTTTTTTTTATTACAAAGTAAAATAGAGCAACACTGCATGTGAAATAGGTCACATACATTTAAAGGCCATATTTCAGAGAATCTACAGATCTATTTCCTTAAAAGTATTTACTATTCAGCGATCATGATCAAAATATCACCTAAAACAATGAATGTCTCAATTTTGCGACGCATACATTATTAATTTGATTTACTATACAATACCATTGAGTTTTATCATTTATCTTCCTTTAAACTATAAGCTAATTTGAGTTGAATTTATCTCATATGTCCCTGACTGCCCAAGAGCCTCTATTTACCCCGAATGATAAGCTGAGGAATATGTCATTATTTTAAGTAATAGCAAAAATTGAATGGGTTTATATCTGGATCATCTCATAAGTCATAATGCAAATGTATAAATTGGAATGAGAAATTAAAATATTTTCCTTAAAGGAACATTACAGTCACCATAACGAGGAGAGTTTGAGCTTATACCATTCGTGAATGATTTAACCCTTAAAGGCAAGCAGCACAAAGCATCTCCTCACACCAAAACAGCTTTATTTTGATATGTTGCTATGGTTTCCAGAGGGACCCTTTAAAGACATTTGTAGCAACAGAGCACCGTTATTCTATCTTTCATGAAAAAATGGATTCCTTTAGTAGTTCTGCAGAAATATTCTCTCTGCCATCAAAAAAGTTAAATGTTAAAAACTTCAATTACAATATTATAAAAGGAAAACATTTTACGTTGCCTTAGCGATTTTATATTTTCAGGCTATAGTAGAACTAATACATGGAAAATAATATAAAATAAGTAAAAGCAAAGTATAGTGGACCAAGGGTAGCATGACTAGTTACCTCCACTAGTTCCTTCACTCAGCCACTCTGGAACCATTAAAACATGCAGACATCCATTTCCCCAGTAACCAGAGGAAACATAGTTCTGGGAGTCAACTGTTTTTTTTTTTACCACACATGGCTTTTATGCCCTGAACCCTACATTGGGTCTCCTATACAATAACACAGGGGTTTCAATCCCAAGATTCTCTGTGCCTGAGAGATAATTGCGTGAGAGAAACCTATAATTCAAATATCTCTCAAGTACAGAAAATCTATACAAAATATACCCCACCATAACTAGGAACCCCACAAAAGTTATATTCCCGGGTAGCCCCGATCTGAGTGCATAACATATACAAAGATCACTCAGATGTGGTGAAATAGGAATGCCACCGGGGTAAAGTTTTGACCGGGGGTTCCTGTGCGAACACCATGCAAGGGATTCTCTTAGTTTCAGGGTAGAATGCTCCCCTGTTCGGTAGTTCATATTTCCTGAACGTCGTTCACATAACTGGTCGGGAAGTAAAGAAGGCAGCGGTCTAATCTTTCCCGGGGTCCATGCGAGTGCCTAGACGGAAAGAGTTCCAGGCACTCGATGACCAAGTGCTGCTGACCACGTTCGGGAGACAAGATGGTTGCCCAGGAAAAGCATCAATTAATTACTTTCCTTGCAGTTTCACACTTAAGTTGTTGATGTGAACGTTTTAAAGGGTTATAGGGGTGGTCCTCATTCGGGAGACAAATGGAGATAGTTCTTATATAACATCTCCCGAATGGAAAAGGAAAAAAAAACACACAAAAGGGGGTAAAATGTACAAAACTGGTGGTAGGTTCCACCACACAACTCCCCCTTAACCACAAGCCGGCATTCACTGTCTGATCCTTACGGATTGGCTTGGAGATGTCCGGGGGAGTACTCCCGGATCACTTCTCTAGTTCTGTTTGTCGTGATAACCCGTCGGCATTCCCATGTTGCTTACCAGGTCGATATTAAATAGTAAAGTCATAAGGCTGTAATACAGGCTCCAAGCCTGGCGTTGTTTTCAGCGACCTGGTTAAGCCATATCAACATGTTGTGATCCATTACTAAGGTAAATTGTTGGCGATATATGTATGGCTGCAGCTTTTTGAGGGCCCACACTACCACCAGACACTCCTTTTCGATGGTGGCGTAGCTCACCTCTCTGGGTAGTAACTTTCTAATGAGGTAAGCTACTGGATGTTCTCCGCCATCATCCCTAACCTGGCTCAGCACTGCTCCTAATCCAAACATAGAAGCATCTGTGTGAATGAGAAAATGTTTATTTGGATTAGGAGTGGCCAGGACAGGTGCATATACAACAGCGCTCTTAAGGGTCTGAAATGCTTGCTCGCACTCTGGGGTCCAGTTTACAAGTTCTTTCAGATCAGGTCGGTGAGGGGCTTGGATAGGGCGCTGTAATTGGGGACACATTTCTGATAATAGCTGGCAATCCTTAAAAAGGCCATCACCTGAGTCTTAGTGCGGGGAAGGGGCCAATTAGCTACTGCCTCAATCTTGGCTGGCTCAGGCTTCTGCTTCACACACCCAGCTCGGTGGCCCAGGTACTGCACTTCTGCCATCCCTATGTGGCACTTGCTGGGCTTCAATGTTAACCCTGCCTCTCTGATCTCATTTAATACGAATCCTACATGTACCAGATGCTTTTCCCAAGTTTTACTGTATATGGCGATGTCATCCAGATATGCGCAAGCATAATCCTGGAGACCCCCTTACAGCCTGTCCACAATCCTTTAGAAAGTGGCCGGGCATTCTTCATTCCAAATGGGATTACCTTAAATTGGTATAGGCCAAATTGAGTGACAAATGCCGATTTAGGAATAGCATCTGCTGCTAACGGAATCTACCAATTCCCCCTTACATAACTCTATAGTAGTAAGTTACTGACTGTGAGCCATCCTATCCAGGAGCTTGTCTATATGAGGCATGTGGTAAGCATCTGATACCGCCTTGTCATTAAGCCTCCTGTAGTCCACGCAGAACCTGGTGATCCCGTCGCATTTTGGAACTACTGGCGAAGCCCAAGGACACTTGGATGGCTCAAATACCCCCAGTTGGAGCATCTCTTTGATATACTGCCTCATATTCTCCCGAACCGCCTCTGGTATTTGGTACGGGTCTGTCACAGAGGTTGTTGGTCAGAAGTCTCTGCTCTATGGGTAGTGAGTGGGATATGTTAGAGAATGTGTCCCTCGTTGTGGACAGCATCTGCTGCGCTTGCCTGCATTCTTCCCTGGTTAGTCGTTCCTCTAACTGGACCTCATCTATCGATCCTGCCTGAACTCCATTCTCTAGGAGATCAGGCAGGTGAAGATGATCAAAATCTTCTGAGGCTGGAGTGCAGATAGCGGCTACATCCTCCGTCTGCTCGTGGTAGGGCTTCAGCATATTAACATGTAACATGCATCGGACTCCTTCCAGAGCATGGACCGATAACTTAGGTAGTGTCACATTTCTGTTCCACTACCCGATCTGGGCTCTGCCAAGCAGCCTAGTGTCACATTTCTGTTCCACTACCCGATTTGGGCCCTGCCAAGCAGCCTGTAGCCTGTCATATTGGATGGGTTTCAAAACCAAAACCTTTTGACCGACTTGATATTCGATCATACCAGGTGTGCTCACGCTCTTGAGCCACCCCGAGGTTCTCATGCACTAGGTGAGTGAGTTCCTCTAGTCAGTTCAGAAGCTCCAGTACATATAGGATGATAAAGGTTCCCTCCTGATCCAAGGGTGGTAAATGGAATAAAGTGCAATATAAACAGTGTAGGCTAGCCACTCTAATTAGAGGATCACGGCCAAATCCCAGAAAGAAAAAAGTAGACGAGTAGTATAGTTAAAAAAACATATACCAGTGAGGGCGCCCCAATCACAAACATGCGTGTATATTTACCATACGTATATTAGAGTTAGGCATGTATGGAAACAAAAGGGAATATATACATAGTGAAGTATTTAATGACACAGTAAAACAAATATAAAAAACAATAAATACACTCACAAAAGTAGTGGCACAAAAAGAAATACTTCTGATTGTGCTGAAAAGCTTGCCAGCCACTGCAGGGCTAAGTCCCCATATGTTGAATTTCAGCCCCAATGCCTCAGGATGTTTCAAGATGTCTATCACTCTTTCATTTTGGTCTCTCTGTTGGGGGCAGTCTCTCCTCATGTGCCCATATTTAAAGCATTGGTGACAATGGGTGTATGAGGCCTCAGGGTGGTAGTGCTGGAGTAGGATGAAAGGGCGATGTAGGATGAGGGGGGTAGCTGGATGTTGGGGTCTCCAAGCGTCCAGATACTCATCAGTCTGCTGCGCTGCATCTGTTAGGGTTAGGGGTTGTCTGTCCCTCACCCATTCTTGGACTTCTGAGAGGAAGCCATTGTAGAACTGCTCCCACAGAGAGACAGAAAGCCCATTCCGCATGCGAATCCTTGTCATTTTTCTTGGATTCACAGAATTTCCTGCGATATACCTCTGGTGTGATTCATTGTTGGGCCAGCAGGACCCTAGCATAATTCCTCAGTTCGGTATCTGGCACGGCTCAGTAAGCGTCTGCAGCTTTTCTTAACTTCCCTGCTAGGAGGGGGACCCAGTCTGTGGTAGCAATATCGTGTAACAGGCATACGCGTCCTGCGACGCAAATTAATCTATGTCCTCCTCTGACTCTGCAAACATCTTGAAAGCCTGGTTTGGTAGTTTTGGCTTGCGTTTGTGAACTACCAAAAAAAACGGGGATTCATCCAAGGCTCGCCATTTGGTGAGTTGCAACTGATTCTCCCAATCGCCTTTTGCCAGAATGTATGCTTGTACCTCAGAGATTGTTTGGGCCACTAATTCTTCTGATGGATTTCATGCATAATAGGCGAGGCGAATCCGCTGTAATTCTGTTTCCCCAGTTGCCGGCATAGCGGTACTGCTGCTGGTCCCATCACCCTCAATTAGTGCTGTAATCAAGGCTGCCTTAGAAAGATTGCTGGAAACTTGTCATTGGGCTTCCAGAAACTCCTTAAGGATCTTTTGCTTTAGAACCATAGAGTTCATAAATCTGTTCGGCTGTTTGTTCGGTTAACAAGTGCTGGTTCTGTTCGGCTGGGAAGGGCCATCCCACTGTTGCCACCAGATGTAGCGGACCACGGTTAACCTGACTAGTTACCTCCACTAATTCCTTCACTCAACCACTCTGGAACCATAAAAACATGCAGAACCTGTGATTTTCCAGTTTCTGGCAATTACTAGTTTCGTGGCCATAAATATATGAACCAGAAGTCTTTTGGCAGTGATGTTGCCAGGAGGGAAACCAATATGGAACAGAAACATATGCGCTGTAAGTTTGACTTTTTTCTTAAAGATAAAATTTACAATTCTAGACAAAGTCTCTTTTAAGGTACCTAGGTCTTCACATTGCCACGAAATGTGGGGGAGGGAGCCAAGTGCCCTACCACATTGCCAGCAATCTGGGGATACCTGATGATCAATTTGGGATAGTCGTGTGGGAACCAAATATCTTCGGTAGACAAGTGTCAGGGTACCTGAAGTCTCTACCTCCGAGAGAGGTAGAGACTTAGACGTCCATCCATCCGGACGGGCTGTTTCCTCTGTTCCTCGCGGTCCATCCGGTCACGTAAACGCCGGCCGCGAGGGACTCACTTCCTTTTCTAGCATGACGTCCGGAAACCGACGTCATGACGCCAACCCGGAACGACCTGTCACTCAATCCTTCAGAGACTAATCAGGACTCGTCGGAGACGTGTCTACCCTTCCGAGCTAGGGTATTTAAACTTGCTTCTCCCATTTGCTCATTGCCCTGTCGTGGTTCTAGTCTGCCTAGTCACACAGTGCTCTTGTATTTCTGTTATCCCTTTGGTTCTGACCCGGCTTGTTTGACTTACTCTGTTTATCTCTGTTACCCTTGACCTGGCTTGTTCCTCGCTTACCTGTCTTCTCGTTCCCTCGACCTCGGCTTGTCTTTGACTATTCTCTATATTCTCCGTACGTTAGTCCGGCCATTCTAAGGTCCGGTAGACGTATCCTGTACCTGTTTGTACTCTGCGTGTTGGATCCCTGTCCCAATCCTGACATTACGACAGGGCCAATGGATCCTGCAAGTACAAACAGTCAGCTTGGTCCTCCTGATCCTAGGTTCGAAGCCATGGAGCACAGAATGGATCAGATGGCGCTAGCACTACAAGCGTTATTGTCTCGTGCTAATAACCCGCCAGAGGAGACGCGTACTACTTCTATTTCTCCTGTGAGCTCAGGCCTAGAGGTAGCCACTGTAGGTGCCTCTTCCCGTATTACACCACCAGTACGTTATGGTGGCTCACCTGAGAAGTGTCGTGGTTTCCTTAACCAGATCAGTATCCACTTTGAATTACAACCTCGCTCCTATCCTACAGATAGGGCGAAGGTTGGATTTATTATCACCTTACTCATTGAGAAAGCTCTGAGATGGGCCAACCCATTATGGGAGAATGATAACCCTTTGGTATACAATTATAATGCCTTTGTAGCTGCCTTTAGAAGAACTTTTGACCCTCCCGGTAGAAAGGTCAATGCAGCTAGATTACTGTTGCGCCTGAGACAAGAGAACCGAACTCTTGTGGATTTTGCACTAGAGTTCAGGTCTTTGGCGGCAGAAGTTAAGTGGAACGAGCAGGCATATATAGATGTATTTTTGAATGGGCTATCAGATGTAATCCTCGACGAGGTTGCTACTAGAAAGCTTCCTGAATATTTGGAGGATTTAATTTCATTCATTTCTTGTATTGATGAGCGTTTAAGAGAGAGACAGAACACTCGAGAGAGGAACCTTAGACCTTCATTTAAATTAGCTCCCGCATTTCAAAGTCCTGATTCCACTACCTCACTATGTCCTGAACCTATGCAGATAGGCAATACTCGCCTCTCAGAGGAGGAGAGGCAGTACAGGAGAAGGGAGGGATTATGCATGTATTGTGGAGTCAGAGGTCACCTACGCCTGAATTGTCCTAATCGTTCGGGAAACGCTCGCACCTAAGTTTCTCTAGAGGACAGGCCTTGGGTGTTTCTATTTTGTCCTCTACGCATAATTATAAAGATCACAGGCTTCTGTTACCAGTTTCTTTAACTTGGGAAAGGGGAGTACTAAGGACCATGGCTTTGATAGATTCCGGTGCTGCTGAGAATTTTATCGATCAAGCCTTTGCTACTAAACACACTATCCCATCCCAGTTAAGGGATACACCCTTGGCCGTTGAGGCCATAGATGGTAGACCTTTACTTGAGCCTGTTATCTCTCGTGAGACCATCCAAGTTAGCTTAACTGTTGGTATCTTACACGAGGAAAACTTATCGCTTATGCTTATTTCATCCCCTTCTGTTCCCATAGTCCTGGGTTACCCATGGTTAAAAAGACATAACCCTATTATTGATTGGGAGTTAGGGGAGATACTCTCATGGGGCCAGGGTTTCCAGGAGAATTGTTTACGGAGGGTTTCCCCATTGGGTGTAATTAACACACCAGGTAGTTCTACCCAGTCTACAGAGATACAGATACCGCCCCTGTACCTAGACTTAAAAGCAGTATTCGACAAAAAGAATGCTGACACTCTACCTCCACACAGGACCTTTGATTGTAAAATTAACTTACTACCTGGTACCATGCCTCCGAGGGGCAATGTATACCCCCTATCCACTAAGGAGAATTCAGTTCTAGAGGAGTATATTCGGGAGAATCTAGACAAGGGATTCATTAGGAGATCTTCTTCTCCTGCCGGGGCTGGTTTTTTTTTGTTAAAAAGAAGGATGGTTCACTAAGACCTTGCATTGATTACCGAGGTTTGAATAAGATAACCATCAGAAATGCCTATCCGATTCCCTTGATTACCGAGCTGTTTGATCGTCTGAAAGGCTCTAAAATTTTCACCAAGTTGGACCTCAGAGGGGCATATAACTTGGTGAGAATCCAGCAAGGACACGAGTGGATGACAGCGTTCAATACCCGTTATGGGCATTATGAATACACGGTCATGCCTTTTGGTCTTTGTAACGCACCTGCAGTATTTTCAGGATTTGATTAATGAGGTTCTTAGGGAATTTCAACATGATTGTGTTATTGTATACCTGGATGACATACTGATACACTCTAGAGAGGTTGAGACCCACCACAGACAGGTCAGAAAGGTATTACACAAACTCCTGCAACATGGCTTATACTGTAAATTGGAGAAATGTAGCTTTGACCAGTCTCAGATAGACTTTCTTGGATTTCTGGGGAAGGCTTTAAGATGGACCCTGACAAACTCCAGTCCATTTTATAGTGGCCTTTGCCTAAGGGACTCAAGGCTATTCAGAGGTTTATTGGTTTCTCCAATTATTATAGGCGCTTCATTAAGGGATACTCTTCTATTATTGCACCTATTACCAATATGACCAGACAGGGGGTTGACACTAAGACTTGGTCTAATGAAGCTCTCGCTGCTTTCAAAATTCTCAAGGATCTTTTTGCTTCTGCTCCAATTCTAGTCCATCCTGATACGACTCTGCCGTTCCTACTCGAGGTCGATGCCTCTGAGACAGGCGTAGGGGCTGTTCTGTCGCAAAGGTTAGGGGTGGATAAACCACTACACCCTTGTGGTTTTTTTTCTAAGAAACTGTCTGGTCCTGAAAGTAGATATGACATTGGTGACAGGGAACTCTTAGCGGTCATTATGGCCTTAAAGGAGTGGAGACATTTATTGGAGGGGACCTTACATCCTGTTACTATTTTAACGGATCACAAGAACTTGTTTTATATTGGGGAAGCTAAGCGACTGTCTGCCAGACAAGCTCGTTGGTCCTTATTCCTGACCCACTTCAATTATGTGCTTACTTATAGACCTGGTTCTAAGAACTCCAAAGCCGATGCTTTGTCTCGCCAATATGAACCTTCTACTATATCTGAACCGGTTCTTTCCACTATAGTTCCGAAATGCAATATTATCGCCAACACGAATCTCAGGATTCACTCTAAGTTACTTGCCGAGATCATTAAACTGCAACATCTAGCTCCTAAACCGACTCCTGAAGGTCGACGTTTCGTTCCTCCTGTTCTACAACTGGAACTGTTGCAATGTTTCCACAACAGCAAGGTGGCTGGACATCCTGGTATTCGCAAGACATGTGCTTTGATCTCTAAGGACTTCTGGTGGCCTGATTTACGGAAGGATATTAAAGATCTCATCGGTGCATGTGAGGTTTGTACTAAGACCAAGCAACCTCATACCCTTCCCTGTGGATTTCTGCACCCCTTAGAGGTTCCAGAGAAGCCATGGTCCTGTTTGGCTATGGACTTTATTGTCGATTTACCTATCTCTTAGAAACAGACTGTTATCCTCACCGTGGTTGACAGATTCACCAAGATGGCTCACTTTGTTCCTCTGCCTAAACTCCCGTCTTCTCCCGAATTGGCGGAGATATTCGCAAGGGAGATTTTTCGATTACATGGGATACCCTCCCAAATTGTATCTGACAGAGGTTCCCAATTTGTTTCCCGTTTTTGGAGGTCCTTCTGCTCTCAACTGGGTATCAAATTGAATTTCTCTTCTGCCTATCATCCTCAGTCTAACGGAGCTGCTGAATGCACCAACCAAAAGATTGAACAATATTTACGTTGTTTTGTTTCCGAACACCAGGACGATTGGGTTGGTTTGATTCCTTGGGCGGAGTTTGCACACAACAATCTCGTTTGTGATTCTACTCGTTCAAGCCCCTTCTTCATGAATTATGGCTTTCATCCATCTATTCTCCCTTCGGCTTCTTCTTCCCAGGGGGTGCCGTCGGTTGATGTTCATGTTGCCAATTTGAGGAAGTTGTGGGATCAGACTCGACAGATTCTTCTGCACAATTCTATGCTGGTTAAGAAACAAGCTGATAAACGTAGAAGGGCGGCTCCGGTGTTTGTTCCAGGTGATAGAGTATGGTTGAGTACAAGAAACATCCGTTTAAAAGTGGCTTCCATGAAGTTCGCTCCTCGTTATATTGGACCTTACAGGGTGCTAACTCGCATTAACCCAGTTGCGTATCGTCTAGCTCTTCCAACTGCCTTACGCATCCCTAACTCATTTCATGTTTCATTGTTGAAACCACTAGTCTGTAACAGACTTTCCTCCACATCATCCTCTCCTCGCTCTGTTCAGGTGGAGGGTCAGGAGGAGTATGAGGTTAACTCTATTATCGATTCTCGAATCTCCCGGGGGAGAGTACAATATCTGGTCGATTGGAAGGGATATGGTCCTGAGGAGAGGAGTTGGGTACCTCAGGAGGATGTTTATGCTCCTCGTCTCCGCAGGGCGTTTCACTCCCGCTTCCCGTCTCGTCCCGGTTCCTTCCGCCCGGTGGGCGTATCTGAGAGGGGGGGTACTGTCAGTGTACCTGAAGTCTCTACCTCCGAGAGAGGTAGAGACTTAGACGTCCATCCGTCCGGACGGGCTGTTTCCTCTGTTCCTCGCGGTCCATCCGGTCACGTAAACGCCGGCCGCGAGGGACTCACTTCCTTTTCTAGCATGACGTCCGGAAACCGACGTCATGACGCCAACCCGGAACGACCTGTCACTCAATCCTTCAGAGACTAATCAGGACTCGTCGGAGGCGTGTCTACCCTTCCGAGCTAGGGTATTTAAACTTGCTTCTCCCATTTGCTCATAGCCCTGTCGTGGTTCTAGTCTGCCTAGTCACACAGTGCTCTTGTATTTCTGTTATCCCTTTGGTTCTGACCCGGCTTGTTTGACTTACTCTGTTTATCTCTGTTACCCTTGACCCGGCTTGTTCCTCGCTTACCTGTCTTCTCGTTCCCTCGACCTCGGCTTGTCTTTGACTATTCTCTATATTCTCCATACGTTAGTCCGGCCATTCTAAGGTCCGGTAGACGTATCCTGTACCTGTTTGTACTCTGCGTGTTGGATCCCTGTCCCGATCCTGACAACAAGTTTATAAAAAACCTCCAGTATGTTTACGCAATAGATATTTATTTTCGCTAGGAGGAAGCCCTGGAACCATTCATTCATGGGGCAAGAAAATTGAAGCTCATGCTTCCATTTCATCATTGTCAGAACTTTTTCTTTATGCCCCTGGTTAGTCATAAACCTGGAGAACCTAGAGGTAAGTTTTTTACTAAAGTGCTTGGCCAAAAACTGATCTATTGATGTTGAACCAGCTAATAGTTTGCTGGTTAAAAATAATTTAATTATCGGGTAGTTAAAAAGCTCTCTGGAGGGGAGGTTGTATTTAGACTGCAAAAAGGGAAATGAAGAAATTGTCTCTCCGTCTATTAGTTCTGAGATGTCTCTCACTCCAGAATTCTGCCATTCTTGGGTGCTTAAGTCCACTATAATATTTTAAACATTCTATAGGAGCATGACAGGATATTTTATCTGAACCACATTTTTTCTTTATATATTTTATTATGGAAAGTAATGCTTTAATTGTCGGATTATCTGTTCTTATACTATTCAAAAGCTCTATATCACAGTATATAAGGTAACATGGTTCTGCATTCTTAAGTCCTGTTTTTTCGAGATCTATCCAAGTTGGTCTGGACCTAGATTGACTTTAACGTTGATAATGATGGCAATAAAATACCAGTAGTGATGTCCCGAACTGTTCGCCGGCGAACATAGCTTGTTCGTGGCGAACGCGGCGGGCGAACATATGCGATAGTCGGTCCGCCCCCTATTCGTCATGGAGGTGGGAGGGTCTGGGAGGGAGGGTCTGCTGCTGATTGGCTGGAATGTGTCTGCTGACTGTGAGGCACAGGGTCAAAGTTTACTCAATGATGGCGAATAGGGGGCGGACTGACCATCGCATATGTTCGCCCGCCGCCTTCGCCACGAACAAGCTATGTTCACCGGCGAACGGTTCCCGGCAAACAGTTCAGGACATCACTAAATACCAGCACTCTGGGTCTTTACATCAGCTCTTTCCTGAGGATACTATTTTTTTATTTTATTTTTATGGATAAAAGACATGTATCGAGCACCAGTCATTGAAAAGTTTTGG
The DNA here is from genome assembly GCF_036172605.1 of Pelobates fuscus. Taxonomy (NCBI): domain Eukaryota; kingdom Metazoa; phylum Chordata; class Amphibia; order Anura; family Pelobatidae; genus Pelobates; species Pelobates fuscus. The sequence goes on along the minus strand of NC_086319.1, from coordinate 62,851,550 downwards.
AAGTCAGAGTGCAGGGCAATTCTGGAAGATAATAAAATAGATAGACAGGCAGATAGATAGATAGATAGATCAGCCAAATGTTTCCTTAGGAGAACCCAACCACAAACTTAAATATCCTCTTGATGTTCCAATTGATGTACCATTATCAGAGTCGGGTTAAAAGGGCACTTTAACCACCACAACGACTACAGGCTGTTGTAGTAGTTATGATGCTAGCAGACTCCTGTTTGTTTCCCCTATTTCAGTTCAAGGCAATTTCTGAATGGCCAAAACACTTGTTTATGGGATTGTTAATATCAACAACATTTGGATGGTATTGATTGGCTAATATTATCAGCCAATGCTGTCATTCATTCACTGACATATATACAAATATATATGCCAAATATAAACAAAATTGATATTCCTAATGCACAAATGTAACTTCTGTAGTTGCAATGCAGCCAGCAAGGGATCAGGGCAGGCACCCTTTGCCCCTCGGTTTGGTCAAATTGTCCAATATCAGTTTGACACAGAGAACCAGGTTATGATGCCAGCAACCTGCTGGTGCCATAGCCACTACAGCAAGCAGAATGGGTTACTGCGCTCAGACCACCCCTCTAAAGTGACATATTATTTGATGCATACATACAGTACATTTGAATAGAAAATTGGCTTTCTTCGTAACTATACATAACATGACTAGGCAGCGTGAGTTAGTTGCAAATATAAGTCTCTGTAGCTAACATTGAAGAGATTTGTCTCCAAGTCAGCAACTATAATTACTAATTTTAAACAAATTACTGCATAACGGGTCCAAGCTTAAAATGTGGATCCAGTAGAAAAAAGATGCCAGAAGTCTTTCATGTCTATAAAAGGTCACAACATGAGTTATTTAATAAAAACAATAGGTAATAATAGCAGCACAAGACATAAAAGAATTGCAAATCTACAATTAAGTAGGAGAGTTTCTGAGTCTATTGTCTAACCATATTGGCATCACGTCAATCTCATATGTTGCTTATAAGCCTATCCTACAAAACTCCTATTCTGCCTGAAATGAATGCTGATATATGCATACAAATACAAAGGAGTGCACAGGCACACAGATCCCCCAAATGTAAGTAGTCAAAGCATTTTAAAATGGTTTGACTGCTGATCTGAGATCTGTCAGGTACTTCTCCCTGCATTCACTACAACTACAGTAGAGATATCTGTGTCTAAGCTAAAACGAGTGCTGCAGGGCTTAGCTCATTGTCTGAGAGCAATTAGTCAATACTCTCAGGCAATGAGCTAACTCTACACTGCAAAGCTTAGCTCAGGAGCACTAAGAGAAGCTCCTAAGTGGTAGTTCCCAGCTCTCGGGAGACGTGGAGGTGGGAATGAGGCATCTGGTAAGAAGGAAGTGAAACCATTCTAAAATACTATTTTTTTGTAGGACCTCATGAGGGGTACCTGCACAATAACACCTACAGTGTTTGTAGTGTTCTGTTTGGCTTGTAAATATCATGTATTAATAAATATTTTAGCAAATAAATATATTTAAATATAAAATATATAATACTTTTTTTAAATAAAATATTTTCAAAAATAATGCATTCCTATAAATAACATGTATACTAAGAAATAAAACATTGATGTATATTATAGTATTGATTAAATGTGGCATTTAATCTTTCAATTTTAATTGATTGAGGCTTAAAGACTGAGCTGTAGTTTGTGAAGGTTTTATTCCTCATATTTTATTTTATACAAGTGCTAGAATTCTGAAACATTAATTTACACATGATTTACAATATTTCTACTGATGATTTCCATTTAGATGCCATATATTTTACTTGCACAGCTGGCTTAATAATGGAAAAAAAATTGACAATGTGACAGATTGTAAAAGTGGAAGTTGTTGTCAGTTATTCAGAAACATGCTTAAATCCTATTCCCAATAGTACAAGTGTCAATAGCTGAAGTGCAACATAAAATTGCAGGATAATTCAGGATGGATTTATGACTATTACTCATATAGTGTAGTAATGATGCATTCAAACATGCATTTTAAATAAATAAATAAATAAATACATACATACATACATACATACATAAGTACAATTATACATATAACAAAAAAAATACCCAAAACAGTTTAGAAACAGTTTTGACCTCTTGACAAGTCCCTGCTGCTCCATTGCTTTCTATACCAGCATGCATGAGCATATAACATAACAAGATGATAACTAACTGGGTTATATTATGGTCAAGTGGATATGTAAAGTTTAAGAAGATGAAAATATATTTGACATAGTAGGAGAAGAATAACATGAAGGGAACAAGAATTATAATAAAAATAAAAATCATAAAAAAAAGGTGTGTCACAGGTAATATTAATTTTAAATTACAATTAGAGTCCTCTATTTTTTTACATTGCTCTGTTGACCCAAAAATGTTATTTCTGTAAAAATCACCATGCAATTCTTCCAATCACTACAGACCCCATTCAGTCATCCTGTGCCTGTGACTGGTTACTTGTTTGTTGCAATTGACAAAATGCTTTATTTTGCTTCTAATACAGCAGTGTCATCACATTGTAAAAAAGCATACATTTTCACTCTCTGCCATTGTTGAGCTCCTGTTGATCCATTTTATTGTTTTGTTTTGTTTTCTCCAGCCTACTTACAGACTCCTCTTTTCCCTCCTTCCCACTGACTCAACGCAGGGAAGATTCACTATCCCTGGCTTCTACTAAAGCCTTTAGCCTGTGTCTGCCATTTTGCTATTTGCTGTGAATAAAATGGACCTTGTCAGAGTGTGAATTTTCCATCTTCCAGTATTTGTAATATATTTAAATAAAACACATTTGCACTAACATTTCCTATTCTGTGTGCCAGTAAGACAATATTTACAAGTATGATGCTATCCTCCTCGTCATGATTGGTTGTTCATTTTGATCAATTTTATCTTCATACAATGTTTGGAAAAAAGAAGGCATTTTCCACAATGCTCATAATATAATGATTTTCACACCAGGCAAACTGAAATAAATTATTTAAAATAAGAAAACATTTATGTTAATAAAATATGTATACAACAATATGACTCTATACCATAGACATTACTTTGGTAGATGACTGACATTGATAAGAATTTTAGTTTCTCCAAGTATGACTATTTTTGAGGACTAGAAGAAGAGGTCAAGACCTCATCAGAATGAGATGGTGGATTCTAATAATATCTCAATAGAAAGTGAACTGAGATAAATTGCCATATTCTGTACAGTTGGGTTCTAGAGAAAAATGAAGAAAAGAGTGTCGGGCTTAGCAAAAACCATTAGGGTATGCAATAAAATCAGATGAATGGTAGATCTAATAATGAAATGTGGACAGAAAACCAAGGTCCAGGAATTATGAGGCAAATCTTTAATCCAATCTTCCATTTGAGTTAAATTAAATAAATAATAATAAACTTTGAGGTTAGTGTAGCGGGGCGCTAGTCCTAGCAGGGACTCTCCTCCACTGGTTACTCCAACATATACTCAGGAACAGGTAGAATACTCCAAGGGAACACCCAAACAGTAAAATAATCCAGGAATCTCCCACGACCTCCACAGCAACTGGATGGCACTCGGCTCTGGGGGTATAACTGATTTTAATGGAGCCACACACAGCCTTTTATGAGAATCCCCATGCAAGGGATTTCCAAACACACATTCCAGGGTCATTCCCCACTGGACATGAGAGTAGACTGAGACAAAGTACATTAACTCTCAGGTCCAGGACATGTACAATATTAATCACCCCAAAGCATACATTTCCCCTCAAGTTACACCCTTAAGTCCTATATCCCTGGATAACCTGGATCTGAGCACCCAACATATCCGAAAAGCCCTCAGATCCCACAAACGCAGCCAAAACGCCAACGAAACGCCACCGGGGTATAGTTTAGACCACATGCACACGAGGAGCCTGCCCAAAAAGGTTCCATGAAATCAGGTTGTGCGGTCGATCTCTTTCGGGAGTATAAACTACATGAAAAAACAATACAAAACTGTTCGTGTGTACATTCTTTATGTGTAACTTGTTCAGGAGTTTGCTCCCCCCGAAAGCCACTCTGTTCGCCTGAATCCCCATGAATATAATGGAAGGTGGAAGACCCAGCGGTGTTCGTAATGTTGAGTGTCCGTTTTTAGTTCCATACACCTAACGACCAAACAGCGCTGTCACTGTTCGTATCTAAAAATGGCCGCCGACATGTGTTTGCACATATGAACGGAACCACCCAGCCGACTGCTTGGAACGTCCATGTAATTGCGGTTTGTGGAGGTGTGAACAGGGGTTTTTGGGGATTAACAAGCGGCACATTGCACAGATGGGTGGCCTGCCATTCAGTACTTTTTTCGGTTGTCAAACAAGACAGTGGCAGTTGGCCAGGAGAAAGGTATTTTCTGAACGGCCAGGCGAACAGGGGAAAAACACGATAATCCAATAACAGGGGGATCTGTTCCACACAGGGACTGCAAGCACAAAACAGGGGACAACCGGGGGAAACAAGACACGGACAGCACATAGCAGGAATAAGGGTACTATCCCAAGGCCCATTCCACTACAGTTAGGTATCCTAAAACCTCCATTCAACTTTGATAGTCTATATACCCAGCACTTGTAATTAATCAGTATAGGAATCCACAGTATTATTCTACCATAACTTTCACAAACAATTTAACATCTTCTAGAATGGAATGGACCTAAATCTAACAAATAATGTCAAATCTATTCTGTCTACTGGCAGCACTAAAATCACAGCTATTAGAGATTCCAGTGATAATTGGAATCCCTTCAGAATGACATTCAATTCAGTCAGGAAATGGGAGGCAAAATAGTCTGTGAACAGCTTATATTACTTCACATTTAATCTTTACTGGAATTTTTGTGTGAAATATGGACATTAAGCAAATAATTAGAGTGCCTTAAAAAGAAAAAGATTTTGATTTACCTCACATGTCATTGTAGATAAAATGTATGTTTTATAATTAGAAGTCTGACATTTGGGTATGGAAAAAACACATTTTTTTCTTTAATAATGCTTTGTGTTTATTTCTAATCATATTCCATGCCAAGTTGAAATAATGTCTTCTTCTATAACGAGGGTCAGCCTAGAAAACTGGGAGATTTCGAAGCAGGTCAAGGCATGGAGCCTTCATATCCTCATGACCATATCCTCATTTACCATTAAATCCGATAAATGTAAATAGACACATAGATGAGAAAAAAATAATGGAACAAAGATGAATATTAAAGAAGAAATTCATGTTGTTTTTTTAGTCAGCTTACTTTTGATATAGCCATGTGCATAAATAATTCATGAAAATAAAAATGAAAAAACACCAAAAATAATTAATTGGTATGCAAATATTACACTAAAAAGATTTTTTCTCAGCTCAACTGCAAGTTGTATATGCATTTGATGATAAAAGTACTTTCAATAAATGTAATGTGATTGTAAGCTTCACTATCAGTAGCTTTGTAGCTTATCTGTTGTTTTCACTTGCATATTATAAAGTAAGAAAGAATTGCCAGTGTAGCTTTGGTGTATGTAATTAAAAAAAATCACTGAAAATAAATGTTCTGTAGAAATGTTTATGTATGGATATTATTGCATTATTTGTAGCACAAAATTGCATTAAAGGGACTCTATAGTCACCAAAACAATTTTAGCTTAATGTAGTAGTTTTTTGTGTATATATCATGCCTTTGTAGTCTCATTGTTCATTTCACAATTTACTGCCATTTAGGAGTTAAATCACTTTTGTTTATGTTTATGTAGCCATAGCCACACCACTTCTGGCTGTGACTGACACAGCCTGCATGAAACACAACTAGTTTCACTTTCAAATAGAAATAACCAACTTTAAAAATCTGTATCTCCTGCTCTCTTAATTGAAATTTAATTACATACAGGGAAATCCTGCAGGGTCTAGCAAACTATTAACAGAGCAGGAGATCAGAAATGTTAAATGAAAGGGAATTTGCAATAAAGGAAGTGTAAGCATTGGATGACTCTTTACAGGAAGTGTTTATGAAAGCTGTACAAGTCACATGCAGATAGGTGTGACTAGGGCTGTATAAATAAAGTGATTTAACTCCTAAATGGCAGAGATTTGAGCCGTGAGAATGCATGATCACGAGCAACACATCAAAACTGCTAAATTATTATATTAGTTGTAGCTTAGTAATAGCTAAAAAAAGGAGAAAATAGCCCCAAAACAGGGATAGATTCAGTGTGTCCAGATCTTATCACAATAGGGGATAACCCTTATACTGTATGCAAAAAAGAAGAAAAATAGTGTAAACCTAGGACAGAATGTCCAGGAAACACTAGTGAGATATTTTGGGTACGAATGTGTGTTAGAGCTGTTGCCCCTGGTAACGCAGCACGCATGCATTCCAGCATCGGCACTTAGCTCCGCCCTTCTTCCTTCTGATTTGTGCGTACCTACATGATTGACGGCTGGCGCACGTATCAGAAAGGGCAGACGTACACACAAGATTTTATAATCACTTTTCACTTTTTTCGTTTACACTGTTTGTGGTGTCTAGTTAGGTATAGAGGAGTTTGAGCCTGTATGGAGCTATCTATAGGGAATGAGTGAGTGTTCTTATGGCTATGCTTTACTAAGGATTCACCTATTGAGAGTAGACAGTGTGAGACAGTTGCTACACTGGTCTGAGATATATCCTTTAGTGTAGCCATTATTCTGGGGCTGGATTTTTATCTCTCATTACTAGCTGGGCTTCTGGAGTGAGGATTCATTTGAACCTAATAATTAGTATGAATCACTAGTCAACTCTGATTTAAGCAGCATCCTTCAATGTGGCCACTATTGGGGCTTTTATGTCTCTTTATTATTTAATTGGCAACTTTGACACTGAGGGCTTTTCTCTGCATATTCTAGTTACTAGTATCCTCTACTATTGCCCTTATTAGTGCTTTAATGTCTCGTCAGTACCAGCTGAAATTATGACTTTGGTCTGCCCCTCATTGAGAGACTGTTCTATTGAGGATTCACTTGTATTGTCAGTATGTGTCATTTTGCAACACTGATTTAAGCAGTACCCTGTAGTATAGCCATTATTGGGGCTTCCAATGTCCCCTTATTATATATTGGCAATTTAGTACTGAGGATCAATCTGCATGTATTAATCAGTGTTGTTCACTTATATCCTCTATTACAGCCTACATCAGGGGTTTATTGTCTTGTCTAGTACTAGCTGGTATTATAGTCTTTGTCCGCCTTCTATTGAGAGATATCTATCTCCCTTATTTATGTATCCACTTGTAAAGTGGACATCTATACAGCTTGACTCATTTCATTAACCCCTGTCCCACTCTTCCCATAGCTCCCTGAGCTCTTGTTATCTCCTCTCTCCCTTTCAAAGTGGGTTATTTTGGTTATTTATATTATTATTTTTTATGTTCATTATCTTGTTTTTGTTCATGATTTTGTATACCAATTAAACGATATTTAATTTTAACAGACAACTGAGATCTATATCTCACTAGTGTTTCTTGGACATTCTGTCCTAGGTTTACACTATTTTTCTTCTTTTTTGCTTAGTAATAGCGCAATGATTTTTAAACGTTTTTAGTTTTCACGATGTTTCTCAAGAGTGTAACTGTATTTTAAAATACTAAATATATAATGAGTGCAATAATTATTCTATTGCATGATTAACTGTATCTATAAATGGATTATGACATTCTGTGGAATGCTGGTACTTTTTATCTGTATTAGTCGCACAGTAATATCACATCACACAATCTTCGGGACATAATGAACTAAAATATTTCTCTTAGATCATGATCTTGCATTCAAAAGACATTTAGATATTTTGCACATAGCATATTAGAAATAGACCGAAAGATACCTAGGCAAACTAAAGCAGCCCAGCATTCTCTGACTTGAGTTTACTATCTCTTACATAACTATGCACATGGGGAAAGAGTTACAAAAGTGTTTCTAATAGAAAAGTGGTACAGAGTTCTAAAAGTGGAGCAATCAATGGGGGAGACTACTGGAATCAAAAATATTCAATTGCATTCCATGATGGTTGCTCTGTTTTTAGAATTCTGCCACATTTTACTGACACTATTATAAATCTCCCTATAGCATTTAGATATACAACTCATATTTGAAAGGGGAGATATGCTCATTTATCTTGTACTTTTGAATGATTCTCAAAAGGAAAGCAATTTTTATTTATTATTTTTCTGAATATAATCATTTACTAACGGTGCCAAAAAAATGGAAGATAGGACAATTCCTTCATAGGTTTTATTGTATATCGTAAGAAATATGGAAAAGGGCTAATGCTTTAGAAAGAAAAACTGTAGGTCGTTCATATAATTTACAACTTTTCATCACATTGGTTATACATATTAAAATCTTAATGGATTCTTCACTTGGCTGTAATATACCAAACAAAAATGAATTAGTTTGACAATCGATAGCTATGGGCATAAAAGAACGAATCATCTATCACTTAGGTTGAAGAAGCAGGTGGATGACAGGTTATTATTATTCATGCCGTTGGTGGCTGAGACATCAAGTATTAAGATCAAAAAAGTTTTCCTTTACAAAACACACTTTGATCTATCTCAATTCTAGGGAACTGAACCAATTTGCCTAATTCCCATCACTCAAAGCTTCCGTAGCATATTTCTCTTGCAAATAACGTAAGGTTTTCAAACTATCAAGAAATGTGAAACTTGGAGAATATAAATCTTTATCAAGTTAACAGCACCAAAAATTAGCAAATCAGACCCCATTAGATCTAGAAAGGAAATCTATTTCTATTTCACATGATTATTTTCATTAAGAAATATAGAACATTCGATATCTTAATCCATGAGCTATTTTTCAACAGGACAATTTGTTTTAGAGGGAGAAAACAGAATACAAATAATAACATTTATCACATATACTAATTAGAACATTATTTTTTTTTAAATATAATAATTAGAATCAATATTAAAAGATTCATATTTTAGTTGACAACTACCTATAAAACAGTTTGAATTCTGCGTAGACGTTTGATATTGTAATAGAATAATGAAGTTATTTAATCAGAGCATATTAAAATTCCTTAACTCCTTTACTGCCAAGTATTTCTATTAGAAAAATTATGATATTTGTTTGAACAAAACAGCAATTTTTATTTGTACAGATTGCGGTTCATACTTAAAAATATAAACTTATGCTAATATACATCATTTTTATTTTTTATTTATTCATCCGTTATGGAGATAGGGGGAATAAAAAAAAAAAAACTTTAAGCCATATGCAGTATCCCTTATCTTGCAATATCTCCCACAAGGTGTGAAATATTAAATTAAAATGAAAATAATTATCTTCTCACTTACAGTAGGTGAGACAGTAGGTGTAGGTGTAAAAAAATGTCATGCACACTGCTTAGAGTTATTTGTGGGGAGCCTAATTACATTACTAGCATTACTGCTGGCTGAAAATGTAAAAAGACTGCCCACATTTTAGCATAATGTCCACAAACAAGTATGTAGTGTTCAATCATATAATTCTAGAGATATATAAATACATGTATAACACTCTCTATAATGCTAATGTAATGCTAAGAGGCATATGAGAAATACCAATTACTGTTTACCAATGCCTGACTTTAATAGTGTGATCATTGAAGCTTCCTTTAATGTTTGCAGGTATGTAAATGGTGCAACGGACTCCAGGCGAATAAATGTGTTCCTCTACAAGCAGGTAATCATTACTGGAGTATACATGTAATGCTTTATAGAATATATAATAAATTGTGTTTTTGCAAAGATAAAAGTAAAAAATAAAAAACGTGTACACTATTTGATAACACAGATTTTATTTTTGGGGGGTTTAGTTGTGTTCTTTCTATGTCTCTTTGTTATTTTGATTGTGCACACTATCAGTTTATTATTTGAAAAAATATATAGCGACTTTATATTATATCGCATGAATCCTCAAAGTAATAAGCCGATTGTTGGGAAAACCTGAACTGTTGTGCACATTATATTGAAAGTTCCAGTACTGATCTTAGAATCATATGATCTTGTTGCACTGTTGTGTAGTTGAAATTCATTATTTCATATATTCATTATGTTTGTAATTTTTAATGCAACGAAGACTAAGTAGCGGCAGGTTTAATCCAAAATCCCATCCTGCATGAAAATGGACAAAATTGCTTCAATGATATTCAAATAAGTGAATTAGCCTTAGTCCATATTTGTTGGGGTTGCAGTTATAAAAATGGTCTGATTGGTGCAACAGGATTCTCTCCATCTCTCCAGTTTGGCATCCAATTGTGTTGATCTTATTGGTTATGTGTCACTGATTCAATTGTGCCCATCCCTGAGTATTTGTGTCTACACTATTGTGTTGTAAAGTTTTTTTTACCATTCTGTACCTGCACACATTATGTGGTAGGATTGCAAAATATATATTGTTGCTTGCTCATTTATCCTTTTGCCTTGCATATCTATAGTTTACTAAATATAAAATCATATAAAGATCATGTCTAGTCAAGAGCTTGTGATCCACTGTTGTGCTGAGAAATTATATAAAACTATTTAGATTCAGCTTCCAATATGTAATTTACAACAGAGTAGTCAGTAATTTTGTTGATTAGTAAAAATCTCTAAAACAGCACATATTAATCTGTGTTAAGCAGAGGACATTAAAAAAAATATTAGTGGACAATGTACTATATAAATACACCATCATATTTTGTCTATAGTCCCTTAAAATTACATTGGCTAAAACTGTTGATATACCAGACATTTAAAAATTAATATTACTTTTTTTACGGCACCATAAGTGAGTATTTGTACAAATCAAAAAACCCCTATATGTACTATGTACTGGTTTTATGTAATTTATAGGTGTATGATGCCACAAAAAAAGCCATTGCAGGCCCACAGCTCAACAGTCACTTTTAATGAGTGGTAAGTGCCATTTACCATTAGAACACTTAATAATATTATTGACTATGCCAGGAAACAAGATTTTAGTTACAAGGTTGACATATAGCTCTCACTCCATACTGTACATAGTATTAGCTCAGTCAAGCTCTTTTCATTTGTACAATATATTGTCCATACAAACTTATCTTTTACATACATTTTTATGTCACAGTTTTTACACTGTTACCTCCTTATTTCTAAGCAGGAATTGATACGGTTGCCAGTTTTGAAATTTTTTGGTTGAACATTTTTTGGTAGAATTAAAAATGTTCAGATCGACATGAAAATTGCCAGAGAAGCCCTAAAATGAGGGAAAATATGTCTAAAGTGTTTACAAAAAGCTCTCAAGCTGTAAAGTAGTGATTCAATGATGGTGTTGTGTTTTTTTTTCTATTGTGTCAAAAGTGAAGGGGGGCAGGATGACGTGATGTACGCTCACACACCTGCCCACTCCAGGATGTGTTGTGGTTGAAGGAAGCATAATGGTTAGCCTCCTCTGGAAGTAGTGGAGATGGTAACTGATGCCTTCAGATGTGCCAGTAGCAAACAGAAATGTGACCTGGAGTAAAATTAGAGCCTAAAGAGCTACTCTTTCCAAAGCTGCTACAAGTTATCGTAACGGCGTGAATATATATCGCCCAGCTCTAAGATGGCCATTCAGCAAGAACCAAAGAAAGGATCCCTATTGATCATGGTAATGAGATTATAGCTTTACTACAAAATACCCTTGGTAAATGATTGGTAAGCTGCTCAACTGTTCTTGTTCCTTTGGAAACTCGGGATTAAAATACCTATTGGTTTGAGGAGCTGCATTGTATGTATAAAACAAGAGGTTAAAATCAGGGGTCAGAGCATTAACGGCTGTGAGCCAATTAATCCTTGCTGGACTCTTTATCATTCACTGCTCATCGAAAGATATGCTGCACAAGAAACTTTAGCAGAAGTACAGCAGGAAAAACAGAGTCCAGGGGAAAGTTTGTTGATTTAAAGAATGGATAAATCTGTCCTTGTTTATATCCTGGGGATTTGTACATATAGTTGCATAAGTGATTAAGAGATGAGGAATCACTTTGTTAAATTCTAGAGCTAAATTCCAAAGGCTATTTGTTGAAACAAAGGATTAACACTAAAATAGAAAAGAGAAGGGGAAAGGAAAAATAGAAGAAAAGGAAGGGAGGTAAGGAAAGGGAGAGACTAATTAAAGTATCTGAAGTCTCATAAAAAAAATCCACTCTCTCCCTTTTCCTTTTTTGTTCGTTGCATAATTATCTACGTCTTAATGTGGGTCCAAAGAAGGAAACACAGTTACAGACAAAAGTAAGCCAATTAATAAATTTTGCTCCTCTAAATGTCAAACTACAAGTGTGAAGGAAGATTATCATTGTAAGATCAAAGTGACCTTAAATCTTCCCACACATTTGAACATTCAAATGGAAGTGATCAGTCACAGTAACACATCTTTACCATGGCGACCTCTCAAAAATTATGGAAAACATATATTAAGATAAAAAGTACTTTTGAAAAGATCACATTGGAACTGAGAAATTTGATTTTGGAATAATTGTGTTATTCTCAATAAAGTTGAGGAAGAATATGAAGATCCCAGACTAACAAATAAATAATGAGTTACAGAACAAGATCAAACATCTGGAAAGTAAAATGATAGACCTTGTGGTGGAAAAACATAAAAGTAAAATGAATTCCAGAACCTGTAAAAAAAAAAAATATTACGATTTAAAACCTTTTCTAAAGGACTTATTTTCTACCTTTGTAGATCCACAAGAAATGGGATCTCACTCCTTTGATATGTTGCATTGATTACAAAAGACAAAAAAATCTAGATAACTAAATTCCCAGAGACACAATTGTCAGGTTCTCTAATTGATGTATTAAGGATATCATCATACAGGATGCAAGAAATATATCAACATAAGATGGAATATTTAAGGACATCCAGCTTATGTGTCTTTTATGTCAATTGCTACAAGGTAAGCAAGAAGAAATTTTAGACTTAACGATAATCAGGGAAAATGGCATTTCATACACTTGGGGGTTTCACACTTCTTTAATTGTGGCATATGAGGAGATTTCATATAATTTTAAGGACCATGTCCAAGCTTGTAATACATTGACTTCATTGGGACTGATTTAATAACAAAATAAAATCTGAGGGATAATGTAGTTTTTCTGCCTGAAGGGGTTATTGTTGAGTACTTAAGTGGGTTAAGGTATATTTTCTGCATAATAATGAGGTACACATGGTTATGGATCACTCTATGTGAAATTTTTAAGCACTTCAAAGGTGTTTAGTATATGTGCAATAATGCAATTAAGGAGCACTTTATGGGAAACTTTTGTGCACTTTATAGGTATCTGACTTTTTTTGTAGAACTTTATAGGAATGTAAAGAAATGTTTATTATTTGAACTAAGTTTATAGGTCAATGAATTATTTGAATGTAGCTGTGTGTGCAATATTATAGTATATCTGATTAAGAAGCACTTTGTGTTTTGATGTATGAAGGGATTTTGAAATATTAAGCCACTTATAATTTTTTTCCTCACATTTGAGGAAGAAGAAGCAGGGGAAAGAGAAAGGAAAAGGGGAGGAAAAATAAACCTGTCATGCTTTCTAACCACACATCTGTCTTGTCCTGCGATTGGAGGGGGTTTGCAATATCCCCTCAAGTTAAGAAGGTAAATAGATGTTATATGTATTCTTGTTGGTATGTTGGTATGATGTAGGACTTAGAAACAGTATGTAATTTTAAGACAAGAATGGGTAGACACCGCTGGGATGGCACTTAAATGTGTATCAGTCAACACTCAAGAAATAAATAATCCGCAGAAATCAGGTTGTCTTTATAATTTACTTAATCAAAACCTAATTGATGCTGGCTTTATACAGGAATTGAATTGGACAATACTGGGAGAGACATTATGGAAATTTTAATACATATCCTATTATTTATAATGCCAACTTAAAAGGGGTAAAATAAAAGAGGTATCGCATTTTTAATTTTCAAAAACGTTACATGTGAACATATTTACGATGGGAATGATCAAAATGGTAATCATCAAATTTTGATAGTAAACTAAATCATATAGGGCATACTCTTGTAAACATCTATGCCCCAAATCAGTATTCAACTTTTTTGTATAACATCTTGACTAGGGCCAAACTTCTGATGACAAGCAATTTGTTCATAGGAGGATGTGCTTGATCCCAGATTGGATAGGAGCAGACATAGTAATAAGATAGGTGTAAATAGATGTGGTAAATTTTTTATCAGTTAGTTAGAGTTTTCTATTAACAAAAAAGCCCTCTTTGACTGCTGGAGAATTCAGCATTTGCTGGATCGGGAATACTAATTATTTTCAAATGTTCATCTAAAGTACTCAAGAATTGATTTTTTTTTCTTGACTAAAGCCAAATTTCTAGAGTGTGTAATAAGAACGGAGATCTTTTCATTTACATGGTCCAACCAGGCACCAATACAAGAGAAGAACAAATTGGTGGCTTAAATGAAAGCTTATGAAAATCAGTTTCCAATATAGAAAATTTGATGAAACAAGCTAGTAACTTTTTGAAAATCAATGACAACAAAGAAGTCTCAATAAGAACTCTCTGATGCACATTTCAAGTGCTATATGTGAAATAGAAATAGGAACCAGGGAAAGAAAAGAAAAAAAGGGGCTAACCTTTCAGATCTACATGTCAAATTAGATAAAATGGAAAGAATCCATAAGGAGTCATCAGATTTGGTAGTGATTTTGTAAATTAATGCACTCATAAAATATATATCTTAAAGTAGCTTATCAAACGTACTCAAGTAATACTCTCTCCCAATTTTTCCATGATATATTCCATTTGAAGTTAGGCACAAATAGTTAAATGATCACTCTAGGCCTGTGTCAATCAGGCAACAGTCCTGTTACTTGCTGGTTATTAGCTCAGTGAAGCTAAACTCAAGAGGCAGCAGATTGCCCAGATCACTGCCTTGCAAAGACTTGTCATTGCGCTGCATTGGGAGGTCTGTGATTGGACAGCCACAGAAAGTCTTGGCTGGGGAAGAAATGGATGGCTGGAAAAGGCAGCAGACAAAATATCTGCAGCATTATTACGCTGTTCTTAGTCATACCTGCTATGAAAAAATGAATAATGAAATGCATACATGTTTTCGTTGTAGGTATATCTACAGTGGAATTAACTCCTTAGCACAAACGTGTGATATGTGACAAAACAAAAAACAAATTTTGTCTATTATTTACCACATGCTGGACCCCACATGATATACATTAAGCCCAGGGCTGCTTCCAGGGTCCTAGTAAGTGTAGAAATGTGCCAATGCTGGTTCCTGGCACAAGTGTCCAAAATAAAAGTAACAAAGTACAAACTCTGGTGAGTTGTGGGCTTAGAAATGTTGAAGCTGGTGTTCTAGCATCTGAATTCTTGTATAAGAAATCAAGCCACAATCGTAAAACAAACTCTCACAAGAAGCTCTCCCAAGTCACCATCAACAGTGAAAGTCACCGTGTGTTCCATCAATATTTCTCACCTATAGTCAGCAAATCAGCATAATATATTTAGGTCTGGCAACCTCTAAGACAGAAGGAAGAAAAAGATTGGCAGAGAAAGAGAAACTATGTGGAAAAAAGAGATGAAGATATTAGCTATAAAACCCTGCATTATCCCTGTGCAAAATCCTTCCTTACTAGATATTATTTTAGAAATCCCCAATCGCTCTTTCATTTATGCGAGTTCTACAGCACACTAAAACTTCGTTTATTTAATTTAGGTACTTTGTTTCTGTCTTCACTTTTAACCCCTTCAGGACCGGCCTGTTTTTGCGATGTTTGTACGTTAAGGACCAGAGCAGTTTTAACACTTTTGTGGTGTTTGTGTTTAGCTGTAATTTTCCGCTCTCTCATTTACGGTTCCCATACAAGTTATATATTGTTTTTTTCAAGACAAGAAGGGCTTTCTTTACATACCAGTATTTATATTATGTCATATATTGTATTTAAAAAAAATAATGAAATATGGTGAAAAATAAAAAAAAAAACATGTTTTTGGACTTTTACTTGAAAAATCTTTTACTTATCTACAAAAGCTAATGAAAAAAACTGCTAAATAGATTCAAAATTTTGTCCCGAGTTTAAAAACACCCAGTGTTTACATGCTTTATTGCTTTTTTTTGCAAGTTATAGGCCTATAAATACAAGTAGGAAATTGCTGTTTCAATATATATATATTTTAAATGTATCAATAGTGACATTGTTACACCGTTATCTGTCATAAATCCCCGAAACACACCTAACATGTACATATTTTTTAAAGTAGACAACCCAGGGTATTTAAAATGGGGTATGTCCAGTCTTTTTTAGTAGTCACCTAGTCACAAACACTGGCCAAAGTTAGCATTTATATTTGTTTGTGTGTTAAAAATGCAAAAACCGCTAACTTTGGCCGGTGTTTGTGACTAAGTGGCTACTAAAAAAGGCTGAACATACCCCATTTGCAATACCTTGGGTTGTCTTCTTTTGTAAATGGTATGCCATCATGGGGCTAATTCTCATTCCTTGGCTACCATACGCTGTCAAAGGCAACCTAACCAATCTGACAAATTTCAATAAAAAAAATCAAGCCTTATATTTGACCCTGTAACTTTCACAAACACTATAAAACCTCTACATGTGGGGTACTGTTATACTCAGGAGACTTCGCTGAACACAAATATTAGTGTATCAGAACAGTAAAATATATCACAGCAATAATATCCTCAGTGAAAGAGCTGTTTGTGTGTGAAAAATGCAAAAAACTTCACTTTCACTGACAATATCATCGCTGTGATATGTTTTACTGTTTTGAAACACTAATATTTGTGTTCAGCGAAGTCTCCCGAGTAAAACAGTACCCCCATGTACAAGATTTAGGGTGTCATAGAAAGTTACAGGGTTAAGCACAGTGCTAGCAAATTAAATTATCTGGACTTTTGGCCTGGGTTGGCAGGCAGGTCCCTCAAATTGCAATCATTAAAATTACTTAATTAGGTAAAAATATTACATAAATATGCACGTAGAATTTTAATATATATACATATTTATATATTTGACGTCTACGTGTATATTTATGAAATTATTAATGTAATTTTGTATGTGGACATATGTATATTTCGTATTATTTTTATTTATTTATTTATACATAGATATATATATCATTACATTCTAAGTGTATTTTGATATAAATATATATATATCAATATCAAAATACTGTTAGAATAAAATTGAATATATATATATAATTTTTTTTTAATTATTAAAAATTATTTTTATTTTTTGTTATTTATTTTTATTAACATATTATTTGTATTTTATAATAATATATATATACCATATATATAGTTATTATATATATTGTATATATTCGTGTGTAATTTAAATATAAGTGTATTTTTATATTAATATACGTATATATAAATATAAAAATACACTTAGTGTGACATTATATATATGATACATATACATATATTATATATATAGATATAATACATGTATATATATCATATATATATATACACATATTATAATTTTTTTTACACTGATTGTTTTTTTTTTTTACTTTATTTTATGATTTTACACTTGCAGGGAGACTGCCTGTCAGCACAGACAGTCCCCCTGCAGGCAGATACAAAGACCCCTATTGCGGTCATGTGATCGAGTGATCACATGGCCGTGGGGTCCTGATCTGCCGAGGGGGGACTGCCCGGGCAGACAGGCAGTCCCCCTGGACCGGGAGGAGAGCTGATCGCCGCCGTGGGACCGACGGCGATCAGGTAAGTAGCCCAAAACCGTTATGACGGTTCAGGACCGTCAGCGGTCCAAACGCACGTTTTACCGCTGACGGTCCTGAACCGTCAGCGGTCCTGAAGGGGTTAAATGTGTGAATAAACTGACAGCTAAATAATCAAAACAGTAACAACATAAAATAAAATATTTTAATGCATTTCCTGAAAAGATCTCTCCCAGAAAAATATTGAGATGGACTACTGAGTCATTAGTTTTAAACATTTAGTAGATATGCCCTCACCAGCGGAGGGAGTAGCCTATCAGCATATAATTTTTTTATTTATTAATATTTTTATTAATAAATCAATTCATTTATTTTACTATTTCATGTGATGTCTGCCAAGTAATGTCAATGAGGAAGCAGTTTGGAAATTTTTTTAAATCTCGACCAGTCATCATCATCCAGACCCAGATTTCTTTCATTTGGGTGCAGACCAAACCAAGCGTGAATTGCATAACTCCAGACATTGTTGAATAACGTAAACAGCATTTTGCAGTCCAAATGGCCCTGTATGCAGCAGGATGATTTTGCCGTATTGGGGCATTCGGACTGTCAGTATTGCCACAATAACACATTCCTATGCATCTATTTTGGCCTAAATTTGGTTTTCAATGCACCATATTTCATTATTTAGAGAATAAACCCCCATGAGACTGTTAATTACTATTTTATAAAATGTAACACTGTGGACTTTTATATTACACCATGAGAATCAAACTTCACAAAAGTCAGAGAATTAAAAACTACAGCCCACTAATTTTTGAAAGCTGAACCGAAGGCTTATAAGCAGCTTTAATCAGGGCTGCAGGGTTCAATATAAAACTTCAAAAGCAAAGAAGACATCTCAAGAAAGTCAAAAATTAATTCAAAAGCCTTAGGCAACTGTAATTCAATGAAAGAGAGATGATTTTTTTTTATCAAGTTGTTAAAAAAAAAAAAAGACAGAGCAGTGAAAAAGCTATAGGTAGATTAAAAAGGTTAACCAGAAGCCCTGGTTAGAATCCGAGACATAATTTGGTAATGCTGTAGAAGACCTCACTGCAATATATGAAGATATTTAAACAATATTTAAACAGATATTTTACAATTTATAACATTATAATGTATTTAACAGTAATTTGATAAACAAAACAATGGAAAACTTACATGAACAAATTCTGGTAAAGTTTTAACGTTTACATGTTTTTATTAACCCCTTAAGGACCAAACTTCTGGAATAAAAGGGAATCATGACATGTCACACATGTCATGTGTCCTTAAGGGGTTAAAGTTTATCTTCTCCAAATATTAAGTTTCAACCTCAACCCAACAGCCATGGAAGGGACAGTTGTTTCAAGTATGAAGCCCGTGGAATTCATATTACACAAGAAATTAAAACAAATTAACAGAAATTTTGTGTTTCAGTAGTCAAAATTTTGGTTTTACTTAATATCATTATAACCAGAGTAACAATGAATATATTGAATATTTAGATAATTTATTTTATATTCAATATTAGATACTGTTGATTACTTTGTACAATCAAGGTATGTGAACAACCATATATAATTTAAATTTTTTTGTCCTTTGTCGTTTTTACAACCGCCTGGCCAGCCTGTTTTACAAAATTTTATTTTTTAAATCAACTGAATTGTGTAAATGCATTGGTATATGAAGTTGCCCTGGTGTGATTTCTTTCACATGCAGTATTTCATGAACTTGATTTTGCAAATAATCTTTTTCAGTGTTTTTTGTTTTTTAATTGCATGAAGTTTTGTTTCACAATTAAAACATATTACATTAAAATGCATGTTGGAACAAATAACAAAAACATAGAATTATTGCATAAAATAAAAATATTTTTTATAAGTTGTTTCATGTCAAATTCATGTAAAATAATCAATGTTTGTCCATCCACGAAAAATAGATTAACATCCTGAAAAAAAAGACATGCAAGGAGCAGGCAAACAACTTCATAAGCATATTGGAAAATTAGAAAAGTACCTATACCTTGAGCAGCACTAGGTTGGTAGAGGAAGGGGAGGGAGAGGGACAATAATCCCCCCAAAAAATTTAGCTTTCATGAAAAATAAATGAAAGAGACACTATAGTCACCAGAACCACTACAGCTCAAAGCAGTGGTTCTGGTGTCTATAGCCTGTCGCTGCAGGATTTTCAATGTAGGCTTTTCAGTGGTCACATTATTGCCAGAAACACCTCTAGTGGCATTCACTCAGACAGCCACTAGAGGTGCTTCTTACTCCAGTGCTGCACACTGTGCAGCACTGGTGTTCAGCATCTCCACACTCTGCAAGGAGACACTGAACGTCTCCCTATAGAGATGCATTGATTCAATGCATTTCTAAGAGGAGATGTTAATTACCGCAGCACGGCTTTGGCTGCGCATGCACAATAGCCTTCCAAAACGTTCCTATGGTAAAGCATCGGATTGGCTGAGATCATCAAAATTGACAATCTCAGTTATGGAGATTGAGCCAGAAGGGACTAGCTGTGACGAGACAGGTGTGGCATGGGAGAAGAGGTGAGTAAAATTACATTTTCAGGATGATCAGAGTGAGCCTGGTCACCTAAACAGCCTTACCAGCACTATAGTGTCAAGAATACATGTCTGTATAATGGACACTATAGTGTTACTTTGAAGAAATATGACTGGCTAAAAAAGTTGAATCAGTCATGTTTATCTCTTTAGAGATAATGTTGCAACTGCAGTATGAGTTGTGTATATGTCACAATTTTTTTGGCAGAATATAATACTACAGGGTATTCAAAATTCAGGTTTGGTGTCTTATTTACTTTAACTTTCCAAATTCTGGTTTCACGAGTATTAATCTCCATATAAATCCATCCAATCTGAAAAGCAAACTACATCACATTAAAGAAGAATTGCACAAGAAAGGTCACAAAAGACTGGAGGTGTATCAAAAAGTATAATTAATTTATTTTTATTCCATCAACCACGACGAGCAGGTTTCAGCAATCAACACTTAATGTGTTTAGTGCCCTTGCAGCACTTACTCATGACTTAATGCTGAAAGGGCATGACAAACATGAGGTGTTGATAACTACAACCTGTACACCGTGGTTGATAAAGTAAATTAAATGAGAAATGCTTTTTGAATCACTTTCATTCTTTCTATCACCATAGTGAAATTTAATGTGACATGGTCTTCATTTTTTTGCAATGACATTGCTTCCTCATTTTTAAATAAGTACTTAGATATCTATTTTTTTTTATATACTGGATACCTATTTTCATATAATGAAGCAGTTGCAGATAAAAGGAACAAATCCACTAACCACAGACGTGCAAAAAATGTGCACAAAAGATTGGTCATTTCTTGGTCTGGGAAGCATTCACTGCAAAGCCTGGGGATGTATGGAAAATATAAATATTTAAATGTGAGCATTTTTTTTATTTTTCAATTATTTTTCATTTATAATTTTTTTCACCATATATAAATATAATAGCTTAAAAATGCATCAACTCATGCCTAGAGTGCCCTTCTTAACTGATATATACATGTATTTTCTTAGTTTCAGTTTTACTTCTCATTATGCAACATAGTATCTATAAAACACCAGTTCTTACCTTCAAAGCTTTCTACGCATCTGTGCCTTCCTACTGTTTAACTGTGACCACTTGTCATTCTCTTGGTTGTGTCCTGAAGATAATTTAAATAAGAATAAAACAATTTTATCCAACGCACCAAAATAAACATATATTATTATACTAAACATGATTGATGGGGAAAGTCAGAAAAGTAATATGGTCTTTACCATTATTGATCTTAAAAAATAAAAGATACTCTTATTTTTTGCCTTTTTGCGTAAATGTAACACTTCATGCAGAAATCAAGGATGGTTATGTTAAAATAAAAATTTGTTATATAAATGCAAATTACACAATGTGTATTTTTCTTGAATAAAGAAAAATACAATTTAACACATATGAATAAATAATGCCAGCTAATCTCACGTATGGTTCAGTTATAATATTTACTTTTCTACCTATGTATTCAAGGACAAAAAGCATCACACTATGGAGGTGTTTTTTTTTTTTTTTTTGTTTTTTTTTGTTGGACTTAGCCTGTGAACTAATAACTGTGTGGTGCCTTATGAAATGTAAATTGAATAATGAAATTAAACTTTCAGCAAAGAATGGTACGCACATTTAAATGAATAACTCAGTGCCAAAGAATTGGGAGCCCCACATCCAACACATCTGTAGATCCTTTGTAAAGGGTGGGCAAAGAAAACCAATCTTTTGGAAAGAGTTTTATTCACGCTCAGAAAATTCCTGGTTCTTTTGTGAAATATGAAATGCTAGTAACACAATTACAAAACTAGAAATAGGACCAAGTTTGGAATCACAGTATAAGGTATTTCTAACCTTCATTGACTTAAGTAAAATCTGACTTGATTTGAAGAAGGCAGTAGAAGAACAGTTGTAACATATCAGAGCTCTCAGTTGATGCAGTCAGAATTGTGTATTGTTAATGCCAGAATATGTTTAGCCCTGATTTACATAATGTAAAAAAAAAAAAAGATAATTACGCCAATATGTTCATGTATTATAAAAATACAATCTTCTTCCTAGACAACCTATGGCTGTATGGACTTCCCTGTATATTTATCTGAAGGCTTGCCGTCATTAATTGAATAAGTTATTCCAATATGGAATACACCCATATTTTAAACAGATTATTAATTCATGTGTGTGCTATCTGTAACTCCACTTTATTCACAAATTAAATAATTTTATTTTGTTCTTATATTATAAATGTCCTGTTCTGTACTGCATGTACTAAAAATTATTTTCCCATAACTCATTTTGAACATAAAATGAACCTGACACCCTCTCTCTTTAAACCTATATGGTACAGGTTAAGGGATTAGTGCTCTATGACCATTCATGCATACATCCAAGCATTCATCCATCCATCAGTCCGTCTATAATCCATCTAAACATCCATCCAGATAGCTCTCACCATATAATATGTATGGCATAGAAAAGCAACTACAAAAAAATAATATTAAAATCAAACGTATACAGGGAGTGCAGAATTATTAGGCAAGTTGTATTTTTGAGGATTAATTTTATTATTGAACAACAACCATGTTCTCAATGAACCCAAAAAACTCATTAATATCAAAGCTGAATATTTTTGGAAGTAGTTTTTAGTTTGTTTTTAGTTATAGCTATTTTAGGGGGATATCTGTGTGTGCAGGTGACTATTACTGTGCATAATTATTAGGCAACTTAACAAAAAACAAATATATACCCATTTCAATTATTTATTTTTACCAGTGAAACCAATATAACATCTCAATATTCACAAATATACATTTCTGACATTCAAAAACATAACAAAAACAAATCAGTGACCAATATAGCCACCTTTCTTTGCAAGGACACTCAAAAGCCTGCCATCCATGGATTCTGTCAGTGTTTTGATCTGTTCACCATCAACATTGCGTGCAGCAGCAACCACAGCCTCCCAGACACTGTTCAGAGAGGTGTACTGTTTTCTCTCCTTGTAAATCTCACTTTTGATGATGGACCACAGGTTCTCAATGGGGTTCAGATCAGGTGAACAAGGAGGCCATGTCATTAGATTTTCTTCTTTTATACCCTTTCTTGCCAGCCACGCTGTGGAGTACTTGGACGCGTGTGATGGAGCATTGTCCTGCATGAAAATCATGTTTTTCTTGAAGGATGCAGACTTCTTCCTGTACCACTGCTTGAAGAAGGTGTCTTCAAGAAACTGGGAGTTGAGCTTGACTCCATCCTCAACCCGAAAAGGCCCCACAAGCTCGTCTTTGATGATACCAGCCCAAACCAGTACTCCACCTCCACCTTGCTGGCGTCTGAGTCGGACTGGAGCTCTCTGCCCTTTACCAATCCATCCATCTGGCCCATCAAGACTCACTCTCATTTCATCAGTCCATAAAACCTTAGAAAAATCAGTCTTGAGATATTTCTTGGCCCAGTCTTGATGTTTCAGCTTGTGTGTCTTGTTCAGTGGTGGTCGTCTTTCAGCCTTTCTTACCTTGGCCATGTCTCTGAGTATTGCACACCTTGTGCTTTCGGGCACTCCAGTGATGTTGCAGCTCTGAAATATGGCCAAACTGGTGGCAAGTGGCATCTTGGCAGCTGCACGCTTGACTTTTCTCAGTTCATGGGCAGTTATTTTGCGCCTTGGTTTCTCCACACGCTTCTTGCGACCCTGTTGACTATTTTGAATGAAACGCTTGATTGTTCGATGATCACGCTTCAGAAGCTTTGCAATTTTAAGAGTGCTGCATCCCTCTGCAAGATATCTCACTATTTTTGACTTTTCTGAGCCTGTCAAGTCCTTCTTTTGACCCATTTTGCCAAAGGAAAGGAAGTTGCCTAATAATTATGCACACCTGATATAGGGTGTTGATGTCATTAGACCACACCCCTTCTCATTACAGAGATGCACATCACCTAATATGCTTAATTGGTAGTAGGCTTTCGAGCCTATACAGCTTGGAGTAAGACAACATGCATAAAGAGGATGATGTGGTCAAAATACTCATTTGCCTAATAATTCTGCACGCAGTGTATTCCGACATCTTTTACTAGATGTATAAAATTTGCTGAAAATTTGTACAAAATAGTGTTTTGCCCATAGTATAGCTCAAGTATAAATAATTAATGTCTTTAAAAGTATAAAATGCTTGACTTTTATCGATCCCATAGCACTATAATCTTTAGGATAACCCTCCCAATGCTATATTAAAATTCTATTCAGTTGAGAATAAATAAATTGAAATGCCTTAGGCTGACTGTGTGATGAATAAAACAAAAGAGCCACAAGGCACATTCCATCTGAATTACATTTTCCATATTCTCTCCTTCAGGGTACTGGATATCGTAAATTTTACTTGCACCGCTATTATTATTGCTTAAATTGCTCTCAATCCATAAGTCAACTTTATTTTGTGTACTGAGCCACCAAGTAAAAAGACAAGAAGTATTATAGTTATATTCTCCTTATTTTTCAAAATGCAAATGTTCAGAAAGGAAGTATTTGTCTCTAGTAGTTAAAAAAAAAAGCACAGACGTTGTCAGATTAATAAAAAAATCTCAGTTATGCATTAATTAAATTCATTAAAATGGTTAACATGATTGACATGTATTTTACAATATACATGTCAGAAATGGCATGAAATCTTTGGAAGAAAATAAAATAAACCTACATGTAAAAATAGATAAAAAAAATAAAAAAAATAATGGAAAATGTTCTAAGCATATTTTTGTTTTCTTGCTTAATTTTTCTTGAACTATTCTTTCATGTTTTACATAATGTTCTTGCAATATATACAATATTCGACTTATGTCACTTTTGAACACATACTCTACCAATCAAATATAAAGTTATGAAAGATCCAGCGTACTGATTACAGCTATGTGTATGCCTGGTACAGGAACTCTCTAAGTACAATAGCCCTTACATAATGTCTGAAAATTACCCAACGCCTGCCATGCCCTGATCACCTTCTTCAGAAGACCAAAAGCTGTCGGCATTGAGCTAGTACAGCAATGCAACTCTTTGCTCATTGGCTTTCAAATGACGCTCTCAGCCAATGAGCTGGCCCTGCACTGTAGAGCCTAGCTCAGGAAAGTTATTGGACGCTCAATGCTCCTGAAGGCACTGTTTCAGTGTTGTTTCAGTGCTCCATGCATGGTCCTAGTATCCTGAACCTAGCGCAAGCACATCTAATGATGCGCTCGTGTTGTGCATGTTGGGCACTTTTTCCTGGTGTACCCAATTAACAGAACACCAGAAGACTAAACTTGGACGTGGGACAAGACCCAAAAGTCAGCACTGTCCTGCTGATATCTGGATGGCTGCTGGCCACTTGAGAATGTCCTATAACCTCTGCTATCAATTAGACAGGTATATACCAGTAGAAATATGCTCATTGTTCAAATTGTGAGATGGGTTCTGAAAACAAGTATGATGAAAGATGTGCAGCCCCTAGATTATGAGCTGATAATTATTTAAAACCAAAATATATATCCTTTACAGACCTTCCTCGTACACATGGAGGAGGTTCCACAGATCATGAAATGCATTAAGCATCTTCATACTAAGGTCCCTCTCATAAATCCTACATCATTTCTAATAAATTCATGTTTGTATTATTCAGAGACAAATATAAATATTTTTTCCTGCTGAGTGAAAAAAAAAATGTTATTATAATATTATTCCTACTTAATATTACATACAGAGATAATATGAAATATTTGGAGAAAAAAACAACTCTCTTTTGATTAGGGAATTATAAATTAAAGTATAAAGTATATAAAGTATAAATGAAAGTAAAAATAAACCAAACACTAAAAATATTACAAATACAAAATACAAATACAAAAAGAGAAGTAATCCAAAACCTCTAGCCACCACTCCAAAAATCATTAATCAATGTGAGTTATTTAATCAATGTGAGTTAATTTTGTTTTCACTCATGTTGTCACTGAGGACATATTTGCAAGACATGCACTAATAATATTTACTTACTGTATCAGGGATAAGATGGGATCAAGAGGTATTTATTAATGTATGAAGCAGGCAGGAATTTATACTCTCATGGTCCTGTATGAGGGGAGCAGAGGTTACGGTATTAGAGCTAGAAGACTTGGAGAAATTTACAGGGTGTTGGAACAAATCATTTAACTACTATGGTTAAATAGGTTTCTTACTGACTCTCAACAATAGATTTATTTTTTATTTGTTAGTAATTTTTAGTGAACGTTTAGGGCCTAGAATATGTTTTGCTCATATTTCTCAGCCAGTGGGTTTATGTTTAACCAGTAGTAAAATGTGATAACAGGTAGGATATGAGAGATCACCTGCTGGTAATTTCATTGTCATGGCATTAAATCAGGCCGCTGATTGTTAAGCAGTCACTGCATGAAAATCATGTTTAACAAAGTTTAATCAGTTCTAAATTAGATAATATAAATTATATTAAGCTTTAAATTAGCAAAGAAAATACAGGATTAATTTTGTGCCAGTTTTCAGAACATTTTATCTAGACACTTGTCACAGCAGAGCAGGAAAACTAATTATTTTTCTTAGATACAGAATAAACTTGGCTTGGTTTTCTAACATCTGATGATTGTGAAACAAATATGGACGAGTATAAAAAAATTGAAAGAGAGAGGAAACGAGAGTGGGAGAAGAGGACAAATAGCTGTGAACCATGGGAAAATAATGTCATCTAAAATAATGCTGTTTTCAGTGAGATCCCAATGGTGGTATCAGGTGTATCATATTTGTCAAGGTACAAAGCATATTTCCAGCAATACATGATTTTCTGTAGTGGCATTGCTTTCCCCACTGCAATTGAGACTTTTCAATACTAGAAAATGTAAGGAATGTTTTTTTGCCCTTGTTGCTTCCTTTTTCTAAGGAATGTATCTTAAAGGGACACTGTAGTCACTATAACCATTAGATCCCTTTGAATAGGTTATATATTATCTGGAGTCCCCTGGCATTGTCCCTCCATTCAGAGTTAAATCACATAAGAGCAGTTTAACACTAAATAAAGGTCCCTGGCTTCCCATAGTCCGTCCCCTTCTGGAGGTGTGGCTAAGGCAGAGATTACACACTTCCTTGTAGTAATACCCTTCATATGGTCAGTTGGAGCTCTGATAGGCTAAAAGCAGTCAGCCGGAACTCGCAAGCCAATCACAGCTGCCCGTTGCTGCTCAGGCTAATACTTCCTCATTAGCCAAAGCAGCACAATTGGGATGGGCTGCTGGGGACTCTCGTTTAGCATTAAAACATAAAAACATATAAAACCAGTTTAATGCTGAATGAAATGACAGAACCAGAGGACTCCAGACACTATAACCAGTTTAAAGAAATGAAGCAGATACAATGCCCCTTTAATATTGTATATTGATGAATTGGCAACCGGGCAAATTAAATAAATAGAATTTGGGACCCTGTGAAAAAGATTTAGAAAGAATCCCCTACACTATTCTTTGATCATAAGTACATGCAGACAACTGGGATTTCTTGAACTGTCTGTCTATCTATATATCTATCTATCTATCTATGTGAAATTTAGTAACATATAAAATAAATCAGTTTGAATCTTAAACACTCCATCTTATTAACCCCACTCAAAAGATTAGTACATTTGATGAATATACCATCTTTAGTTACAGTTATCGTACTTGTAAGAGTAATACAAGCATAGGATTGGATGCATATGTCATACCTAAAGTGGTATTAAAATGGATATATTCACTCCAGAAGTACCATGGAAAAGCCACGTGTCAATGTGTCCTTGATGTAAATAAGACAAGACAGTATTCATATTAGATATTGGATGGTACAGTGTCTGTTGGTGAAAACTATTTCAAAGAGCAAACAAGGGAAGGAAGTCAAGAACCGATCTCAGGGGAAGCACTGCATTACATTGCTCGACCTATGTAATTTGAAAAGTGATTAATTTTTCTATAACTTTGATCTTCTCCACTCTGTGCACCCAATCTATGGAGTTAGAGGGGCTGATTCTCAGTCTTTGGTAGTAATTGAGCTTTAGTGAATTCAGATGGAAATGTATCATCACTGGTCCTATACCACTTCAGACTGACAAGCAATGAGGCCGGCTGGAGCAAGTAAAACTATTGTTTTTCAAAACTGCTATCGTAATTTCTGCTGACTTGACATACCATTCAATGAGCTCAAATTATGATACACTAGGCTTGCAAATGGTCCTCTAATCATACTATTTAATTTAATTCAATGCACACTTCAAGTGAGACACTTGTTCCACTTTGTTAATCACCCTGAAATTCAGCTTTATGATGATTTAAATAACGCCATATTAAACGGTCATATTTATTAACAAAATAATCTACACAAATAAAGCACTTCAGCTTGTTGAAGTGTTTTATGTGTCTGAAGCCTGTCATTTTCATGACAGCTTATAAAAGTGCAGATTTTAATAGAAATCATCAGACAGGGAGGAACATTAGTGGCTTTTTGTCTGCTTTCCCCAGTTCTCAATGAGTTATACTACAGCTATAGAAGCATAAAAAAGCCATGATCGCCGAAGTTTCAAACGTGTCCAACCCTGAGAAAAAGTTTGCAGCCCTTTGCTCACAGTTTCCGTTCAACTGGTGTAGTGGAAATATGAAAAATCTGGTGGTGTGGGTGACAGTGGAGCCTGGAGAGCTCTACCAAAGCAATTTTCTACCCTTACTGCAGAGACTTCAGGACAGTCTCAAAAAATGATCATACCCAGGCATGGTCGAGTGGCTGTGGTTAAAATGAACATCTTGCTGAGACTTTTATATATTTTTCAGACAATTCCACTTCCCATACCCATTGTGTTCTTTGCATCATTGAGGACAACAGTGATTTGGTACGTTTGGAAGGAAGAGTGGTCGTGCCTGGGACATGAGCTGTTATGCTTGCTTAGACAATGGGGTGGGCTGGCACTGCCCAATTTAAAAAAAAT
The DNA here is from genome assembly GCF_036172605.1 of Pelobates fuscus. Classification (NCBI taxonomy): domain Eukaryota; kingdom Metazoa; phylum Chordata; class Amphibia; order Anura; family Pelobatidae; genus Pelobates; species Pelobates fuscus. Next base: position 62,822,201 of record NC_086319.1, on the reverse strand, counting down.
ACATCATTGCTGGACAGGGCAGGAGTCAATGTATCTCTCCATTTGGCAATATGGCAAGAAGGGTCTGAGGTATTGGAACATAGGGACAGGCAGTCCCCAGTGAATCAGACACTCAGGTCATGAAGAGTGATGCACTAGCACTAGATGAATCAAGTCCCTTTTTGCCAATGACATATAATAGTAATATGGGTAGGGGAGCTGTTGGCAGTGGCATGGGCCTTTCGGGTGGGAGGAGACATCATCCCAATACACAGAGTACTGGGCAGAGGAGGTTTGCTGAACCTGGAGGCCTTGTTGAGAGGGGTGTTGCTGACTCCCCTGGTCTTACTCCACTATACACAACTGTGACACTATTACAATCAGATACCACACAGAGTTCAGTTGCATCAGGAGATGACCTGGTTTGAGGGTCTGTGCGTGGCGAGCACAGACCTGGAGAAGGCAGTGTTTCCCAATAGGCACTTTTGGTGGGGTTTAAGGAAGCTAATAGTACTTTTAAGAGGCAATAGGAAGAACACCTAAAAAGGACATTTTCTGATGCACAATAGGAAAAGTCTTAATATTACAGCAAACAAGCTTGATCAGTTCTAAATACCAGGAGGTAAACTACAAACTCCTTTCATTCTGGTAAAGGACACCAATACTGCTTCACAGAATCTGACAGTCCAATACAGATGTGAGAGATCCCAGTAAGGGGAGATGATGATTGTACATATTTAGTGGGAATGCCCTAAAATAGTTTCTTTTGGGATATAATGAAAGGTGCTATTACTAACATATGTGGTGACACACTTCTCTTCAGGGAAGTACAGATATAATTTTGCCTCTCTGCAAATCAATAGTAAAACCCCACCCTGACTATGTGGGGCACTTTTGGGCACTAGTTTTAAAGAAGGATATTGCAAAACTAGAACAATAGCAGAGATAAGCTACAAAACTAGTAAGGGGGGTGGAACACATTTAGTTATGAGTAAAGGCTAGAAAAACTGGAAATGTTTTCTTTAGAAAAAAGACACTTCAGAATGGATATGATAGCACTATACAAATATATAAAGGGGCAGTACAAAATGCTACGTGCTAACCTGTTCATTAGCAGGAATATACAACAGACAAGAGGTCACCTATTGACACTGGAAGAAAGGCATTTTCGCTTAAAGCAAAGGAAAGGGTTATCTAAAGTAAAAACAATAAAGATGTGGAATTCTCTGTCTAAAGAGGTTGTGTTATCAGATTCTAAAATAAATTTAAAAAAGGCTTGGATGCTTTTTTGCATAAACAGAATATTCAAGGGTATAATTGATGTGTATGTAAATAGGTCTTTGATCCAATGAGAAATCTGATTTTCATTATGGAATCAATAAGAATGTTTCTTCCCTTTTTGTTGCATTTTTGTGGAAATGGCTGCAACTGTTTTTTTTTTGCCTTTTTTTTTGATCGACAGCATAAAAGAATGGACTTAACGGTTGAACTTAATCGACTTTAGTATTTTTTCATCCTTGACAAGTAACTGTAATTGTTCCTTTAATACTCCTAGCATTACTTTAATTACTTCATTAATAACTTGTGCTTTTTCAAAGTTTTTCTGAGTTCTTCCTGCAGCGAGAATCCAAAGAACTCAAAAGGAGCTATTACAGACAAAACTATGGTCAAAACAGAAATAAATAGGATGAGATTTTTATCTACTACAATTCTCTAAAACTGCAGTTATCACCATGCAATAATTCCTGTATGCACATGATGACTACTCTTTATCTGTATGTGATATAACATGTATGCACACTTTATGTATGCACAGAGTGTAAAGTTAAATATTTAGATATCTTTTGTAACTTGTTTATCCTTGCTTATGAGCAAATCCTCACATTTATGACTTTCAGCTCTGCAGTGAGTCTTTAAGAATAAATGCCGATGGATAACAGATGTAAATATAATGAGGGCCATTTTCTGCGGCTCAGTGTGTATCCATCACTCTCTTTCATGATTTTAATGTTTTGAAATCCTGTAGTGCATGGTTGGTGATGAATGGTAATAAAAAATCCCACCTGAGTGGTCAACGTTGCCTAAGGGCCCCTAATATCAGGCAGTCTGGAACACGTCTACTGTCCTGCCGAGATTAGTCGGTGTAACTCTCCTGAGGAGGACTTACTTCCATTTTAATGACAGCAACTGAAATAGCTGTCACATGGGATTCTTACTCCTACTAATATCAGGCAGCACTGAGATATGTACACTGCACTGATCAGACACAACATGTAAACCACAGGCGAAGTAAAAAGTATTGATTATATTATTACTATAGCACCTGTCAAGAGGTTGGATATATTTTAGGCAGCAAGTCAATTGGATATATTTAAGTCAGTTCTTCAATTTCATGTGCAGGAAGCAGGGAAAATGGGCAAGCCAAAATATCTATGGCAATGGTCAAATAGTGGTGGCTAGACAACTGGAGCAGAGCATCTCCAAAACGACAAGCCTTGTGGGGTGTTCATAGTATGCAGTGGTTAGTACCTACAAAAAGTAGTGCAAGAAGGACAACTGGTAAACTGGCATCAGGGTCATGGGTGGTGGGTGCCCAAGGCTTAATGATGCACAGTGAGAGTGAAGAATGGTCTTGTCTAACCACACAGAAGAACTACTGTAGCTCAATTGACAGAAAGGTGTCAGAACTCTCAGTGCCATGCAGTTTGCTACAAATGGGACTGTGTAGCTGCTGACTGATCAGAGTGCCCATGATGACCCATGTCTACTGCTGAAGGCACCTTCAGTGTGGATGTGACCAGCATAAGTGTATCATGGAGCAATGTAAGAAGCTTCTCTGGTATGATGAGTGTGGCGAAACCGACCTCGCCACGTGTCCTTGGAGGGGGCTGATTGCCCGCCTCTTGCCTTTGGACTATGGACCAGACTTTATGGGAATGTGATACCCCAGATAGCCATACCATGGAGCCTATTCATATAATGAAAGACTATGGGAAAGACTTTAGCTCCATGGCAATTGTACTGTGTGAGTAGGATCTGCGCGCTATTCGGTAGTTTTGTGCGTGCAGATCCCAGCTATCTGGGGATGGGTGAAATGTCTGTGTGTTATGTGTAAATGTGACTTTATGTATTTTAAAGTGTTTTATGTTGTTTTGCAACCATGTGGTTAATGGAGTCTGCCTTTAGTCCTGGGTAATTGGATTACTTCTCCAATTAATTCCAGGGCAGAAGGGAGGAAACCAGGGTGCATTGTGGGGATGTTTTTCTGCCAGCCAGAAAGGAACAAAAGATACTTTTAGTAACTTTTGAACCCCTGGTCGGATTCATGCCATTTTTTAATATGTTGTTCCCCTGAATGGATTGATTGTGGATATGTATGTGAATGTGATGTATGGTTTTAAAGTTATGAAAGTTGTGTAAAAGTATATTTTACACTGTATGCATAATGGGATTATGTGTCACACTAAGGGGAGGGGATGTGTGGGAGGTAACATCTATGTCATTGGTTCTTTTATGCCTCCTCCTGGGTGTGGCCTGTATGTGTGAGTTGGAAATAAAAGCCAGGCTGGATGAGCCAGTCCAGAGTTCCTGTTTTACCCTCAAAGTGAAGTGTCGTCTCATTATTGGGGGAAGGATTTATTGCATGCTGTTCCAGTTGACTGCTAGGAGTACAAGCCTATTCGTATGGTTCCTATTCAATGGTCTACAGCATTCATATGCTTGGGAGAATTTAAAAGGTTTCTCGGATTCGGTGATTGTGGTGTCTTCCAGAGTGCTTGGAGTCCTCAGGAAGCACTAGGAGCATCCATTAACGGAGGTACCAAGTCGGGGTGCCAGGCGATCCGTTACATTGGTGGCAAGCGGTGGGATGGCGTCCTAGTGCGAGGTAAAGCAGCTCGGAGACACAGTACGTTTGGATTTACAAATTGAGGGCGACGCTAGTGTGCCTACAGCGTCCCTGTCTACACAAAGATTTGGGAAAATGGGGTTCATAGACCCCTGGGCAACACACACACCTGAGGAAGAGAGTGAATTAGAATGGAGAGATAATGCCCGGAAAGAATTATGGTACGATGCCCTGGAGGAAGTCCAGTATCAACGGCAGCAGCGCCTTCCTGGTGTCGCATACCAGTTGGAGGAACAAATGGCCTGGCGGATGCCACTTCTGGGAGATCAACCTGGAGGGCAGCGGGTAAGACAACTCGAGTACCTCGTGGAAAGGGAACTGAGCCTGGACGCCTCATACTGGGCACTGTGGTGGTGCACTGTCCAGCCAGAGACGTGGAGGGCAGAGGGCATCCAGCCAGAGGGGGAGAACTACACAAGCCCTGGCCTGTTGTGGAAAGCCTTAGTGGAGGATGTCGACTTCGGCAGTCCAGCAGAGTCACGGTACTGGGCTATCTTTCATTACCGAGGTGAGATGATACAGGGCCCGAGATCTATTGGACTGGGAGAAGACCTCCGCCGTTTCGCTGCCATGGAACGAGAGCTGGAGATGGACTATGTAGAACTATTAAATTCCTGCCAGCCGCAGAGCAGGGACGCAGACCGGGAAAACTGGGTGGCAGACCCAGACCTGCTAGCCTATAGCTGGGAAAATGCGGCAGAGGTACCCCCTGCTTCACTACCAGTTGCAGAAGTAGGGGACCTCATAGACTGGTCCTGGAGAGACCCAAAGATGGCAGGTGGAGATGGGATCGAGGTCTCTCTACCGGCCCTACAGGGATGCTGGGCAGTCGGCCCAGATCCCCAGCGGCAGGTTACAGTTCAGAGAGAGGAGCTTGTTACACCCTCTCTCCAGCGGCAGCCTAACCCACCAAGGGGAGACCGTAAGCCCCACACCAGCGCAGATGGGACCGTGGTCTCTGCGCCCAAGTTAAAGGGAGCTGAAGGAGCCTATCCTCCCTCCCCAGCGGCAGTGTGATTTGTTGGGAATTGGGAGCCCGGTCTCGATTCCCCAGCGGCAGAGTATCCAGCAGGGAATAGAGAGCCCAGCCCCCTTTCCCCCACAGCAGGACTCTGTGCTGGGAGGAGAGACAGTCGGTCTCCCTCCGCAGAGACGGGAAGTATGCATGGGAGAGGAGATTGTTACCACCTCTCCCCAGCTGCGGATCATTAATGTACAGGGAATAGAGAGCCCAGTCTCCATTCCCCAGCGGCAGAGTGTTCTAATGGGAGAGGAGCTGGTTACCACCTCTCCCCAGCGGCAGCTTAATGTACCAGGGGGAGACTGTAAGCCCCACACCTGTGCAGATGGGACCGTGGTCTCTGCACTTCCAGCACAGGGGGTAGGGACGGTCGGTCCTGCCCCCCCACAACAGGGCTGTTTAGCCAAAGGGGAGACAGTCTGTCTCCAGCAGCAGAGCTGTGTAACTAAAGGGGAGACAGTCGGTCTCCAGCAGCAGAGTTGTGTAACTCAAGGGGAGACAGTCGGTCTCCAGCAGCAGAGTTGTGTAACTCAAGGGGAGACAGTCGGTCTCCAGCAGCAGAGCTGTGTAACTCAAGGGGAGACAGTCGGTCTCCAGCAGCAGAGCGGTGTAACTCAAGGGGAGACAGTCGGTCTCCAGCAGCAGAGCGGTGTAACTCAAGGGGAGACAGTCGGTCTCCAGCAGCAGAGCGGTGTATTTAAAGGGGAGACAGTCGGTCTCCAGCAACCAGGCTCCAACCAGACTACTCCCGTGGTAGTGCTGGCAACAGGACAGAGTACCGTTGGTCTCTGCCCCCTCAGCAACCTACCAAGGCAGCCTACCAGTCCCCCACACAGCCGTGGTGAGGCACCTGAACCTGGACAAGATTCTCCCTCACCCAGGTGTAGTAACTGTTTATTGTGGGTGGGCTGCTCTGCTGTTTCTGTCTTGTGGGTGGGCTGCTGGACTAACAAGGGCACTGACCGGCAGGAGGTCAAGTACCCCGTTAGTCTGGGGGGTAAAGGGGAGAAGTGTGGCGAAACCGACCTCGCCACGTGTCCTTGGAGGGGGCTGATTGCCCGCCTCTTGCCTTTGGACTATGGACCAGACTTTATGGGAATGTGATACCCCAGATAGCCATACCATGGAGCCTATTCATATAATGAAAGACTATGGGAAAGACTTTAGCTCCATGGCAATTGTACTGTGTGAGTAGGATCTGCGCGCTATTCGGTAGTTTTGTGCGTGCAGATCCCAGCTATCTGGGGATGGGTGAAATGTCTGTGTGTTATGTGTAAATGTGACTTTATGTATTTTAAAGTGTTTTATGTTGTTTTGCAACCATGTGGTTAATGGAGTCTGCCTTTAGTCCTGGGTAATTGGATTACTTCTCCAATTAACTCCAGGGCAGAAGGGAGGAAACCAGGGTGCATTGTGGGGATGTTTTTCTGCCAGCCAGAAAGGAACAAAAGATACTTTTAGTAACTTTTGAACCCCTGGTCGGATTCATGCCATTTTTTAATATGTTGTTCCCCTGAATGGATTGATTGTGGATATGTATTTTTATGTGAATGTGATGTATGGTTTTAAAGTTATGAAAGTTGTGTAAACGTATATTTTACACTGTATGCATAATGGGATTATGTGTCACACTAAGGGGAGGGGATAACATAACATCTATGTCATTGGTTCTTTTATGCCTCCCCCTGGGTGTGGCCTGTATGTGTGAGTTGGAAATAAAAGCCAGGCTGGATGAGCCAGTCCAGAGTTCCTGTTTTACCCTCAAAGTGAAGTGTCGTCTCATTATTGGGGGGAGGATTTATTGCATTCTGTTCCAGTTGACTGCTAGGAGTACAAGCCTATTCGTATGGTTCCTATTCAATGGTCTACAGCATTCATATGCTTGGGAGAATTTAAAAGGTTTCTCGGATTCGGTGATTGTGGTGTCTGCCAGAGTGCTTGGAGTCCTCAGGAAGCACTAGGAGCATCCATTAACGGAGGTACCAAGTCGGGGTGCCAGGCGATCCGTTACAATGAGTCACATTTTCTTTAGATCAGGTGGATGGCTGAGTGTGTGTGTCATTTACCTAGCGATGCACTGAGAAGAAGGCAGGCTGGCAAAGACAGTGTTATGCTCTGGGCAATGTTTTGCTTTACCTTGGGTCCTGGAATTCATGTGGATGTTACTTTGACACGTACTACCTACCTGGATATTGTTGCAAGCCATGTACACCCCTTCCTGGCAATGGTGTTCTCTGACAGCAGTGGCCTCTTTCAGCAGGGTAATGCACACTAACACGCTGCAAACATTTTCAGAAATGTTTTTAGGAACATGACATAAGGTACAAGGTGTTGTCTTGACCTCCAAATTCCCCAGATCTCAATCCAATTGAGCCTCTCTTGGATGTGCTTAAACAACCAATCCCATCCATGGAGGCCACACCACACAACTTGCAGGACTTAACGGATCTGCTGCTAATATATATCTTGGTACCAGATACCATAGGACACATTCAGAAGTCTTGATCCATTAGAGTTGTTTTGTCAGCTCTAGGGGGACCTAGCAGGTCATTTTAATGTATGTCCCAGTGCAGCTCTAACAGTAAAATCCTTCTCTTAAACCCTATACTGCACTAACACACTACAAATTAACCTCTAGCTTAGCCTAACATGCTATTCATTAACTACTACATTAACTACAACATAAACCTACACACTACACTATCACTAATCATTACAGTACACATTTACTAATACACTATGTTAAAACTGCACATTAAAACCCTTAACCGTTAACCCCCACACTACCCTAACACTAACCATTAGTCCCTGCACTACCCTAACACTAACAATTAGCTCCTAAACTGTCTTAAAACTTCTACTAACCATAACTTACAACAAATATGTTGTAATATAAAAAAGACATAATAGTGAAGCATGTATTAGGGGAACGTAATGCCATTTTGGGTTTCTGGAGACATTTCTAAGCCATTCAACTTTTGGTCTTGTGGTTTATTTTAATGTCTCCAGAGCCCGACAATGGCATTTTTTTTTTATTATTTTCACATAATTCATGGTCCATCATTATGTATCCTAAAAGTAAGACTTTGTAATCTTTTCAGAAACATTTTAGAAACCTATTTATCTTGCCTTCATTAGCTCTGCTTAGTGATAGGGGAAATATCTTCTCTTTACTATGAATTTGGCCCCAGTAAGGTCACTTATGATATCCGAGCCTCACTAGTCTCCTACTGTTATGTTACTTTATTGCAGGTGAGATTGCTGCTCCATAGGCACAAACCAATAATAGAAGCAAAGTTATTGGGAAAAGCACCAAGATAAGAAAAATGCCAGGAGGTGCGAAAAATGAAAAATACATCAATCATTTTCTACAGTCATACATACGATTTCCACACATCATTTATTGTGATCTATATATATGAGTATATTAAGCTGAATACACTGTATATATATAATTTGACCATGACAGTTTATAATAGCGTTCGAGATTGAGGTGCGAAATATGCTTCTGATTAAATTTCCTTGAATGTGTTTATAGAAAAGTCTATATTTGAGATATTATCTTCAGTACAGTATTTGAATTCTAATCCACAGTTTTGTGTGGTTATTCATTGCTCGGTACATTCTAATCTACTTTCGAAAGTGAAAAGTGAAATCTGTATTCAATGTTAGAGTTTCATAGTAGTAGATGCACTTATCTCCTTTATTAAATTCTTTATATATGCTAATTATTGAGGTGTGAGTGAGTTTGTCTCTGCATAGAAACATTTTAGAAATACCTAATTTACATATCAATGCATAAGATGAAATGTGCACTGTGAATAATTATTCCGCAGCAAGGTACAATTTCATGTCCTAAATGTACACTTAAATTTTCTATCTAAATTTTTTTTTAACAATATTGAGGTCACATTATAATTGTAACAACTTAAGTTACCAACATTCCTCTCCCTTTATGCTGTAGAACCTAGGGTGAGCTAATACACAAACTCAGACCTACTATTAAAAAGATAAAGAAAAAAATAATGGTTAGTACTGGTGTCATTACTTAAAGAATATGTTTTATTCAATAATTTTATCCCATCCTGTCTTGGATTTCAAATGCGTTATTCATCAAGGCATTGTTATGTATATACATTACGTATGTCACCAATATGTTCAATGGGTCTGTCATGTTGTATTTCTTTAGCTTTGATAGCTGTGGTATTTTCCGGTTTTCCATTTTGGAAATTAAAATCTATTTATGTATCGGATTGTTTTAGTTTGTCTAAACAGTTTCCTCTTCAATAATTGATTGACTCCAGAAGCCCAAATAATGATACAGAGTTAAAGACACATTAGTACAGGGTTAGGCAATCTTCAATCTTTGGCACTTCAGATGTTGTGGACTACATCTCCCATACCTTACCCAGGACATACTTGATAATGAGAGAAATCTCAATGTATCCTTCTTGCTAAAATATCTTCTAAATCGAGGTAAATAAATAATGCTTTTACAACCATAATTCTGGCAAAGCATAAAGTAGTACACAAAATCTGGAGAGCCTACCTCTGCTCTAGTGTTTGGGATGGAGACTATTTTGAGCATGACCTCATCCACTACTGGGTGTTTGAGATGGTAGAGTTCTATATTAGAAGAAGAGAGATTGGAATATCTCTCGTCCTAGTGGTATTTGGACCAAATGACAAGTCACACAATAGTCCTACAATGAATTATGGGGATTGGCCTACAGCATTTCAAGAACAACGTTTCTTAATTAATTGTTTTATTGCTATCCTTCATACCATAGTAGAAGAAGTGACAGAAGGAGTAGGGAGCATTTATCAGGCCACTGCCCAATTTAAATATTCTTCACCCTCACTTGAAAATAGGAAAATAAAAAGGGAGACTTGTGGGGAGTCCCCAGCAAAAAAAAAAAAAAAAGGTTTCTTGGATTTTGTTTTGTGAGGAATGTCTAATTGGTGCAAGCTATGGATGTATCAATTGTGCAGTGAAAGTTAAGGCATAGCTAAACTAGTTATTTTAGAGGTAAGAATGAATGCTCATAATTTTAAGAAAGCCTTTTTAATGGCCGTTAGGCTACCAGCAGGAACATAACAGTTCTTTAGCATAGGTATTTATAGGAGAAAAACATAATGTTCTGAATCCAGATGGTGATATTTAATTGAAAAGGCATTTTAATTTTGAGCAGTTTTTACACCCTTATACGGGGTACAATATCCCCTCTGATATTTAAGAACTGTGTAACTAAAAAAGATCAATGGCAGTAGTGAGCCGACAGCTGGAAAATTATTTAAAGTGACAGTATTGTCAACAGAACCACTACAGCTTAATATTCTAGTGTCTAAAGCCTGTCCCTGCAGCCTTTTTAGAGAAAATGCAGTGTTTATATTGCTGCCTAGGAACACTTCTAGTGGCAGTGCTTCCTGGGTCTATGCTGCACATTGCTTTTTCGTCTCTATGAGGAGATACTTATTGGTATTTTGCCAAGTATATGCAATAGCCAACCAATGCTTTTCTATTGGAAAGCACTAGATTGGCTGAGATCATCATGAGATTGATGATCTCAGCCATGGAGATAGAGGCAGGCTAGGCCACCTACGGCATGACCAATCGCGGCATGGGAAAAAAGGTGAATAGAATCACCGTTAATCTCCACAGATATGGGGGGGGGGCAGGAATCTAAATGATGATTGCTGCACTATAGTGTCAGTAATACATATTTGTATTTCTGACACTATAGTATTGCTTCATCTCCAAAAAACAGCAAAGGTATCCAAGATCATTTACTAAACAGTAAGCAACAGCAAGGCTTTCAGTTTTGTATTAAGTTTTAATCTAAAAAAAAAACTTTTAAAAGTAAAATTACATGATTTCTTCTTAATGTTAATAATCTAAACAGTGTAAATTTTAGGAAATTATAATAAAGGTTAAATACCAAAACTGTGAGTTACCATAAGTTGTTATGGTATTGTTTTATAATCTAAAATAACAACAATGAGTATAAATTGTCAACAGTAAACAAAAACAAAACTATAGCCAAGTACAGCCAAATTTGTGATGATGATAATAAACTGGAAAGAAAATTTTACATACATAAGGCGGAGCTATGAGAGTGGAGTTAAGTACAGATCTGTAAAAATACAAAAATAACAGAAAATAGTGATATATTGCCAGAACAGATTATACGTTCATCTATAAGGTTAGGAGTATCACTCACAAGTGAGGAGCCATTAGCATCATATGGCTCGGATGGTAAACGCAGATGGACATGTTAGGATGTCCAGCTCTTTTTTTCCTCCTATCCTCTATCTGCAGCCTTGTTTCTTTGCACTTAGAAAATTGTCACAAAGACCTCAGGTCATATTCAGACAGAACATTTGCAAATGCAATATACAATGTAATAAAAGAAATAAAATTTTACTGTAATAGTATTATGGAAAAATAAGATGGAAAATTGTGCGTTTTGTTAAAAAAAAATCTATTGTAAAATATTTTACTACCTATTATAAAAGGCAAATTTTCAGAAATCATCATTAGACTTACAAAGAGGTTGATTAAAAAATATAAATTATACCTATAGTTATAACTAATCCTATCGGTATTTAAATATTAATGCTTAATTGAGCATTTACATAAATCACTATTGAAAAATGAAGTCTTGAGCCAAAAAAGAATGGCACCACTTTCAAGACCATAAGAGTCATGAGTTATTCCCCTCATTTATGCTAATGCCACGTTCTAAAAGGGGTGATTACAATAAAACAAGAAGAAAGTGTCAGCTTTTCTAACATTTAGTCCATAAAGCCTTGTTTACCTACATTTATGCTCCAGAAATTCATGTCAACATGTAGAGGAACAAAGTACTCTACCAGAGACCTATTTCACCCATTTACTGCCTGCAAATGTCTTGAAAATGACACCATACCCTTTTCAAACAGTAAAAAAAAAGCTTTAGAACTCACACTATTTCTAATGTTGAGGCAGGGGGTGAGACAATAAGCTCCCTCATATGCCTCTTAGCATTACATTAGCATTAGAGAGAACACTGTAAAACATGTCTAATACATTTTAAAATATATATCATTTAACATTATTTTATCATTTTAAAATATATATGATTTAACTGTACTAGTTGAATACGGGCATTACGCTGAAATTCTGACAGTTGGTTTACATTTTGTTGCCATTTTTAGTAAGCTGTACAGCTAATAATGCCATCAGGGTCCTTTTAATTGTTTGACAAATGCTACAACTACAATTTTCTACATTCTATCTTTTTTCATGGTTTGCAATATTGCATTAGATAATGCTGCAAATTTATAATCCACTTTATGAATGTTTATCGCTCTCAGGTGCATATTTAATTTCCATATATCTTTCTTCATTATGTATAGATATCGGGACTCTTTTTAGGATTGGGGCGCCAGACATTTACATGAACATTGTTTTATTTTCTAAAGATTTTACCTAATTCATTCATCTGTGCTTGATATCGTCATTTTAACACTTCTATATGGAACACTCTATGGGGCTCTGCTGAGATCAATCTTTTACTGTTAAGCAATAAAAAGTTGCAAGTTTGTTTGAACTAGAAGCATTATTGATCCAGTCTGATCATCAAAGAGGGGGAGGGCAGGGATGATTTCTTAAATCAATACAAAAATATTGATTGATTATTGATCATTTGATTTGGTTAGACCTTCTATATAGTAGAATAGTTTAATGCAACTTTATTACTGTGTCTAGGCTTTAGCGACTTATGGAGACAAGCCTCAAACAGAGAGCTAGACACCTTTTGAAATGAAAATACAATGTGGATAATTTTCTTTGGAATCTAGCCTCTGTTTGAGGCTTGTCTCCATTAGTCTAGCTAGTTATAGTTACATCAAAACAGAATTAAACTCTAAATTATATAAATAATAAATATGTGAAATCCGATCTCGCGATAGATCATCTGTAATTGGAGGAAGCTGTGATAAATGTAGGGTTTTTTTTGTGCCCTAGGTCAGTCAACGTTATATCTCCATCTCCATATATTTTTCCCTTCATGCACGCATACTTTTACAAGTAGACATTTGTGCATATTTAGACACTCAATCAAATACAGTCACATATCTGTATAGACACACAATCACATAAAGACACATACATAAGCACACAATCCCCCCCACACACAAACACACTTTATCACATACATGCTGAGATACACGATTGCACACAATCATGAACATGAAATGGTAATATTATTTATAAAAATAGGTCTAGTGAATGATGGAACAACAGGAGAAACATTTCTAGATGTAATTAGATTAGCAAGCAATGCTCTTTCTAAAATACTGGTGTTTACTAATCCTGTTAATAATGTGGAATGACACCTAATGCAGACACGCAGAGCTTGACGTGGTGAACAAACACGTGTCTGATGGGTGATTCCAGCTCTGGAGGTTTTGGATAAGGTCAATTTATGGCTTTTCATTTTGATAATGTCTCTAAATCGGCTTCTTTATCATGAAAATAGTAGCAGTTTCTAGGCATGTTTGCACAGAAATATTCTATCCATTCCATTCCATCCATTTCTAATATACCACCTCCTACTAGACTGTGAACTCTCAAGAGCTGGCCCGTCAATATTTTAGGCACCATATTTTAGGCACCACAAGTTTTTAAATTTAGGTTATATTATGTGTTGTTTGATAAAGTACAAAAAACGAACAAAAAAACCCAACAATATTTGACAGCATCTGTGTTAATATTTTTTGCAGTATTTTGAATTTCAGAATTCAGGACAGATATACATTAAAAGATTACATACTGAACTAAAATAAACTCTATCCTTTCCGTAGCCCTATGCTTTAAAGCAACAGTATAAGCACCAAAACAACTCTATCTTTTTTTTTTTTAAATATATTTTATTTCTACAAATTTTCCATATTACAATTTACGTACTTTACCTCTAAAGCAATAATACAATAATGGACAGGTTCAATCAAAACAACATTTCAACTATGCTTCCAAATTTAAATAACCATATCCACTGTTCCCATATATTCCCATAGAGGTACATTAAAAACAAAAACAACTCTATCTTAATGAAATGGTTTTGGTATATAGATGCATCTGCAGTCTCACTGCTCAATTATCTGCCATTTAGGAGTTAGAAAACGTTGTTTATACAGCCCTAGACATATATCCCCTGGCTAGGAATCACAACCTCTCTACACTCTTGAAAAATGGATGATTTATTTTTAATAGCATCCCTTGTTGCACAATGTTTTTAATTTAGAGTTTCTTATTTGCGTGCAGCAGCCTCCTGTGTATGATTAAAGTTAAATTAACAGAGCAACCCTAAAGGAAACACACTGTCCTATCTGATCTGATCTGATTAAATATAAAAATCTATTTTTCATAAATGCTTTGTAGGTCTCAGCCAAGGGATGTGTGGCTAGGGCTGCAGTAACAGAAACATAAAAAAAAAGTTATTCTACTCCTAAATGGAAGATAATTGGGCAGAGGCATGATAAATACACTCAAACTGCTTCATTAAGCTAAATTTGTTTTGGTGCTTTATTCTTTTTTTTTTAATTCTTTATTTTTGCGTGCAGTTAGGTTACAAACTTTCTTATTGAATTTATGACTTATAACAAAAGTTGTAATAATAGTGGAAAACAAATAAGGTCAAGATGTGCTGCACAGTTTTTGTGTAAGATAACAAGCTTAGTCATAGTAAGGCATTACATTAGCATAGAGTTCAGAAAAACATGTAAATTGCCAGTAGATTAAACTAGAAGCAGGTATAGTAATCAATCATGCTTAGTGAATGAGACTATTAAAGAGTTTTAAACTTAGGAGGGTTGACAACTAGACAGGCATGTAACCACTGGAGCTGAGTGGGTTCCTGCGAATGTAGATGTTATTGTTAGGCATCACTGTGTTAGGCATCACGATATGGCTACGGTTTATATCAGAGTATTAGGTGGCAAATGGATCACGAGAGGCTGGTGCCCCCTGTTGAGTCTATGGGGTAGTGAGAGTTTCTGTTCTGGCATATCTCAGTATATGATTAATCCAACAGGAGCAACATAAACATTAAGGTTGTTTGCTTAGATCACACAGGCTAAGGGACTAAGGATGCTGAACATTACTTAAAAAGAGGAAACCACCAGGTCTTTTTTTTTTTACAATTTGACAATTTTTATTTTGTCGGCAAATGCAGTGTATGGGGTACAAAAAGAAAAAGGGGGGAGGGGTGAACATTCCAACCATAGACAGGTCGAACAAACGTCCGCCAGCATACTTTTCATTATTGACATTATTTACATTGCGTATTGTAGACGGGGGTGGGGGTACAGAAAGAAAATCTGGTTAAGGGAGGGGGTTGGGGTCAATTGTACATGCCATTCTCTTGGATAGTTGCCCTGTTTTACAGACCCTTTGTACATGGGATCTGCCCCCTATGTGGACGCTGTCCGTCCAGGTGAGTTATTGCAATCTATATTTATTTACCCAATGTTGTACACCATTTGGAGACGCTTATTCTACTGTCCCTGGAAGGAACTTGGCCTCGGTTAGAGCCCGAAGCGGGTGTGGGGGGGGGGGGGGAGGGAAGGTAAACTGGGGTCTTGTTTAATTATCCTGTGTTATTGATCTGCTCTGCTTAACCTCTGGCTTTTTGTCGTCAAGCCTTGCTGTGCAGTCACACCCCGTGTGTCCCTGCTCGCCTTGCAAGTGTTGTAATGCTTACGTCTCTGCCTTGAGCTCACCCAGTCTCTGGTGTGTGGAACATGTTGAGCCCTCTACTTGTCCGTGTGTATCTGCAGCTGGCCCTGAGGGTGCTGTTTGACTGTTTATATATGCTTCCCATTTGGATTTAGCTACTTCTGTCGTGTGGTTTGTCTTAATGTGTTTGCTGGCCATGCTTTCGTATTCCCAGTTCAGTGAGATCTGGTTCAGTAGGTCTTGTTTAAGTGGTGCATGTGTTTGCTTCCAGTTTCTGGCCACCAGTGTTACTGCCGCTATGAGTATATGGAATATCAGCTGTCTCTCCGGTTTATGCCAGTGGTTGAGGTGTAGGAATAGGATTCCTTGTTCCGGTGTTAAGTGGTATGGTTGGCCTAACGTGTTTGCCACTATGCCTTCTACCATCAACCAGTAGGGGGTCAGGATTGGGCATGTCCACCAAATATGATACATCGTCCCTCTGTTACCGCAGCCCCTCCAGCAATCTCCCTGGACTCCCGGGAACATCTTTGCTAGCTTGTCCGGTACCATGTACCACCTGTATAAGAGTTTTCTCATGGTTTCTAAGTGTGCTGCACAAGTGGTGTGCCCCTTATGTGCCTGAAACGCTTGATTCCAGTCATGTTTCGTGAAGGTGCTGCCTATGTCTGACTGCCATGCCAATTTAAAGTCAGCCTGTTCTTCCGTGTCTACACACGTTAAAAGGGTGTATATTCGGGATATTGTTTTGTTGGGTATTTTGTCCGCCAGGCAGAGCTGTTCCAGGGTGGTTATGTTTGGTGTGACTGGGTTCTCGACCCTCAGGTGTGTGGATACAAAGGATTTTAGCTGGAGGTATGGGAATATTTGTTTGGCTGAGAGAGAGTGTCTGGCTTGTATTACAGGGAATGGCAGTATTTTGTCTCCCTTGCATATCTGTTTAAGGTGAATACATCCTCCCTCCACCCACGGGGTGTGATCGAAGGTCTGGATGCTCGCCGAGACATTCGCCATAGTCATGTTTCTCAGGGACGGCCCAACTGCCCCCAGCGAGGTTCTAACCCTCTCCCACATCTTGAGCATCACCACCGTGGGTGGTAACATGTCTGCATATTTGGGGCGTGTTGAGCGTGGCATCCGTGGGAGGTGGTGTAGCCCTTGTCTACAAGCCCAGTGTGCTTCTATATGTACCCACTGTGGGGGATCTTCCACCGAACTGGCCGCTGCTAAGGCCGCCAGCAGAGTGGCTTTATAGTAGTTTTTGACGTTAGGCAGTCCTAGCCCCCCGTCCTTAATCGGCTTTTGCAGAAGTCTGGTGGCTACCCGCACCTTGCGGTTTGCCCATACGAATTGAACCAAAAGTTTTTGGATATTTGTTAGGTATTGTTTAGGCAGGTGAATGGGGATCGTACGTAGTAGGTACTGGAGTTTGGGGAGTAATGTCATTTTGATGGCCGCCATCCTGCCCAGCCATGAAAGATATTTTCCCTCCCATGATTGTAGTGTGTTTGTAAATGTCCCAATTAGTTTGGCAAAATTTAGTTTGAATAAGCGGGGGGGATTGGGGGGTATAAGTACTCCGAGAAATGTAATATGATCTGATCGCCAATCGAACGTGAAAGTTTTACTTAGGTGGGCCAGGTGATTTTGTTGGATTTGTATGCCCATTGCTTGGGATTTGGTGATGTTCAATTTGTAATATGAGTTGAGGCCGTATTCCTTAATAGTTTCCATGAGGTTTGGAAGTGAAATTTGGGGCTGGGTCAGCGTCAGCAGGACATCGTCCGCAAATAGGTTGATTTTATATTCCTTGTCCCCGATTAGCACTCCATGTATGGAGCGATGCGCTCTGATCATTTCTGCCAGTGGCTCTAGGGCCAGTACATAAAGCAGCGGGGAGAGTGGGCAGCCCTGCCTTGTACCATTCGTAATGTTAAACGGGTCCGAGGTGAAGCCCGCTGTAATTACCTGCGCCGTCGGCTCGCTGTACAGTGCCCCGACCGCTGAGCGGAAGGTCTCCGGCATCCCGAATTTTCGGAGCACCGCTTCTAGAAACCTCCAGCCCAGGCGGTCGAAGGCCTTCTCTGCATCCAGCGAGAGGACCACACATTTAGATTGTTGTTTGTGCACGCTGTAAATAATGTCCAGAACCTTTCTCGTGTTGTCCCCCCCCTGGCGGCCCTTCACAAACCCGACTTGGTCATTTTTGATTACTTGTGGGAGTATGTCTCCTAGTCTGGTGGCGTATATTTTTGCAAAAAGTTTTGTGTCTGTGTTCAGCAATGAGATAGGGCGAAAGTTTTGCGGGTGGGTAGGTGGTTTGCCTGGCTTAGGCAGTGTGATAATGTGTGCCTTTAAGGCTTCCTGGGGCAGCATCCGTCTCTCTACTGCTTCGTTGAAGGCATTCGCGAGATGTGGGGCTAGGGTTAGTTGGAAACGTTTGTAGTAGTTGTTCGCAAACCCGTCTGGGCCTGGGGCTTTGTCAGCTGGCATGGAGGCGATGGCCTTCAATACCTCCGTCACTGTGATCGGTGTAGATAGTTGCTCTTGTTGAGTGAGAGTGAGTGTTGGCAGAGTTACTTTGTCTAAAAAGGTAGAAATCTTGGAGTCTTGTGGTTGGGGCGTGTTAGGGTCGTTTTTTAAGTTGTATAGGCCTTCGTAGTATTTGGCGAACACGTTGCTGATGTCTTTTGGCGCTACTATTTTTTGTCCATTTGGAGATACCATGTACGCTATTTTTTGGGCTGCTAGTTGTGTTTTGAGCCTTAGGGCCAGCAATTTACTCGCTTTGTTGCCTTGCATGTAGCTTTGCGCTTTAAGTTTTTTCAAGTGGTATCCCACCTGGTCTAGGGATATTTGATGTATGCGCTTTGTGAGTTGCATGATTTGGTCCCGCAATTCTCGTGTGGGTGTAAGTTGGTTTTGTGTCGTGGCTCTCTGGAGGTCTGTTTGGCATGTTAGGAGTTGGGATCGAGATTGTTTTTTGAGATACGAAGCGCGTCTAATCAGTTGTCCTCTAATTACTGATTTATGAGCTTGCCATAGTGTGTTGCGTGTGGTGTCTGTAGTGTCGTTGTCGTGGAAGTAGTGTATAAGTTCCTTATTTATTTCTTCGGTGAATTTGTTGTCTGCCAGTAGGGCAGTGTTAAGGCGCCACGGGCTCCTGTGTGTTGGGTCATATAGGTTCTTGAGTGTCAGCTCAACTGGGGCGTGATCAGACCACTCGATCTGGCCTATTGTGCATTGGGCCACCTGATTCATCCCCGCCCCATGTATGAGGTATCCGTCGATGCGGGAGTAGGTGTTGTGTACGGAAGAGAAGAACGTGTATCCCCTTTCCCCGACATGTGTGGCTCTCCATACATCATAATAATGGGAGTCGTGCACAAGCTTTCGCAGTGCCCTACTCTGCTTCTTGAGCGTGATTAAAGTCCCCACATATAATCGTGGTGCCTTGTTGTATGTCTTTCAGTTTTTGTATTATTTTATGCAGGAAATTGCGTTGGTTCGTATTCGGGGCGTATACATTTGCTATGGTGTATGTCATATCATTGAGTGTACCTACAATAATGGCATATCTACCTTCCAAGTCTATGTGCTGTGACGTCAGGGTGAAGGCTACATTTTTACTGATTAGTATGGAGGCGCCCTTGGTCCGGTTCGCCGCTGTTGCATGAAATTGGGTCGGGTAATCTCGCTGCAGTATGCTGGGGTGTGCACCTGTCATGAAGTGTGTCTCTTGGAGGCACAGTACATCCGCCTGCTTATGTTTTATCTCTTTGTACAAGCGATGCCTTTTTACTGGGATGTTGAGTCCTCTAACGTTATGTGAGTAGATCTTCACGGTGGTTGGTGTGCATGGAATTGTGTGTTTGTGCCTGTGTGTATACTACAGTTGGGGTGTCCCCTCTGTCCCAGTTCCAACGAACTCAGGGGGCTTCCCCATGTTACCTGGCAGTGTTGTATGTTGTGAGGAGGTCTGCGAGGGGTGCGTCGCTGGGTCATCTGGTTTACCCTTGGTGTGTGCTGGGCAGAGCAAGATCTGTTGATAGTAGACAGCGTTACATACATGAACATATACAAGTGAACATATAGCATAACAAAAATTAACAAACAATAACATGAAACCAATTTCGCCGGGTATCCGGCTATGCACCTGGGTGTGGTGCTTTGGGGGTGGGAGCAATTGGCTCCCGTCATGGCTACGGTTCTGCGGCCACGGCCTATGTTACCTTATTTTTAAGTGCGGTGACCTGTTCCCGGGTGGGTTGGTGTGGACGGCCTGTGGTGTGGACCGGTGGGGGGGTTGCCTTGTGCATTTTGATTTTGGCTCGGGTCAGTAAAGGTGGCCAACATTTTTTTTTTTTTTTTTTTAAATATATTAAATTTAATTTAATTTTCTTTTTAGTACATACTTTTCTCCCACTCGCTCTCCTGCATGGCCTGGTGACACGTGCTGTTTGGATGGCAAGGTGGGGTGGGGGGGATGGGCTGGGGCAAGTATCTCCTGCGCCCAACATGGTCTGCGTTAGCACGGGCCACAAATCCCTGATCTCAGGTACACTGCTCCCTGCATCCTCTCTCCTTCCAGGCCTACATAGCCAGGAGCAGCGGACGGAACGCCATCCCGCTCCACCCTCCCTATCTCCCCCCCTCCCCTCACCCGCTACCAGCATCCCTTGTATATTGGTTGGCTATCATTATATAAGTCTACACGTCTAACACCATTACAGCCATGTTAACGTCATAAGCAAGATGAAGGCAATTATGTCACATTTGTCATACAAGCCTGAATGAGTTTTTCGCTCCCCGGCCGGTCTGCACAGCGCCGTCCCCTGGGGAGTCGCTTAGCGTTTTGTCTTCCTCCAAGTTGGAGGGAGTCTCTGAGTCTCTTTTGTCTTGTTCAGGACTTCAATTCCCCAGCTGCTGAGGGTTTTCTCTCCGTCTTCCGGCGTCGATAGGATGGTTGTTTTCCCGTTCCTCTGCACTACTAGCTTCACCGGGTACCCCCATCTGTAGGGGAGGTGGTGTTGGCGAAGTTGCGCGGTGACCTCTGCAAAATCTTTTCGGCGTCGAAGAGTGTATGCGGAGATGTCAGCGTAGATCGAGATACCGTGGTACATTGTCGGCAGGTCTGTCTTGCTCCTGGTTCTGTTTGCTCTCAGGATGTCCTCTTTTATGTGGAAGTAATGCATTTTCAATATAACATCTCTGGGTGTCTCTTGTGGCAGGAAGGAGGGTTTCGGCACTCTGTGGGCCCTATCCATCAGGAACATATCTTGGGGCACCGCCGGGGTCAGGGCTTTAAACAGGCCCACTAGGTATGCCATAAGGTCTGTCTGACTCACGGTTTCAGCAATGCCCCTGATGCGTAGGTTATTCCTCCTACCCCTGTCTTCCATATCTGCCATTTTCCCTTCCTGTGTTTCCAGTTTGTTCGTAAGGCCGTCTATTTTTGCCGCCATTGCATTATGTGCTTCTTCGTATTCCGCCATTTTGTTCTCTAGCGTGGCCGTTCTATCCTCCAGCTCAGTGATGTCGGTGCGCAGAGTCTGCACTGCACTTTGTAGTGTGTGCTGCAGCTTATCTGACATGGCGTCCAGCATTGTCTGCAGGATCCCCTGTGTAACAGGTAAATCGGCTGCCGCCGTCGTTGTTTGGGGCGAGTTTTGAGCTTCCTCCCCGCCATCTTGTGTTTCTCCATGCTGCAAGGGGCCTCGCGTCTGACTCGATTTGACGCCGAAGAAGTTGCTTTTTTCGCCTTTCTCCGTCTGGCGCCTCTGCTTGGTTTGGGACATGATGTGGCTTCGTGTCTCCCCGGTATTTGGTCACCGTTTGTGGGTATTGTAGGCCTTAGCAGCGCGGAGCTCCGGCTACATGCGACCGCTCGCTCCGGAGTCCAGGACACGCCCCCGAAACCACCAGGTCTTTTAAGAACTGGGTGCCAAATAGTAGTAGGATCAGGTGGATATTACAGTAGTATAAGCATAAAACAATATATCAGAACACATTCTGCTATTATATATCAGAGCTGTGTGTGTAAGAGGGAACAGCAGATCATTGCCCTGACACATCTAGTGTCCCCTTGTGCTTGTTCTACTCAGCCTATGCCCATGGCTGTCAGACACAGTTCAGACCCATTTGCAGGGTAGTTGGATTCCCTCAGTGGATGTTTGGTCCTGGCTCGGTATATCTGGGGTGCCTCCTGTGCCGCCACGTGGTGGTTGTCTCCAGCCCTGGGTCGCCGCATGGTGGCTCGTTGGTCCAGAGTGCCTTGCTTTGACATGTTGCAGGGGCTTTGAGGCTGCTTGGCATTCTCCTTACTACGCTGATGGAGGTAGATACATGTGCCCGGGTCGGCGAGCTCCACTTCTCGCCCTCCTGTGTGTTGGGGCTTATGTGGTCGGACGGCTGCCCCGAAGGCTCGTAGTGGGGTTCCATAGTGGCGTCGGCGGGTCACCGGGCGAATCCACGAGGCCACCGTCCGAGCGGCATGAAGGTAGGGCATACCACTGTCACGCAGTATCATACAGAGGGTTGAGCAGAGCCGGTCCAGGGCCTCCAGGGGGTGCGGGTGGGACTGGGTGCCCGCGTTCTGTTTCCATAGCTTTTGTTGGGCAGCCATCTTGAATAAGCTCCGACTGTCTTGTGCTACTGCCAGTTGTCCTGGCTCTCTCTGCTCGCTTTTGGCGTTTGCCCGCCTGTCTAGCGGGGACCGAGATAACCCCCGCCGGTCCAGGGGGGGGTTGGGAAGTCGGTAACGATTCTTGAGGTGTCTGGTGCTGAAGAGAGCGGCCGCCTCTCCCCAGCTCCAACTCATGTAGGCCTCAGGGTACGGCCCGGTCTATGCACCCCAACAGGCTCCAGAGAGGTATCCCCCGATTCCCCGGTGCACCCCCGATGTGGGTAGTGCACTCTGTTGGGTCCTTGGGCTGTATAGCCGGCTATATTGCCCTAGTTGCGGGTCGCCCAGCAGGAGCTCCTTCCCCACACGTCTGTTTAGCTTGACGGTCAGACTCCGCCCCCCGGTGCTTTATTCTTTTAAAGGCCCACTGGGCCTTTGTCACTCTCACTCTAAAAGGAGATAACCCCACAAGGCACAGAAATTATGTATCAGGAGACTGGGCATATCCTGGTCAACTATGTATAGGGGTAAACCCCTTCAATAGGCAAATAAATAATTGGCCAGCAGATTAAACAGCTCCGGGCTCAGTATGTATAAAGGTTAATATAAAACCTTTGAACAGACAAATAAATCAGGAGACTAGGCACTGCTGGTATGCTGGTATGCAGTATGCATAGAAATAATGGGGTTGATGGAACAATCCAAGCACCATAACCATTACTATGTGCTGTAATGGTTATAATGCCAGCAGTACCCTGCTGCTCTCCCACCATTGTAAGGAGTCATCCATTCTAGAACAGTTTGACTTCATATCTGGTATCCCCGAGATGCTGTTACCTGCCTCCACTACAATTCTGTGAGAGCTGAAAGCTCTCTTCACAGACCTAAAGCTGGCAGTGCAGGACTTCGTTAATTGGTTGAAAACAATCAGCTAAAGCTCTCAGCCAATGAGCGTGTCCTGCAATCTAGGGCTTAGCTCAGGAGAGCTAATTGAAGTGTCTGAGTAAGCACTTCTGGCTTTCACTGAGCTGTAACGGAAACGTGGCACCTGGTAGACCCAACTAAGAAGTAAACCAATTAAAAAATTGATTGTCTCCTTACAAAGGTCCCCCAGGACACCAGGACGCATCATGTACTGAACCAGTGCAGTGTGCTGTTGTGCTGTAGTGGTTACGGTGCTTGGAGTGTTTCTTTAATCTCTTTCAATTCAAAAGACTTGGCACACTCTGCCTTAGAAACAGAGAAAGAGGTAAGGTCCACTTGTCAGGCCCCACACTAGGTTTTACTGGGGTCCCATGGACCTATTTTATGTACTTTTTAATAGAGATTGTTTCTCCCTACTTACATGCTACTTACATGCTGGGGTTTCACATACCTCACCATTTATCATTTTATTATATGCCACATCAGAGAGTGTTAATTATTGTAGCAACACTAGTTGAGTGAGACCATATACCTGGTCTCACAAGGCATAGGATTTACATCTCGAAAGGTTTTTTTTTTACCCAATGAAACCATGACACCATTTAATAAATAGCAAACGATTTTGCAGTTTCTATGGTTTCCTTTGAAACAGCAAATTTGACATAAAAAAATCAAAAGCATTGTCAGATATAGCTGTCTTCTATTTATATCACTTGCTTCATTAATTTAAATTGGCAGATCAATAAGGTTGGAAAAAGTTCTGCATATTTACTCATATTCATGCCATTAAGAAAATAGTTGTCCATTATGGCAATTAATATGGAAATAAAGTGTATACTGATATTCAAGATATTGTGAAAATTATTATCATCAAATGCTGATACAGGTCGGATTACTTGGAATTATGAATTTGTGCCACATAGCACTGAATAAGTAAATAAATAAATGTTTTTTAATCATAAACCCCATTCTTACAATGGGATATTTCTCCTAAAATACTTTTTCTGAACCAAGAAATATTGCATATTGATTACTGTGTATAGTAACAAAATGTTTTAGATTATTATTAACAAGCCAACACAGATCAAACAGAATTGCATAGTCGAAGGATGCAGCGCAAATGTATTTTCCATTATCAAATAGGGTGAGGTATAAGAGGATTTCATGATAGAAAGCAATAGGTAGGGTGTTATGGCATAAAATAAGGATGAAGACATTTGCAGTTAAAGAAACACTCTTTTGAAAAAAAAAATGTTTTTACTCTTCTGTGTCAGTGTATGTTTTTTGTTTTTTTTTTTAGACATAATGGGCTCCCTTTTAAAAATAAAATAAATAAATACATTTGAATCTTTTTTAACTTTCCTTTATTTCAGGCTCGAGCCTCCTTACTGCAGACCGATCGTCCTACTGTGAAGTCATCAAAGTTGATGACTTATGTCCAATGAAATGCATTTCGTAAGGAACAATTTCAAACATACAGAGAAGGTTCGGCTATTGCCAAGACTGGTCAATACAATATTTTCTGCATTAGCATACTCTGCATGTTAATGCCAGTCATCAAATAGATTCAATTACTGAATCTATTTTAGCCGGTATTCCCTACAGGCCACTAAAGCCACTTGAGCTGTGGGGATTCCAAAATGTAACAGTGTAATTTCTTAGAAACGGCACTGTTTTCCAATGTAAGACAGCAGGGGCAGGAGATATGACAAAAATAAAGAGAAGACTTTGGCGATAATAGTTTTTAGTATGGAATAGAAATAAAGAAAAACAATAAGCTATAATGATGGTAAGTCAATGGAAAAGACAAGAGAACAGCAGGATTGATGAAAAATTGTGACATGGAATTGGTTAAACAAAAAAAAAAACATATTTTAAAGGTAAATTCAACTAAGAAGTAGTTTCTCATTTTACACAGAAGCAAGTATATTTCATAAAACATAAAAAGTGTGTTTAATAAACTACAATAGGATTTTAGTGACTAAATATTGCTGGATATGCTTTCCAAAAGTTTTGGATAAACTTTTAAAAAAAAATTTGTATAAACAAATGTTTTGTTTTTTTTTAAATATCAAAATATTAGAATAAATGAAATATTTTTCATAATATCAAATCATTTTAAATGTTTATCCAAAAAATACAAAATCGCTTAAAAAGCCTAGCCAACAATATTAAATCAAGGAAACTGTATATTTATTCTGTAAATAATTTGTTTTGGGAGCATTGCAAGTATTTTTCCGTTTTCCTGGCACTGCAGGTTCCCTCTCCCTCCCACCCCTCAAACCCCGGTTACTGAAGGGGTGAAAACCCCTTCAGTTACTTACCTGAGGCAGCGACGATGTCCCTCGTCGCTGCCTCCTCCTCAGCGCTGCTCCTCCTACTGACTCCGTCGGCCGGTGGGCGAGACTGATCCCGCCCACTGGCCGAGGAGACCTACCGCGCATGCACATTACCGCTCCCCATAGGAAAGCATTGAAAAAGATTTTCAATGCTTTCCTATGGGGAATTGAGAACCGCTGGAGGTCCTCACACAGCGTGAGGACGTCCAGCGACGCTCTAGCAAAGAATTTCTTTGCTATAAATCAGGAAGTTCCCTCTAGTAGCTGTCTAGTAGATAGCCACTAGAGGTGGAGTTAACCCTGCAAGGTAATTATTGCAGTTTATAAAAAAACTGCAATAATTACACTTGCATGGTTAAGGGTAGTGGGAGTTGGCACCCAGACCACTCCAATGGGCAGAAGTGGTCTGGGTGCCTGGAGTGTCCCTTTAACTTTGAGTGCAATATGAATGGCAGGTTATGTTTCACATGAGTTCACATCTTTTATTGTTATTTTGCATTTTAAAGTGGAATGCACTGCTGCCTAGCTCTTTTTGTTGGATGGAGTCTATTCCACAGCCCTTACAAATCACTAAGTAATCTAAAAATCGTGAATACAGCATTGTGGAAAATAGATACAACACAAGCGCATTATCTTAACCAGCTTAAGGGTTTGCTCAGTGCTTAACGAGAGCATTGTAAAGTGGTGCACGTTAAAATCATATTACATGCCAGATTGATGAGCTACATATAAATACTTTGCTAGCATGCTGAGTTTCTTTACAGACATTGCAATTTCAACATAGAGATTCATTTATTAAACGTTATTGCAAGTGGTGAAAATTACCTTGTTTGAATAATAGGAAAGAATTGTAAGAGCTAGCAAAGGATGTTTCTTGCAACTTTCCAAATCAGTCTTTTGTCATAAAATACTGCTGCTCCCAGCAAATTACTTAGGATGACTATTTAGTAAATATAAACCAAGATGAACAATTGATGTGCTCTCAAGCAGCAATCGGATGTATTTGGATCTGGAAATAGAGTTACTTGGTTTCTACAGATATTCCTATTTCTGTCTTGCTAGAACAAGAAAATCAATGTTCAATTTAACTGGACAATTTTTTTAAAAACAAATCTTTTTGTGTTTAATAAAAAATACTTTACCTGCAGAAATATAAGGAGGGGGATAATAATGATTACAGACTATTTCATTTTCTAGAAATGTAAAAATGTTTGATAGTTTAGAGAGCTTTCTCTCCAAGAAGGGACAATTTTCACATGTCTATCTATCTATCTATCTATCTATCTATCTATCTATCTATCTATCTATCTATCTATCTATCTATCTGTTGCAAAGATGCCTCTGTCACGTATTCCTGGAGTAGCCTGCTGGCTAGCCTCCTGCCCAAGTACTATGGGCCATGTAAAAGACCTGTAAAAAGACTCTGTTTGTGTGGTTTCCCTGTACTGTTCGGGAACCGAACAAATCCACAAACTAAAGACCACCCAGGAGCTTGTTAAACCCTATTAACACATTATAACAGTTCTCACCACAGTGATTGTTCTAATTGATCGCCTGGGTGGCTGCCGTTCGAATGCCCAAACATGTGGTGGCGTACATCTTGTACGCACATACGCAGGCAACGGTGTTTGGTCTTCTAGTGCATGGAACTAAAATCGGACACTCGACCTCACGTACACCGCTGAACTATTAACATGGCCTACATTCGGTTCTTTACATCATGGAAGAACAGTGTTCAGTGCAATCGTTCGAATGGATTGTGTGAACAAGCTCCACATTACAACTATGGACTACGGTCGGTAGTTTGTTAATTTTTATACTTCCGGAGTTGACTGACCGCTACCACTCTTCTTATGGAACTATTTTGGGCAGGAGCCTCATGTGCGGTCGGCCAAAAGTTGACTACCATGGAAAACCCAAACCCTTGAAGCGGAGATGGCGAGACCCCAGCCAAGCTGCGGCGGCTAGTGCTTGGAAGTGCTTATTGTGTCCCGGTGCAGTGCTTATGGTACTTGGTGATTACTAGGAAGCGGTGGAATTGGTGAAGGTACCCAGTCAGGGTATCAGGCGGTCCGCCACACTATCTATTTATCTATCCTTCCATCCATCCGTAACATGGTTTTAAAGGCTTGGTACTCATCCTTACAGGGTCTTATTACAGAAAATGCCTTGAGAAAAATGCACTCACACGTCTTGCAAAATAGTGATTTTTACTGTGTGTACCCAGACAGTGTTGCAAGCAAATAATGGCTCAATGTTTTTTCCTCACCAGGTTTTGAAATATACTATAAACGTTAAATGTAAAAATTATATGTGAAGTCTTTGTTTCCTTTCCTGAGTTAAGATACATCTGTCTTGTTCTATTATTATTATTATTATTATTAATAAACTGTTATTCATATTGAAAGGACATTTTAGTTCTAAAGACTAACAAAGCATGCATATTAATCCATGCACATCGCGGCTTCATCCCTGTGTGTGTTTATTGGACCTTTTCAGTTCATTTTATGTCTGTTATGCAGTGCTAAAATACACATTTTGGCAGAAAGTGGAGTATTCATCATTGTAGATTTATAATTTATTTTACATGAGCATATAGTTGTGCTCAAATGTTTGCATAACCTTGGAGAATTGGTAATATGTGTACAATTTTTATAGAAAACACGAGTGACCAGGTAAAACACATTTCTTTTATTTCTTATGGGATTCATATTCAACTGTAGGTTATAACAGAATGGCACACTCATAAAACAAAACATGGCAACAAAGAAAACAATGAAATTACCGCTGTTCAAAAGTCTGCACACCCTTAGTTCTTAAAAATTGTGTATTGCCCTCTTTAGAATCAATGGTAGCGTGCCCCTTATTCTTCCATGTGGTGTAGCTGCATGAACCGCATGTTTGAGATCTCTCTAGGGTGGCTCGATGATATTAAGGTCAGCAGACTGTGATGGCCACTCCAGAACCTTCACCTTTTTCTACTATAAAAACTGGAGCGTCAACTTGGCCTTATGCTTAGGGTCATTGTCATGCTGGAAAGTCCATGAGTGTCCCACGAGCAGCCTTCATGCAGAAGAATGCAAATTGTCTGCCAGTATTTTCTGATTCCCCATGCCTTTAGAGCTCAGACCCCTCCTCCCTCCAAAAGAAACATCAGTGAGCCACCACCATGCTTCACAGTGGGGATGATATACTTTTCACTATAGGCCTTGTTGACCTCTCTCCAAACATAGAGCTTATGGTTGTGACCATAAAGCTCTATTTTGGTATCTTCCCTCCAAATTACATTGTGGCAGAAGCTGTGAGGCATGTCAAGGTGTTGTCGGGCATATTGTAACTGGGCATTTTTGTGGCATTGGCGCAGTAAAGGCTTCTTTCTGGCAACTCGACCATGCAGCTCATTTTTGTTCAAGTATCTTGTATTGTGCTCCTTGAAACAATCACACTCTCTTTTTCCAGAACAGCCTGTATTTCTCCTGTGGGTTTTTCTTTGTACCCTGAACAATTCTTCTGGCAGTTGTGGCTGAAATCATTCTTGGTCTACCTAAACGTGGTACTTGTACTGTACTGGTATTTTCAAGGCTTTGGATAATTTTTTATATCCTGTTCCATGTTTATGAAGCTCTATTACCTTGTTACGCAAATCTTTTGACAGTTCTTTTCTGCTCCCCATGGCTCTGTATCTTGCCTGCTCAGTGCATCCACATGAGAACTAACAAACCCATTGAATATTTATACACAGACACTAATTGCAATTTAAAAAGCCACAGGTGTGGGAAATTAACCTTTACTTGCCATTTTAACATCTGTGTGTCTGTAACAAGGCCAAAAATTCAAGGGTATGTAAACATTTGATCAGGCTATTTGGGTGATTTCTCTTATCATTATGATTTAAAAAGGAGCCAAACAAACAACAAATGTGATAATAAATGGCTTCATATGATCACTATCCTTCAATAAAATATTTTTTTTGCATGATCAGTCATATTTTCAAAATCAATGCCAAAATTTTACAATTACTACTGGGGTATGAAAACATTTGAGCACAACTATATGTGTAAAGTTTAATGTATCATTGCAATTGCATTTGAAATAGGTTCAAAGGAACAATCCATACACCATAACCACTACAGTGTGCTGGAGTGTAAGTAGTCAAACGGTTTGCTCTCCCTGTTTGCCCTGGTCCTGCACAAAAGGGTTTTGTTCTGGAGTGCTAGCAGATAATCCGTTCTGAGCTTCTGGTTTTCAATGGAGGAGGTGACCAGAATCCAGAAGAACTTATGTGTAACGGAGCTCCCTGTACCCCTGGCTGGGTACCTCC
Organism: Pelobates fuscus; assembly: GCF_036172605.1. Classification (NCBI taxonomy): domain Eukaryota; kingdom Metazoa; phylum Chordata; class Amphibia; order Anura; family Pelobatidae; genus Pelobates; species Pelobates fuscus. Next base: position 62,792,365 of record NC_086319.1, on the reverse strand, counting down.
GCCAAGGACCGCTTCCTAGCTGGAACAGGGGACAAGACACAGTACTTCTGCCCAGAGTCGCAATGGCTTGACTAAGGTCCTGGAGCCGCTCCCTCCTTGGGCCAAATGGGGAACTCGCTCTAGACACCCCCAGGCACTGGACGTCACTCAGTCTTGGTAGCTCTAGTAGTTACAAAGACTTTCCCAGTTGAATCCTCCACACTGGAACAGTGATTAAAGAGTAGCCCTTTCCCCTTCCAGTAACCAGACGACACATAGTTCTGGGAGTACAAGTTGGAATACGTTTATTGGCAGACACAATTGGCCTTATATGCAGGACCCCATGCAAGGGGCACTCCCCCCTGGACCTGAGAGTAGACTAAAGTAAAAACATACACACGATTACATTGGCTCTTAGGTCCAGGACACTCTCATACAAAACAAGAGTATCCCTCCCCTGTGCCTGGGAGATAATTGAGTCAAGCACTGTATTAAACTCAATTATCTCTAGGCACAAAAAACACACATTTCCCAAACACCCCAAAAGTACCTTAAAATACATAAAACCTCATAAAAGGTACATACCCTGATAGCCCTTATCTGGGTGACCAAGATATCCAAAAATCACCCAGATCGGTTCAGGGGTTCAGGAATTTCCTGGAAGTCATAATTTGACGGACCGCACGCACGCATGGTCCCATGCCCAAAACAGTTCCAGAGAATCAGGGCTTGCGGTCAGTCTAGTTTGGTAGTTTAAAAACTGAACAAACTACCAAACATAGTCAATGTTCTTACCCTGGAGCTTGTTTCCCTTGTTCATGGGAATGTTTCCACCAAACAGTGTCTTTCTAAGTGTTGTAGAACTGAACACAGGCAATCATGGAACTCCAGCGGTGTTTGGGAGTTTCAGTGTCCGAAAATAGTTCCATGAACTCGATGACCAAACGCCACTGCCTGTGTTCATGCGAACAAGATGGCCACCACTTCATGGTTGTCCATAGGAAATGCGGCTACCCAGGCAAACACTTAGAACACTGTGGTGGAAATTGCTACAAAGTAATAATTAGGCTTAACAAGCTCCAGGGTGGTCTCCGGTTTGTGCGGCTGTTCGGTTCCTGGACCACACAGTCCAAATACACGAACGGAGACTTTTACATTACATTTTACAGGATCCATAGTCTGTGGACAGTAGGCTTGTGGCAAACTCCCTTGGAAAGGAGAGTTTGTCACACTATGTAAGTTGTCATGTTGTCATTGGGGCACTCCTGGCACCATAACACTACAACACACCATAGTTGTTTTGGTACTTGAAGTGTTAACTTAAATTAATAGCTGTTTTAAATCAATTAAAAAAACTTCTTCTACTTATACTCTAAGGTGTTTACTACTTACTGTCGAATTCAAAGACAGTTGGGTATGCGCTATTGTAAAGAATTTCAGTTACACGACAATGCAATGCATTATTTTCCTAATAGAACAGGTGGGTAGTCAGGAGATATAGGTTAAAGGTTGTGTAAAAATATGCTAGTTAAGAATATCTTTACCATCTGAAAAGACATGTTTCTTTGTTAAGCTATATTTTATTGTTATGCTATTTGCTGTTCATGAATTTTTACCAGCTCGATACATAAAGGTGAGATTATTATCTTGTGAAAAATCATGACTGAAAAAACATTGAATGGCAGATTACTTATTTATTTGAAGGAATATCTGTTACTGAATATAAAAAAATATGAATATAGTGATAATACTTATACTGTAGCTAATCATATTATACCAATGTCAACAGATAACAAGGGTAGATTTACATTTCAGGAAGAATTCTCAGGTGTCCCTACTTCCCCCCCACAAATCCAGTCAGAGAAACAAGAAACAAGAAATACAGGTTTTCACTGTAAAACAGAAATGCAGTTACCAGATAACAAGCTGATAAAATATATCAAAATATAACTAAAAAAGGAAAAATGCATATTTATATTTAGAGAAGGAGCTTAAGAGACAGGCCTCGGTAAATTGATCACCTATTGATAATTTTGACATGACCTGCATCCCTGCAAATTTGTATTCCTGAAAAACTAATACTTCCCAAGAGGGTAATTATAGGGCTATTTATAGTAATTTGCAGACTTCCTAAATAAAAGGAAGTCACTGCTACTTTTCCATTAATTTAAACCTATCCTTTTCCATTCATATAGTAAAATTCTGTGAAAACATACATGCATTATCAGATTAATTGAGTGGTGAACGCACAGGATATCCTCTATTTGCAGAATTTATGAGTAAAAGACAGGAGTCCTGGCCACTTCAACTCTGCCTTTCATCTTTATGTACTGGATAAAATGAGTACCATAAACTTGCTCATAATATTATCTATTTCAAGGGTACCCAAAGGGTAGATCCTCAGATGTTGTAGACAGTTTCCATGAAGCTTTGTCATACTAAAGCATTCTAAAGACATGGAAAGCTTCATGGGAGTTGTAGTTTTACAACATCTGAGGATATACCTTTTGAGCACACCTGACCTAGACCACAGGAAACACTCAGAACCAGGCGTACAATAGTTTAAATCATTTTTGGGCTGATATTTGCTTGATACTGCCTTCAAGCCATTGATTTTCTGTGAATCTAATACCACTGCTCTTGTTTGTACACCTGTTTGGGAATTAGAGCTCCTCCGTTTCCCATATACACATCAGTGAGCAATAGATCGGTAAAAAGGAGGCAAAGTAAAAAAATACAATATTTATATATTATATATTTCATAAATACCGTATATACTCGAGTATAAGCCGACCCGAATATAAGCCGAGGCCCCTAATTTTACCCCAAAAAACTGGGAAAACGTATTGACTCGAGTATAAGACTAGGGTGGGAAATGCAGCAGCTACTGGTAAATTTCTAAATAAAATTAGATCCTAAAAAAAATATATTAACTGAATATTTATTTACAGTGTGTGTATATAATGAATGCAGTGTGTATATGAATGCAGTGTGTGAGTATGCAGTGTGTGTGTATGCAGTGTGTGTATGAGTGCAGTGTGTATATAATGAATGGAGTGCAGTGTGCGTGTATGAGTGCAGTGTGTGTATAATGAATGCAGTGTGTGTGTATGAGTGCAGTGTGTATGCAGTGTGTGTATGAATGCAGTGTGTATGTATGAGTGCAGTGTGTATGTATGAGTGCAGTGTGTGTATATGAGTGCAGTGTGTGTGTGTATGAGTGCAGTGTGTGTGTGTATGAGTGCAGTGTGTGTGTGTATGAATGCAGTGTGTGTATGAATGCAGTGTGTGTATGAATGCAGTGTGTGTATGAATGCAGTGCAGTTTGTGTATGAGTGCAGTGTATGAATGCAGTGTGTGTGTATGAGTGCAGTGTGCGTGTATAAGTGCAGTGTGTATGCAGTGTGTGTATAATGAATGCAGTGCAGTGTGTGTATATGAGTGCAGTGTATATGAGTGCAGTGTGTGTGAGTGCAGTGTGTGTGAGTGCAGTGTGTGTGAGTGCAGTGTGTATATAATGAATGCAGTGCAGTGTGTGTATGAATGCAGTGTGTGTATGTGTGAGTGTGTGTGTGCAGTGTGTGTGTGTGTGCAGTGTGTGTGTGTGAGTGCAGAGCATTGGTGGGGGGTGGGCATTTTATTAATTATTATTTAATTATTATTTTAATATTTTTTTAATGTTATTATATTTTTTAGGTAATAATTTTTTGTTATTTTATTATTAATTGTATTTTTTTATGTTATTATTATTTTAATATTTTTTTCTTATTATTATTTGTTTTATTATTAATAATTTTATTTTTTCGTCCCCCCTCCCTGCCTGTTAGCTGGCCAGGGAGGGGGGCTCTCACTCCCTGGTGGTCCAGTGGATGGGCTGTAGGAGGGGGCTGTCAGGAAGCTATAACTTACCTTCACAGCAGCTCCTGTCAGCTCCCTTCTCTCTTCTCCGGTGCGTGCAGCTCCCAGGTTAGCTCCCTCTGCAACTCTCGCGGCCACGCAGAGCGTTGCCACGGTAACCCGTGGCAACGCTCTGCCCCCGCGGCTCTCGCGAGAGTTGCAGAGGGAGCTGACCTGGGAGCTGCACACACCGGAGAAGAGAGAAGGGAGCTGACAGGAGCTGCTGTGAAGGTAAGTTACAGCTTCCTGACAGCCCCCGGTCCATGTCTGTATTATGGCAATGTAAATTGCCATAATACAGACAACTGACTCGAGTATAAGACGAGTGGGGGTTTTTCAGCACAAAAAATGTGCTGAAAAACTCGTCTTATACTCTAGTATATACGGTATATAATATATACATCTAGAAAAATAGACTTTTCTATTAATGTGCTTTCCTGTACATTAATCCCTTCCTTCCACTCGCCCTTCTCTCCCCTGTCCACCATCTTCTGACTTGCTAAAGAAAGACCCCTCGCCAACCTGGTTCACACAAAAGGTCAATTGAAAAATATGTTGCATGTGAAGTAAAACTGTGTTTAGGTGAATATGAAATTATTCAGTGTATTCAATACCAAATACCAAGTTTGTATACCAAATATGAGCAAATCAGTGTATTTTCTTTCTTCAGTGAAATGGGAGCTCTCTGCCACTAACTCTCTTCTATCCTAAACCTCCCTCTACTATCATTACCTTTAACTCATTAGCCCTGTTCTCTAGTTTGGGCACCACATTTATTTTTTTGTTTGTTTTTTTCAGAGGCTTGTTTGTTTATTTCTTGATATTTCATTATCTGGATATCTGTGTTTATTACTTTGTTAATTTCAGTATCTGTATTTCTGTAAATTGTATATTCTGTATCTGGATTTCTGTTTCTTTATGAGAAAAGAGAGTTAGTGTATTGCCAGATCTAACATTGATTTGTGCTTACTTTTGCCCAGTAATTTCCTATGCAGTGAATTCATTCATCGCCTTGATAAAAAGAAAAACAAAGATCAACAGCCTGAACGATATAACATTTGTTTTGGTGCCAAAATTAAATATTCTCTCAGATGTTCAATAACTTTTCTGTTTGGTATTGGCTTCCCTAGTGAATTTTGGGAAAATGTTAAATAGAGGACATTGGGTTGAAGTTTTGGCAACTTTATTGAAGCTGAAGAGGACAATTTTGACTCATATTTACACAAGAGAAGAGAATACACTTTACTAGATAGGCCCCTAAGACGTATGACTATAGAATTGATTTTCGGTAGAATTCAATCTCATTTCTATGACATTGTAGTGTATGAAGTGACATATAAATGTTTTACTTATCTACATCTGAATATCAGACAATCAGCATACACCTAGGGATCTATGATAGTTTTAATTATTAATCACAGTGCTTTAAGACTAGTACATAGAGTTTGTGAAAATGACAGCCCCTCTTGTTCAATTTTAATTAAGTAATGACCCATGTGGCTGTTCCTTAGAGAAGAGCATGCTGTCAAAAACTACCCTAGCTGATAGTCAAAACCTGTCTCAACTAAATATGATCCCCAGAGATAATAAGTAGGTAAAATTATCATATGTAATGCATCATAGATTTAAAAAAAATATGCATGCCATACAAAACAACTGAATAATGTGAAATAAACCAGCATAAGATAAAACAGACTGTATCTATATGTCATATAATCTAGAGTGAGTTGTTTACCTTGTAGACCTGGCTTTTGATATTTAATTCAAAGCTTATGACTAGGTATAACATGTAACGTTACAGCATCACTAAATAATTAACATGTACCATCAACATATGGTAGATAAATATAGAGAGAGAGAGAGAAAGAAAGACAGACAGACAAAGAAAGAAAGACAGATGAACAAAAAAGAGAGAAATGCATTCTGGGTTCTGTCCATATGTAGCCAAAATAGTATGAAGACCAATCATTGTTTTTAAAGGTAATCATTAATCAGCACTTTACAAGCCTACGTGCCCTTTAACCCCTTAAGGACACATGACGTGTGTGACATGTCATGATTCTATTTTATTCCAGAAGTTTGGTCCTTAAGGGGTTAAACATAATTTTATTTTCCAAACGAAACACTTATTGCATATGCTGCCTTCTCAAAACCTGGTCATATGAGAATCAGTTTAAATTGAAAAACTGTGTACTAGTCCACATAAGGCTAGAAGACTATTTTCCTGCTATGAATTGCTGCAGAGGGCTTTCCACAGAGCTCTACAAGGTTATACTTGTTCATGATCCAGAGACCTAGGCATCTCCCTAATTGATGAAAAAATATATATATATACACACACACATTCTCATTTGCGAGAGAAAGATGCCATTCAAACAAAGAGATGTGGGCTCATATATAGACGCAATACCCAGAGGTTTCCACTTATAAGAGGACTCTAACATTACCTCAGGTTTTTGTGCTTTGTCCCTTGCCTTGCCCTTGGGAAACATAGATGCATAGAAACATAGAATGTGACAACAGATGCGAACCATTTGACCCATCTAGTCTGCCCAATTTTCTAAATACTTTCATTAGTCCCTGGCCTTATGCCTATCCCACACATGCTTAAACTCATTCACTGTGTTTTCCTCTACCACTTCAGCTGGAAGGATATTCCATGCATCCACTACCCTCTCAGTAAAGTAATACTTCCTGATATTATTTTTAAATGTTTGCCCCTCTAATTTAAGACTATGTCCTCTTGTTGTGGTAGTTTTTCTTATTTTAAATATAGTTTCCTCCTTTTCTGTGTTGATTCCCTTTATGTATTTAAATGTTTCTATCATATCCCCCCTGTCTAATCTTTCCTCCAAGCTATACATGTTAAGAAGATCCTTTAACCTTTCCTTGTAATCCATGAACCAGTTTAGTAGCCCTTCTGAATGCTCTCTAAAGTATCAATATCCTTCTGGACTGCAACAATACTCCAAGTGAGGTCTTACCAGTGTTCTGTAAAAAGGCATGAGCACTTCCCTCTTTCTACTGCGAATACCTCTCCCTATACAACCAACACTTCTGCTAGTATTTCCTTCTGCTGTATTACATTTTCTGCCTACCTTTAAGTCATCTGAAATAATTACCGCTAAACCCCCTTCCTCAAATGTTGAGGTTAGGACTCTATCAAATATTCTGTACTCTGCCCTTGGGTTTTTACATTCAAGACGCATTATCTTGCACTTATCCACATTAAATGTCAGCTGCCACAACTCTGATTATTTTTCTAGTTTACCTAAATCATTTGCCATTTGGCTTATCCCTCCTGCAACATTAACCCTGTTACATATCTTAGTATCATCAGCAAAAAGGTATACCTTACCATCAAGACCTTCTGCAATATCACTAATAAACATATTCAAGAGAATGGATCCAAGTACAGATCCCTGTGGTACCCCATTGGTGACAAGCCCATGCTTCGAATATACTCCATTGACTACAGCTCTATGTTGCCTGTCATTCAGCCACTGGCTTACCCATTCAAACTTAAAGATTGCAGTTTATTGATAAGCCTTCTATGTGCAACAGTGTCAAAAACTTTATTGAAATCTAGGTAAGCAATATCTACTGCACCACCCTGATCTATTATTTTAGTTACCCAATCAAAAAAATCAATATGAATAGTTTGGCATGATCTCCCTGAAGTAAACCCATGTTATATCTGATCTTGAAATCCATGTGATATCCTTTAACATGTTTTCCATTACTTTCCCCACTACTGAAGTAGGGCTTACTGGCCTATAGTTGCTCGACTCCTCCCTACTACCTTTCTTGTGAATAGGCACAACATCTGCTAACTTCCAATCTTCTGGGACTACTGCTGTTAACAATTATTGGCTAAAGAAATCTGTTAATGGTTTTGCTAGTACACCACTAAGCTCTTTTAATAACTTTGGGTGTATTCCATCAGGCCCCATTGACTTATTTGTCTTTACTTTTGACAGTTGAAATAGAACCTCTTCCTATGTAAACTCACATGTAACAAATGACTCATCTGCCCTTTTTCCTAACTGAGGTCCATTTCCTTTATTTTCATCTGTAAATACTGAACAAAAATAGTCATTGAAGTAGTTAGCTAGGCCTTTATCCTCTTCTACATACCTCCCTTCTTTTGTTTTTAATCTAACTAATCCTTGTTTTATTTTCCTTTTCTCCTTTATGTATCTAAAAAATGTTTTGTCCCCCCCTTTTTTTTTACTGACTGTGATTTGGAAGCTCTTATAAATTGCTTAGCCTCTTTCTGCCTAATCTTATAGATCTGTCTATCTTCCTCATTTTGGAGTTTTTATATTTACTTATTGCTAACTTTTTGTTTTTAACTATTTTGGCCACTTCTGCGGAGTACCACAGTGGTTTCTTAAAGGTTTTGCTTTTACTGACAAGCCTAATGCAATTTTCTGTTGCCTTCACCAGTGCAACTTTTAAATAATCCCATTTCTCTTGGACTCCATTTAAACTGCTCCAGTCTGATAATGACTGCTTTACACATATTCTAATTTTTAGAAAAGTCTGTTTTTATAAAGTCTAAAATTGTTGTTTTTGTGTGGTGTGTCACTGTTCTTATATTAACCCACATTGACTGACGATCACTGGATCCTAAACCTTTACCTACAGTAATATATACCAAATCTCTATTTGTTAACACTAAATCTAGTATGGCCTCTTTACGAGTTGGCTCCTCAACGACTTGTTTTAGAGACAATCCTAGTAGGGAGTTTAGAATATGTGTGCTCCTGGCACAAGCAGAAACGTCATCCCTTTTGTAAGGTTCTAAATGGGACTACTTTTTGGAGACCCTAAAATGCCCAATGAAACTCCCCGGTCTTTTAGTGACATTTGTGGGCTAATGCACCCACTCCTCTTTCTCATGTATTTAGTGGAATCATAGATGTTATGTTTGTCATTATGATTTCTTGGTTGCAGAGTGCTTATCCTTGTTCTCCATTAAACAAATAACGATTCACGATAATGGCTTTCATATTACTCTACTTGTCATTTTACTCTAGGAGTACCCTTGACCTCATTTTATATACATACTTAGCTGCATGAGCTCTTCTATATCCAGCTCATGTTCTTTGCTTAGTTGTTAAACCTAAGAACAGGCAAGTGGTTTATTACAGTTAAGAAACTATGGATTCTTTAGTTCATACAACTTTTACAGACGGGAACTTATAACAGTTTTCTTACCTAAACATTTGGTATATATATAAATGCATAGCCATCACTAATTAAGATGTTATTAATCTTTAATACATAACCCTGTATAGTGATATAAAGGTGTTTGTTAGACTTGGAGAGTCAGTTTTGGCAGAATCGCCACCAAACGTGGTCCAATCAGCTATTCTGATGAAAAAACAAAATCGCAGCCACCACATGTCCTTATCCCAAAGTAACCAATATGGCCAACTCTAGCTGGAAACTTTTTTGCTTGGTCACCTTCAGAATTGTTTCTCACCTGAACAAAAAGCTTCACCTTTGATTTTTTGCTAGAATAAGTTTAAATGCTATATTTTTTGACAGCAAACAAATCAGATTTCTAAAAGGTTCTGTTAATATGTCACAGGTCAATCTGATTTTCTTCAAAACATCCACAAGTTGACAAACCACTCTTTCTATATTGTCTTCCATGTTCAGAATCCAAAATGTCATAGCTATGGATAATGCAGAAATATAGGCAAGTAGAAAAATGACCCATGTTTTCAGAAATACAGTAGATAAGTCAAAGTCTATATCCACATGGCCTGTTACTACTACTTTCAATTGGAACTGTTGTGTCAATAACTGGGTCACCTACCTTTGATACCATAGTCCCAACTTTGAATTCTGTTTCTTGTATAGGATACATCTTATTAATTATTCATTGAATGAGAGATCTCTTTCTGGAATATTCAGTTCAGAGGTTCTTTAATTACTCTGTTATTAGAGGATGAGGACTGAAGAGTCTGAAGAGATTTTTAATATCATTCTTGAAACAACAGCAAGGTGACCACCAATTTACTAAGGATTGCAGGTATTGATGAGATCCTCATTACTTATTATATGAGTTTACCATTAAGAAAAGTGGGACTTTTAATATTGCTTGTTCTGATGACATGCCATGCTCATAACAGGAAATTCACCTAGGCCTCTTTTTGGTTAGTTTCTAATATTCCTAGTGATGTCGCAAACATAAAATTTTCCGTTCGCGAATGGCGAACGCGAACTTCCGCAAATGTTCGCGAACGGGCGAACCCGGCGAACCGCCATAGACTTCAATAGGCAGGTGAATTTTAAAACCCACAGGGACTCTTTCTGGCCACAATAGTGATGGAAAAGTTGTTTCTAGGGGATTAACACCTAGACTGTGGCATGCCGGAGGGGGATGCATGGCAAAACTCCCATGGAAAATTACATACTTGATGCAGAGTCTGGTTTTAATCCATAAAGGGCATAAATCACCTAACATTCCTAAATTGTTTGGAATAACGTGCTTTAAAACATCAGGTATGATGTTGTATCAATCAGGCAGTGTAAGGGTTACGCCCGCTTCACATTGACAGACCCAACTCCCCGTTTAACGCACCCCAAACAACCGCAAACAGTCCATTTGCACAACTGCAAACTCCCCATTTGCACAAGGTTGGATACCAAGCTAGCCATGTCCCGTTCCTTGTCCTCACTGATGTCATTGAAGGTCTCTTCCTCCACCCAGCCACGTACAACACCAAGGGTCCCCAAAAGGTGACAACAAGCCCCCTGTATTTTTTTTTTTTTTTAAATGCACACTACTGTTACACCAGATATGAGTTGCACTGGTGTGACACTGTGCCCTGGCAGGCCCTGAAACGCACACGTGTGAAAGAAACTGACTGCTATTATTTCACAGTCAAATTTCTAGTTTTTTTTTTTATGTACACTACTGTTACACCAGATATGAGTTGTACTGGTGTGACACTGTGCCCTGGCAGGCCCTGAAACGCACACGTGTGAAGGAAACTGACTGCTATTATATTACAGTCAAAAAACTTTTGTTTTTTTTTAAATGCAAGCTATTGTGACACCAGATATGAGTGGTGGCACTGGGACCACCTTAAAAATATTGGATATCGCAAAAAATCATGATCACTATATACTTTCTCTACAAACCTCTAAAACGAACCAAACTACTCATCCATCTACTATACCACTTTATCCCACCTAGAACTAGTGCCCAGTTAAAATACTTGACTCTTACTTGGCCACACTCAGTCATGCCACACACATTTCCCCACTACTCTCACTGAATCCCTCTGACTACAGCTAAATTCATCTTCTACATCAGAACACTACTCCTAAGATTGGGTTGTATCCATGTCTCAGGTCTTTCATTTAGAATAGGGGCAGCTTCGGTCTCCTTCAACACTGACACTCCAGTGCATATTATTAAAAGATTGGGCAGATGGAAATCCTCAGTCTACAACTGATATATGCCTCATCCCGAGAAAGAAATGAGGAAAACTTTTAAAAGTTTGGCTTTGTAAATTTGATGCAATAAGTGTGTTTTTCTTTAATACCTTTTCACCCTCTTTGCATGAACCCGATTTACATATATTACTAATATGTTTCTGAACATATATATTATATTATTCACTCACTCACTCACTCACTCACTCTCTGGGCCGGCCTAAGACATACTGGCTGTGGGGGGATAATGTATAATAAACACAGGTTACTGGTTGTGGGGGGGGGTAATGTATAATAAACACATGTTACTGGTTGTGGGGGGATAATGTATGATAAACACAGGTTACTGGTTGTGGGGGGATAATGTATAATAAACACAGGTTACTGGCTATGAGTGGGGATAATGTATAATAAACACAGGTTACTGGCTATGGGAGGGATAATGTATAATAACCACAGGTTACTGGCTCTGGGAGGATAATGTATAATAAACACAGGTTACTGCCTATGGGAAGATAATGTATAATAAACACAGGCTACTGGCTATGGGGAGGATAATGTATAATAAACACAGGTTACTGGCTATGGGGGGATAATGTATAATAAACACAGGTTACTGGCTATGGGAGTGATAATGTATAATAAGCACAGGTTACTGGCTATGGGGAGGATAATGTATAATAAACACAGGTTACTGGCTGTGGGGGGATAATGTATAATAAACACAGGTTACTGGTTGTGGGGGGGTAATGTATAATAAACACAGGTTACTGGTTGTGGGGGGGATAATGTATGATAAACACAGGTTACTGGTTGTGGGGGGATAAGGTATAATAAACACAGGTTACTGGCTATGGGTGAGATAATGAATAATAAACACAGGTTACTGGCTATGGGAGGATAATATTTAATAAGCACAGGTTACTGGCTATGGGGGGGATAATGTATAATAAACACAGGTTACTGGCTATGGGGGGGGATAATGTATAATAAACACAGGTTACTGGCTATGGGAGGATACTGTATAATAAACACAGGTTATGGGCTATGGGGGGATAATGTATAATAAACACAGGTTACTGGCTATGGAGGGATAATGTATAATAAACACAGGTTACTGGCTATGGGAGGATAATGTATAATAAATACAGGTTACTGGCTATGGGGGGATATTGTATAATAAACACAGGTTACTGGCTATGGGGGGGTAATGTATAATAAACACAGGTTACTGGCTATGGAGGATAATGTATAATAAACACAAACACACAAAAAAATAATACAAAACAAAAAATGAATGCAGCGTCAGAATTAATCTAAATTGTATGCTGTCTAGGAGGTGAGAGGGTGAGGGAGGGTCTGCTGCTGATTGGCTGGAATGTGTCTGCTGACTGTGAGGTACAGGGTCAAAGTTTACTCAATGATGACGAATAGGGGGCGGACCGAACATCGCATATGTTCGCCGTCCGTGGCGAACGCTAACATGCTATGTTCGCCAGGAACTTTTCGCCAGCGAACCGTTTGGGACATCACTAAATATTCCTTCTGCAGCTATTTAGACAATTGTCCAATAATCTCTAAGGTAGATGCAAAAATCTCAATATATACTGCGGTACAAATACTTAGTACTAGACATAGTAATCAGCTGGCTAGAATGTTGTTTCAACAATTCAAAAAGGGGAAAGGTCTTTACTATCTGTCTGCACTGTCTTACATTTGTAAGGGCTTTGTGCTTTAAGTCATAGATTCTGTTTTACCATTATAAGTTTGGTTTGTAAGAGCTTTATTTTGCCTTGAGGTAATAGGTGTGTAATTCAGTGATCTTTAAACACTAGTATTATACCTATTAAAATCTAGGGATGTGCATGGGCAAAACATTTGGTTCGGGTCATCACTTCCGAAATTCGGGACTTCGGCAATTCGGGAAATCGGGACTTCGGAAATTCCCTAACCCTAACCCCTAACCCTACCCCTAAACCTACCCCTAACCCTACCACTACCCCTCCCTTTTTCCCTACCCCTAACCACCATATCCACTTACACATCTAGGATTAGGGTTAGATTCCTGTCATCATTCACATAAGTTTCTCTCCCTCTCTTATTTTGCCACTTTTCAGAAATCCGAAGTAGTTTGGCAGTTCCAAAATTTGGCACTTTAACAATTCTTTTATCCAGCAATTCTGCACTTCGACAATTTGGCTATATTTGGCACTTTGGAAATTCGGCAATTCGGACATTCGGAAGCATCCGAATGTCCAAATTGCTGAAATTTATTCAAATTTACATTCGGAACTAAACTATTTGCACATGTCTATTAAAATCTATCCCTATTCCCTGATGCAGGGGCTTTCTTTTGCCCTGAGGTAATAGGCAGATGTGGTATTTTTTTTTATAAATATACCTGCTAGAATCTATGTCAGTACTTGACCCTTATTGATTAATTGTAGGTTAACCTTTTTAAACATGTTATTGTCTAGTGACTGTGGCAAAGATCCCTCTTCCATAACTTCCCTGGGGAATTTTCCCTTTTTTTCATTGGCAGCATTCTCATTTTAGCGTTATTTTCTGTTTGTAACAATGAGTATAATTTATTTCAGTATGTAGGTATTTACTTTTAACTCAGAAACTTGATACAATTAGCCCATCATATGGAACTTTCTTTGCTTACTAAATAGAGTTATATGACACTGATGTAATGTATATTTATATATAGACATTATGTGGATGTGACCTCTTACCTTGAAGCCAATAAAGGAATTCCTTCCCAATTTAAATGACATATTGATGGTAGGAGCACTTCCCTTTCTTTTATTTGTCTTTTCTATTATTTTCTCTGTGTTCGGTTATACTGATCACTAGTCACAGAGTTTTCTTCCTCTTTTCTTTGATTAATGTATGAAGAAGCACAGGTTTAAATTTTCTACATAAAGCCATCAATTAGGGCTCCTCCGTTTTGTGTCTCCTTTAACCCCTTAAGGACCAAACTTCTGGAATAAAAGGGAATCATGACATGTCACACATGTCATGTGTCCTTAAGGAGTTAAAGGGGTTAACAAATTTTACTAAAAAGGGGTTGGTTTCTGCTAATTTCATGGTTCAGCTTCATGGTGTGGTCCTGGTAGCTAATGCAGAGGACTATGATTATAAATAAAATCTTATTTAAGGAAATTAATATAATCAGAAGAAACAAATGGTCATACAATACACGAGAGGTTAGAAACCCATTGTCAAAGACAAATGAGTAATCCTACCTAAGGAGCGCTTAGAGCGAGACTGCAAACTGGCTCCAATACTAGGGACTAAACAATAATGATAATCAATACAAGAAGGAAAGTTTAATATGGAAAATATTAGCATATTGAAAGTAGTGTTGGTGGCTTAGATACATTATGATAATGCAGTAACCATCCTGGAAAAAAAGGCTTCATGTGAAAAGGATACTCCCCTTAAGTGCGATGATCTCAGTTTTATGTAGAATATGAATCAGTTGCTTCAATAGACAAATGGCAAGATCCACATAACTTGGGCCCTTACAAAATTTCCTAGGAACAAGCTCAGTTTGAATTCCATCACCCATTTTGTACTTCCACTAGCATTTGGACCAATAAGGATCACTAGCAAAATTCCAATAAAGAGCACTCTCTGGGATTTTTTAATAGTGTAGTCACAAAAAGAACATCAAAGGGGGCGGGGCCTGACCGCTGAGCCTGGAGGACGCAGAAAAGCATAGCTCCTGCTCCACCGGGCAATAAACACATGAATCAGCTGCAAACAGCGCTCAACCGATCCAAAAGGGTCACCTACTGTGAGGTGAACCCACAGGGAACATAATGAAACCAAACAAGCGACCACCCCTGCAAAAATTACCGGCAAAGCGACTGCGGCCTACAAACCTGGACGGCACAGGGGAGACGGCCGCTCCCCGGCTGCACCCAGGCGAAAACGACTGGCGAAAGGGCCCACGTTCCCCCCCCTTTGGACCGGCGGGGGTTATCCCGGTCCCAACCGGACCCCTAGAGGCCCGGGGGCACCAGCACCGACCGAGACCCATCATACCCAAGATGGCGGCCGAAGGCACAACGCCACGAGACGCAGCACAGGGACTCGATGTCCTCATACGGCTGGATGCCATATTCGAAGCGTTCTGGAGGGAGCTAGCGGAACGGCAAGCGGGAGCACACGCTCTGAGCCAGCACCTACCGAGGGCACGCTCCCGACCGCGAGATGCACCTCGTGGGGAGAAGCGACCGAGAAGATGGCGTCGCCGACAGCGACTCCCAAGACAAGCATACCACCCCGAGCAACTACAACCACGGAAGACCAAGCCACCAATAAGTAAGCACACCTCCATACCGAGGTTCCAAACGAGAAACTTGGACTTGGCAATGAGAGACTCTCGGGACAATTGCTTAAAGCAGCAAGCCCATACACACGCCAGGCACCCCTCAGCCTACTACAGCGCGGCAGACCCAAGCCTGCACTCTCCTACACACCACTGGCCCTTGGGGACGACGGGCCCGCACACACGGAGGCAAAAGCGGCCCAAGAGACTGCAGACCAACAGGCCCTCCACCAGAAGGGCTGCACCCCACCGACTAGAGACACTCACGCTCTTCCCTCCGTGCATCATCGGACCCAGCTCCAGCAAGATTCCGTTAACAGCAGCGACCCTCTATGCACCGCATGCAAGCTCCCATGACCTCGAGAGGTCGGGCATTGGATGAACTGCTACAGGGACTAACATTCGTAAGCTGCAGCTCAGCATAACCTTACTTTAGCATGTATACCTGTAGTACACCTCACATACGCTGAAGCTTCAAGCAGATAAGCAAACTATTTTACATTTCACGCTGCCTCCCCACTGTTTCATATTATAGCATAATCAACTGTTCTTAGTTTGACTAGCATGTTCACTCTATACAAACTCGTGACTTACCCTCTTGTACTTTAAAAATATAAAATTGTGCACTGTTCCTATATACCCCATTGTTACCTACGTTTTGAACCATGCAAGTGGATTGCCTTTGGGGCACCACATGCCTGTATGTTATCTTGAAATGCACTGCAAAAATAAAAAATGTAAAAAAAAAAAAAAAAAAGAACATCAAAAGTTTCAACCTTCCTGGGTCTTTATTTATAGCTGTAAGTATATTTTATATTAAATATATATATATATATATATATATATATATATATATATATATATATATATATATATATTCAAACAAATAAAATAAGTGTACACCACAATTTTTTTTTACATTTTTTATTTTTTTTTTGCTTTTTAGGGTTCGGTTTATGTGAAATAGTTTTTCTGGTTGCATTTTTGTTTTTCAAGAATTACTTTGAATAACATTTTCAAAACTATTCTTACTGGGAAAACCCACCCAAAATTCTACATAAATGGACAAATATGTGTAAATTATATTTACAAACTTTTCAACAAGGTGGAGTAACTCAGGAACCAAGATTAAAAATGATTAATCAGCAGCCATTTTGTGAACGGGTGCTTGTGGTTTTGTATAGAATACATTTTGCATATCTCTAAATATAGTTTATATTTGAAATCATAGTCTTGTCGTCTGGTTTCCATATTTATTCTACATCATGTGTTAATTGAAATGCAAATGCCTTGGCGTCGTGCATCCATGACTCTTTCGAGATCGCTGTACGTTACAAGACATAACTGCATGTATTAAACCATATTTGGCTCAAAATTTAATTTTTTATTTTAAAATGTTTACTCTAGTAACTTGAAGCTAAAAGTATTTTGCTGTTCCTATAGTTATAATTACACATGCGTGTTATTGGCATTTAAGGCTTTAAGGCCAGTGTCCAAGGGTGTAAGCAATGACCTGCCAATGCCAGTGGCTTACAACTGTGCACAAATGTAAGTAAGTTATTAATTAAATAGCAAGTGACACACAGCAGGTTACTGTTAGCTCAAGAAAAGGTCAAGATGCAAGTAGCAATATATTAGAGTATATGTACGTTAGTGTTCATGTGTGTTCGTGTGTGCATGATTGTATGCATACAGACATAAGTGGGTGCTAGTTGATGAATTTACTTGACGTTGTTTATAAAAAATAAACTCACAAACATAACTGATGTTACTATGATTACATCAGTTATCCTGATAACAATTTATCTCCCAGATGATTGCACAAGAGGGTAAAATAACTGATCAGTGAAACAGTGTTTATTATTTTAACAAAGACTGTTTTCACTAATGCCTCTCAAAAGTATTAAAAAAATGATTTAAATAACTGCTCTCAACCGCAAGCATTAAGGTATAACATGACTTAATCTACATTCACATGGGTAAAAATTAATTCTTGTTAGTATCAGCAAAGTCAAACTAGACAAACACAGTCTGTTGACTGACTATATCTAATCCTTAGGGAACTGTCCTCAGCAAGCAAGTGAATGTTATCAGAGATTATCAAAGCCACTGTCAAGAAAATTCGAACTTGTGTTTTTTGTTTTTTTTTGTGCGTCTAGGGTGAACATGCTATGCATACAAAGCTAGGATGAACTAATTAACCAAATACAGGTATTAAAGTATTAAAACTGTGATCTTGGTATCATTTAATAATGGGATAGATATATATTGCATTCTTTCTGAACTGCAGCCTTTTTGACATTGCAATACTTAAGTAGAGTTTAGTTAATTATATAAAAATAATCCAGTTTGCTATTATCAAATAAAAAATAAATAATCTTAAATAATCAGTAAAGCTAATACAGAGCAATAGACACATAGGTTAAAAACACAATAGCTTTAGGAATACAAACACCTGTCTTTTTAGGAGTCCCTCTCCACCTGTAAGAGTTTAAAAGGTGAGTTTCAAACTGATGATATCAGCCACTCCAATGAGAAGCATTGGGAGGCTAGTTGACATGCGCGGCCTTTAAGTACGGCACTCACAATCACAGTGCCTTAAGATACTAAAAGAAAGAAACTTGAATATTTTAAAAGAGATAGCCTAAGGGAGAAAGTACAAATGGAAAAAGACTGAAAGAAACTGAAGAGTAATGTATAATACATCAGGGGATATTAAAACTTAAATTTAGTATGGAACAGTAAAAATCCTTGTATTGGTCCTGAGTAGGGGTACTTAGGATTTTCGTTCAGACATACAGGAGTACATATGTTAAAAGTTTTAGAGCAATTGAATGAAAGGGACACTACTGTGTTAGGAAAACAAACATGCTAGAGGGTTATTATAGATTATTGAACCCTCCTTAACCCCTTAAGAACAGAGGCAATTGTACAAGTTCTGACCAAAACAAAACCTATAATTTGAGCTGTACATCTGTGATCTGTTCAACCATAATTTACATATTAAGTCCATCCACACTTCTTATATGTCAGTTTATTCAAAAGAAATATAGCTAATTTCACATCAAATATTTATTTAATAAACTTAAATTAATATGAATTAAATCTAAAAATGTGTGAGAAATTAAGACATTTTAATATTTTTCAAGTTCCGCATGGCATTTTAACCATGAGTGTCATAATACTGTTATGTTTTACTGCAATAAAATGCACATATTTGTATGCAGTGATGTCCCATGAGTACAGGTTTCGTGGTGTTTTGGAAAGTTACAAGAGTTTGCCCATTTCTTTTTTTTACACATTAAAACTTGCCAAAGTGGTTTGCTGAGCCTATGTTGCCTTTGAGACCAGGAATTAAAATTAACATCATGGCATACCATTTGCAAAGGTAGACAACCAAGGTTATTCAAAATGAGCTGTGTCCAGTCTTTTTTAGTAGCTACTTAATCACAAACCCTGGCCAAAATTATTCCTCGTATTTGATTTTTGCATTATTTACTCAAAACTGCCCTTTCATATAATCGTCATACGTTCTACTGCTCTAAAACACTCATATTTGTATTCAGAGATGTCTCACGTACAACAGTACTCCCCATGCCCAGGTTTTAGGGGGTTTAGGAAAGTCAGAGGGTCAAATAAAGGGCTTCAAAATTACATTCTCCGAATTTTTTGCTTGGGTTGTCAGGTAGGTTCATCAATATATAATTAATAAATATATATTTTCTGTTTTTAATTTTTTTTTTCCTTTCTTAATGCTATGTTGGGGGATCTGCCTGACAACCCAGGCATCTTTTTCTCTACCAATCATCTCCTTTTTTGGTGTTAATCACAATCACAAATTAAAACAAACATGCTCAGCCATTGTTCGGTTTGATTTATATTTCGGCTACTTTTCAGCTCAGTTCAGGAATTTGACAGATTACCCGATAGGAAAACTGCTGATGAATTGCAGTTCAGAACTAAAGGGATCTCCAAGTCTACAATTTATACACTTGCGGTTTTATCTTTCTTTTAAGGGCTATCCATATGCCCCGTGTGTCAAATAAATCTTATGCTAAATGTTATTTAAACAAAAAATTAGTTGACAATGAAGCAGTATAATAAAAGCAATATAACTAAATTTTTCACTGGACAACAAGCAACCAAAAACCTGTTAAGTAGTGTAATCATCTAAGTGTTTACATGTCAAGTGAATGTGAACAAACAAGCTGATCATCCATCCTGAACTTAGAGTGCTTGCCTTAAATAAGTGGTTGTTTGCATTCACTTAACAGTACACAAACGTTTCAAGAAGTAAGATTTAATACTTTAAAACCATTCCTTAGAAGGCAGTTTTCTGAAAAGAAGTTTACTTAAAAAGAATCAATAGAACTAATGCACACGAAAAAAATAATGTAAAGAATCAATTTACAAAACTTGAAATACCAGTATATCAAGATCAAATAAGAGAGCATACACCACGAATATAAAATGCATCAGTTAGAACAATTGAAAATGTGCTATTTTGGGTGCAAAATACAAACGTTAAAAAACATTATATTGATTTATATTGTGAATGCTTTTTATTTTACACTATTTATCATCTGTTTTGCCTATATATTCTACTATATATATCAAAGAATGAGCTCACCATCAGGATTGCATCACTTTCATTGACTTCAATATACAGGGGTTGTGTTTCTTTAGTGATTGCACCTCTATCCCTTTCCCATGTCAACCAAGAACCACATCCCCTCCCTATTTTATTAATGCCCCCCTATCTCAAGCTACAACTAAAAATTACTTCCCCTCCCCATTTAATTTATAATGCCTTTACCTCCTCTGTTATATCCAAGAACTCTTTCCCCTCCCCATGTGCATTTTAAAAATTACCCCTTCCCTTAACCTTAAACCCAACCATTGGTATCCTCATGTCTCATCCATCTCCCATTCCAAACTCTCATCACTTGTGTGAGACAGCTGCACAAAACAATGTTTAATTTATTCTCTATGTACTCCCTGGCACACACTGCCCAGATAGGAAGTCACATGTCATTACAGCGAGAGCCAAACTCTGAATTCTGAATTTTTCCCCAAATTTTAGCATCATCTGATGCCTTTCTCAATAGACAAGCATGATGCATGAATTTAAAAAATAAGCAGGTGGGGATCAATATGCAGGCAGTTAGTGGGGGCATTTTAGCTAAACGTTGAGGAGCTCTTGGTGACCATCTGTGGGGGTACAGGGGGATGCACAATGATCTCTTCCTCCCTTTTCTTTAAATTGAAGACTCCACATTATTCCTATAGTTTGGGGCACGGGAAGTATGTTACTAGTAACTGGGTTGCAATAGCTGCCTAGTCACTAGTCTTTTATTACAGCGAGCAGCCACTGGGTATTTGCCATTTAGAAGTCAGTCACAATCAGCAATTGCCCCAAATTCATCTGAATCACAATTCCTCCAATATCGATTCTTCAAATCTAATAAAACCATTGCCAATAAAGTGAGTCAAAGTTCTGGATGTGCATAACCATACAGAAAAAGAGATTATTTGTTTTGAAAATATCTCATATGCCTTGGATTTTTTTCTGTATTTTGGTAGGTAAAGGGCACATTTTACAAAGAGTACATCATTGTTTTAAAGCTCCAGGTTTGGTATGCTGGGGATATAAATGTAAAATCAGTCACTGAGCTCAAAAATCCTAAATATATATATATGTTCTTAAGAACAGGGCACAACAGGGTATTTTATGTATGATATTATTGGTCTGCATATTTGTTACTGCCAGAGCTTGTAAACAAATATATATTTTTCATACACACATTGCAATGTGTTTGTATTCTCTCCAGCTAGCAGCAGCTCTCGCACTACCAACATTACCATGGCAACCACCAAAAATTGTCCCAGTTTATTTTGATCTGTGTTTGGCTTGCAGAGGTCAGATCAAGAGGGGAATGAAGGGAAGGGGGGACAAAACAGCTTTAAATCAGTAAGGGACTGATTTAAAGCATGTTTTAGCATTAATTATGCATAGTTAGTGAATCATTCTTCAAACACTACAGGAGATCAATTTGAGAATCTGCCTTCTTACTTTAGCTGGCAGATCTCATATAAATAGTATTGTAACATATTAAGCTACAGTACTATTTGCACACTGACAATTCTACTTCTTAGATTTACTTTAATGTGGAGGCAACGAGGCAGGACAGCCCTTGCAAAGTACACAAGGCAAAATCTCAAGACCACTTGAGACATCACATATTACAAGGTTGGCACTTAAGAGTTTAATGTTCTTGAACAAGACTGTTTGATTTTTTTTTAGGTTCTTTTTAGTTTTTTAGTATTTGTTTCCTGCATTTTTTTAAATTCTACTACTTCTGCAAATTCTTCAGCTAAGCTGATACTCATTATTTTGCCCAACACTAACTTCCTTGTTCATGTTGGGCAGTGTCGAATCAAATGCATCTTATAAAGAAGCAGTGTGGGCATAGAAAGTACAGCTGGAAGAAATAAAGAATGCATGAAAGTATGTAATAATGAAAAAATATTATATAAAAATATTTCAAGTATTTAATCACTTAATGATGTTGGGTTGTTTCATTCCACAAAGCTTGAACTTTAACACTGTTAGGACGTGATGGCGCATCCTAAAGTTCTGATGTGAGCAGAGTTAAATAGCTGCTCACACTAAGGAGACCCAGAAATCAATCAGTACCTGGGTCTCTCCTCTGTCAGCTAGGGCCATATCTAGTGGCCACAGGCTGACATATGAGCTGCATGCAGCCCTCAAAGAGACTGGTCACCCTTAGTTGTGGTGATTCTTGGCTGCATTCTTTCCGAGGGAAACCCCCATGGTCTGAAAAGACACTGACACAGTCTCACTGCACGAGATCTCCATCTATTGCTGCAAACAGCCAGTAGATGGTGGCCATAGGCTGCTCTCTACTGTTTTAACATATTTGAACCCTTAGGTTTAGAAGTAGCATTAGGGTAAGTGTTAGGGTTGGGTAGGGTTAGGCATAGGGTTAGAGTTAAATTATAATATAGGGTTGGGGTAAGGTAATGGTTAATGCTGTGTTAGGGATAGTATATGGTTAAGGTTAGGGATATGGTTATGGTAGGTGTATGAATTAGTATAGGCATGGGGTAAGGTTGGTATAGCGGTAGGTGGTTAGTATAGGGTTAGCATAAACTAATGAAAATTAATTTGGATCCTAGACATATAATGCATTTAACAATCAGGACAGATATATGACTTTTTTATGTGTAAGAATTAATATAAGCAAAACTGAAAAAAAAAATAGTTCACTTTAGGATATTAAAAGATAGCAATTTATATACAATATATAATATGTAACAAGTCTGAGGCTTTGGAAGGATCCTTGTATATTCATATGAGAACTTTAATCTCACACAGTAAAATTATTTGGATTAACAGAGCAGGAGATAAGAACTTCAAAACGTCTATGTGCGTACATTAACTAATAAAGAAAGAGAATTGAGGATTAAGACTAAGATGAGCATGACCTATGGACTGAAAGGGCATGGTCTTGGTGCCTAGACTGACTCTTTATCAGGATTACCCCAAATGAAATGCCTGGAATGAAAAGCCAAACAACCTTTGATTTTCAGAATCATGTCCAAGTGCAATCGCATCACTACCTCTGTCCCCGAAGTGGCAGAACCACCCAGAAAGGGGTGTCTGCCTAAGTTAAATGCAGGTCAACCTGGTGTGAATACACACAATTCTCTTGTGTTCCCCAAAACAGGACAGCAAGGAACTAAGGTGGGATGGTGAGAAAGGACATGAAAATTGGACCTGTCCTGACAAAATCAGGACAGTTGTAAGGCATGGTTTATGGAAGTCTACTTTCTACAATGTTCTGTTATCTGATATGTGTATCCAGGGCCGGCCTTAGGGGTGTGCAAGCTGTGCGGCCGCACAGGCACCATGGACCAGGGGGCGCCCTGTGGCCAACACAGCTCACACATGGCCGGGTGACAGGGGAGCAAAAAAAAAATTGAGGAGGCGGGGGTAGGGCTTATTGCGAGGCGGGGCTTATCGCGAGGCAGAGGCGGGGCTTATCACGAGGCAGAGGCGGGGCTTACACCTACCCGAAGTCCCTGGTAACTGCTGCACAGGAAGAGGGAAGCAGGAACTCCAAAAACGAACTCCTTCCACTCTCCCTTCCAGCCATACTGGAAAGAGGTAAGTGTGTGTGTGTGTGTCTGCCTGCCTGTGTGTGACTGTTTGTGTGACTGTCTGTCTGTGTGTGTGTGTGTGTGTGTGTGACTGTCTGTGTGTGTGTGTTTGTGTGTGTGACTGCCTGCCTGTGACTGTCTGTCTATCTGTGTGTGTGTGACTGTCTGTGCGTGTGTGTATGTGTGTGAGACTGTCTGACTGCCTGCTTGTGTGTGACTGCCTGTGGGTGACTGTTTGCCTGTGTGTGTGTGACTCCCTGTGTGTGTGACTGTCTGTGTGACTGACTGTCTGACTGCCTGCTTGTGTGTGACTGCCTGCCTGTGTGTGTCTGCCTGACTGCCTGTGTGTGACTGTTTGCCTGTGTGTGTGTGTGAGACTGTCTGCCTGTGTGTGTGTGTAACTGCCTCCCTGTGTGCGTGTGTGTGTGATTGTTTGCCTGTGTGTGTGTGTGACTGTCTGCCTGTGTGTGTGTGACTGCCTCCCTGTGTGTGTGTGTGTGTGTGTGACTGCCTCCCTGTGTGTGTGTGTGTGTGTGTATGTGACTGTCTGCCTGTGTGTGTGTGTGTGTGTGTGACTGTCTGCCTGACTGCCTGCCTGTGTGTGTGTGTGTGAGACTGTCTGTCTGCCCTTGTATGATGGTTTGCCTGTGTGTGTGTGTGTATGTGTGTGACTGTGTGCGACTGTCTGTCTCCAATTGTGTGTAGCTGTAGTTGTGCCATTGTGTGTGCCTGTTTATGAATGTGTGTGTGTGACTGTCTGCCTGTAACTGTGTGTGTGACTGTGTGCCTGTAATTGTTCGTGATTGTGTGCCTGTAACTGTGTGTGACTGTCTGCCTGTAACTGTGTGTTTGGCTCTGTGACTGTCTGCCTGTAACTGAGCATGGGTGACTGTCTGCCTGTAACTGTGTGTGTGACTGTGTGCCTGTAACTGAGCGTGTCTGACTGTCTGCTTGTAACTGTTTTTTTTTTACTGTCTGCCTTTGCCTGTTTGTGTTACTGTATATATAAGGCAACTTGTTGGGGGGGTGCGCCGTGAAGACTTTTCGCACAGGGCGCCTAATGGCCTAAGGCCGGCCCTGTGTGCATCTAACTTGAACTTAAAGTTATCCATTGTATGTCAGTTATGATACCTGCCTTTAAACAATTTGATTCCAAGTGTCTTAAGCCAGACCTTTATTAAATGTTTAATATGATGAAGTTAAAACACAGCCTTAACCCCTTAAGGACCAAACTTCTGGAATAAAAGGGAATCATGACATGTCACACATGTCATGTGTCCTTAAGGGGTTAAAAGCCTAACTATAAATGAAAACATGTCCACATTGTTTGCATTTTAAAAGGGGTGTATTTTAAATATTAGGTAAGAGGTTTTTCTCCCCAGAATCACCTATCCTTCTGATGATCAGAGACAGATTACTGCTTTTTCAATAATGTCCACACATAATATGCAACACATATAACTATTTTGAATTTGGATAATCTTGAGCTTATGTAACGCAATGTATCAGCATCATGTCCATGTGCCAAATAATTATTTTATGAAGTTTCCACAATCAACATATTAATATTTGCTTGTATTTTATTATATTAGATGTCATTTCATTCTTAGTGGCTGACAAGGCCACTTGCTTAAAAGTGAAACCAGTAATAATGTACATTTTTCTTTGTCTATACAAAAACACATTCTTTTCAGACTGATGTATTCCCAAGATCCCATAAGTGACTTCTTGAAGAGTGAGAGTTGCGAAGTTTCTGTGACAACATTGTCCCACCCTGACCTATTTATATCTAATGAGGGCTCTGCTTTCCTTCACCTTTCTTTTTTGATGTATTGCAATTTTAATTCTCCTAGGACCTTAGCATGCTGTTATGGTTTTGTTTCTGAATAATAGAGAGCTATTTTTATTCATATGTTCATTGAACGTATATGTGAAGTAATTCAACATGGATTTCAACTACATATCTATCTCTCTCATCTCTCTCTCTTTCTGTATTTAATATTTAATATTGAGCTGTTTTTAAATGTCTCTAGAACTTCGAGTTGCCATTATACCCCCCACCCCAATATTTGCTTCAGAATTAAATAGATTTTGTATTATATTGTTTAAAAAAAAAAGTTGTCAGTGTTAGTTCTAGGACCCAACTAGTGCTATGGTTAGGGGTAGGGACACATATGTCCTGGTCTGCCTGAGATTGCTGGGGCTTGCACTCCTGTGAAACAGCTGCTCTGTGGTCCTTTCATTGAAATTAGCTATCATTTGCATTTTATAATAGTGTAAGTTTTAATTTTTTGGATAACAAATTCACAATTTTTCCATCAGCTACGTCAGTAGTCCAGTTAATATTGTCCTAAATTTGGCCAGCATATTTGTTTTTAGTTTTGATAAAAATAAATATGAGAAAAGTTACATAATTCAAGCAGTAGAGTAAGCGAATGCATCACTGGCACAATTGAGAGCAAATTTTGACAGCTAATTCTTTTAATAAACACAACAGCCTGTAATGTATCTGGCAATATTTCTATGGAAAGAGCTTTATCTTCCAAATTCAACTAATTCTTAAGGAATTTCAATGACATCAGTTGATAAATCTTTATTGAAGTTTAACTTAATTTGGCAGTAATATGCATTAAAATCCGCTTTTAGCTACTATGGAGATTAGCAGTCAGCTTCCACCTGCCCAGTTGAATTCAACTCAGCAGCTGAATTTTGCCACTCTGATTTGCTATTTAGGCAGCACAGTCTCTAAAACTGGCAGATAGACAGATAGACAGACAGACAGATAATCTCAATGTATATCTTATAGAAGGTTTAGGCTCATGACTAGATAATCAGATTCTCCAACCAATGTCCAGTGGTCGATTTACATTGCAAAGTCACTGATTCACCTTAATAGAGAATATAGTGTGCATT
This sequence comes from Pelobates fuscus, assembly GCF_036172605.1. Lineage (NCBI taxonomy): Eukaryota > Metazoa > Chordata > Amphibia > Anura > Pelobatidae > Pelobates > Pelobates fuscus. Next base: position 62,765,592 of record NC_086319.1, on the reverse strand, counting down.
AGAATCAGGCAACCTACAGATCATGGAAGTGAGGCATGGGGGGGGGGGCAACCTACAGATCATGGAAGTAAGGCATGGGGGGGAGGCAGCCTACAGATCAGGGAAGTGAGGGAGGGGGGAGGGGAGATACAGCCTATAGATCAGGTAAGTGAGGGATGGGGGAGAAAGCCTATAGATCAGGTAAGTGAGGGATTGGGGGGACAGCCTATAGATCAGGTAAGTGAGAGATGGGGGTGCAGCATACAGATCAGATAAGTGAGAGATGGGGGGATCCACCTACAGATCAGGTAAGTTAGAGATGGGGGAATACACCTATAGATCAGGTAAATGAGGGATGGGGGGAGGCAGCCTACAGGAAGAGGCATCAAGGAGCAGGAAGATAAAGTAAGAGAAGAGGCAGAAAGGAGAAGGAACAGAAATGAGCAGGAAGGGACATCAAGGAGCAGAAAGAAATGCAGGGAGCTGGAAGGGTCAGCAAGTAGCAGGAAGGGGCAGCAAGGAGCACAAACGGTCTGCAAGGAGCACAAAGGATCAGCAAGAAGCAGGAAGGGGCAGCAAGGAGCAGGAAAGGGGAAGCAAGGAGCACAAAGGGTCTGCAAGGAGCACAAAGGGTCAGCAAGAAGCAGGAAGGGGCAGGAAGAGTCAGCAATGAGCTGGAGTGTAAAGCAGAAGGAGAGGAGAAGCAGAGGAGTGTAAAGTAGAAGGAGCAGAAAGGAGCAGAAATGGTCAGCAAGGAGAAAGAAAGGACAGAAGGAGCACAAGGGTAAAGTAGGAGAAGGAACAAAAATGAGTAGGGAGGGACATCAAGGAGCAGGATGGGTCTGCAAGGAGCAGAAAGGGTCAGCAATTAGCAGGAAGGGGCAGCAAGTAGCAGGAAGGGGCAACAAGGAGCAGGAAGGGGCAGAAGGAGCACACATGTAAAGTAGGAGAAAGAGCAGAAATTTGCAGGAAGGGTCATCAAGGAGCAGGATGGGTCTGCAAGGAGCAGGAAGGGTCAGCAAGTAGCAGGAAGGGGCAGCAAGTAGCAGAAAGGGGCAGCAATGAGCTGGAAGGGGCAGAAGGAGCACACATGTAAAGTAGGAGAAAGAGCAAAAATTAGCAGGAAGGGTCATCAAGGAGCAGGATGGGTCTGCAAGGAGCAGGAAGGGTCAGCAAGTAGCAGGAAGGGGCAGCAAGTAGCAAGAAGGGGCAACAAGGAGCAGGAAGGGTCTGCAAGAAGCAGGAAGGGTCTGCAAGGAGCAGAAAGGGACAGAAGGAGCACAAAGGTAAAGGAGCAGAAAGAATCAGAAGGATCACATAGGTAAAGTAGGAGAAGGAGCAGAAGGGGTCTGCAAGGAGCAGAAGGGGATCAGAAAGAGAAAGGATCAGAATGGTGCAAAATAAACAGAAAGGTAAAGGAGCAGAAGGAGCCAAGGAGGAGAGAAGACAGTGTCAATAGAAAAAGAAGACTGTATCAAATGAAGGAGAAGAAAAGGAGATTGGAGCAGGAAGGACAAGTGAAGTGAACCCTCCACTTTATTCTGGACACCACATCATAAGGCTTTGGTACCTGGGCCTGGCAGGGAAACTTTGAACCTTCTCATCTCCCCAGGTAAAGAAAAAAAAAATATCAGTGTTAATGTGTTCACTTTTATTTACAGAGTGTCAGGAAGCACAGAGTGCACTGGGTAGGGGTGTCTCTGATTGGCTAGAGCAGTCAGCTGGCACTCTAAGCCAATCAATCGCTCCCCACTCACAAACTTTTTTATAAACCGGGAACTAGCAATTGGCTTAGAGCGTCAACTGACCACTCTAGCCAATCTGCAGCACCCATGTCTGACATCAATCTGCACTTCCTGACACTCCGTTTCAGAAGCCGAATACCACTGAGCGACCTGGAGATCTGGAGCTGGAGGAAGCCTTTGGGGTTAAACCATTTGAGAGCGGTTTAGCCCCTTAAAGGAAAGAGAGCACCCAAGGGCTTCTTGGCATCATAGCATTTTAATTTAGATGAAGTTGTTATGGTGACCAGAATGTTCCTTTAATTTGCTTAAAAGAACACTATAGTTGTGAAAACGCTAGTCACCCTGACTTTATGTGATAATGTATAAAGAAGAAAATTTTAAATTGTATCTATTGATTTTTGATTAAGGCTTGTTATTGCCTTTAAATAAAATTTTTTTTTTTACATTTCAACTGGCATACTCCCATTTCTTGGAAGACAGAGTAACCTATCCATGGAAGGTGAACGCTACTTCAGCCCCATGTGGGCTTAAAGGAACACTATAGTCACCTAAATTACTCTAACTAAATAAAGCAGTTTTAGTGTATAGATCATTCCCCTGCAATTTCACTGCTCAATTTCACTGTCATTTAGGAGTTAAATCACTTTATTTCTGTTTATGCAGCCCTAGCCACACCTCCCCTAGCTATGATTGACAGAGCCTGCATGAAAAAAAAAACTGGTTTCACTTTCAAACAGATATAATTTACCTTAAATAATTGTATCTCAATCTCTAAATTGAACTTTAATCACATACAGGAGGCTCTTGCAGGGTCTAGCAAGCTATTAACATAGCAGGGGATAAGAAAATCTTAATTAAACAGAACTTGCAATAAAGAAAGCCTAAATAGGGCTCTCTTTACAGGAAGTGTTTATGGAAGGCTGTGCAAGTCACATGCAGGGAGGTGTGCCTAAGGTTCATAAACAAAGGTATTTAACTCCTAAATGGCAGAGGATTGAGCAGTGATGCTGCAGGGGCATGTTCTATACACCAAAACTGCTTCATTAAGCTAAAGTTGTGCAGGTGACTATAGTGTCCCTTTAAAGGCGCATTACTCTACACTATTTCGTGAGTGCAATCATTGTGGGTTAAATCCAATTACTGTTATTGTACTTCACTATGTGCTATGTATTCTTTTGTTTTTTAGTCATTCAGCTGTATCCCATTTTTGTTCACTCACACATTTATGTGATAATGTCTATGCCCCTTCCCTTTCATGACCCTGTCAAAAAGGGACCAAGCATGGATGTCATTACAATTATGTCCCCCCATCCCCCCGGAAAAATTCCTGCGGACGCCCATGATTGTTCAAGTTGGATTTCATATTATTTCGAAGAAATTAATTCTTGACTCCAAAAATGAAAATCGGTTGAACCCTGCACCAACACACAATAATAGCTTTATCCAATTTTATAGTACTTTAATGCATGTTTTGTGAAAAAAAAAAACTATAAAGATATGTTTTAAGATATATTTTGAACTTGATAGCATGGCCTCTCTAAGTAGTAAATGCTGTTAGATTGCTTTTCTTACTGTATAGAATTCTTTTTGCTGCTGTATGTGAAATGTTTAAAGATGGCTTTTGCACTTTTTCCTGCTTTATAATGTCCATTTTGAGATGGAAAGGCTACACTGTATGTTCAAAGTGGATCTTTCCATTCATTTATACAGTTGCAGGAGTATATATTTTCATCATACAAGTCTCCCTACTAATATTAATATTTAGTAAAAACGTACTGACCCCAAGAGCCTTAAGAGCCACAGACTAAGATGTGTAAAATATGAAAATTATCAGTATTAATTACACAAAAATATGATGCAAAAAAAGTAAATTATGTATAAATAAGTAACTGTAAAAATATAGTATATTATATCTATAATATCGTGATATAGTATGTTGATGTCACATTCTAATATTATAATTGTTATTTACTATTACAATATTGTTTTGGCTTATTTTTACGGTAGATCACTTTTTTTTTTCAATCTTTTTCAAATGCCATGTTGCATAAGATGCATATAATGTTTTTCTTTCTTCATCAACATATTTGTCCTATCGGTAGCTTGACCCTTTACAAATCTAAACATCTAGAATGTAAAGCATTTGCTTCTGTTTTTAATGTTTGCATTTTGCACATGTGCTAAAAGCATGGCATGTCAAGTCTATTTGTCTTTTACACTGCAGAATGCTGCTGCCGATTGGAATTTGAAGCAATGAAGTCGTATAGTTGAAAAGTCAAAAAAGTAGTAAAGTTTGGGTCCTGATTATGACTGGGGTACACCCGCTACTTTGCTTTTAGTATTGCATGCTTAGCTACTAAAAGCAAACCCCCGGCTAATGGGTAATGCCAAGTTAAAAATAGTTAATCAACCATCCAGTGTCTAGGGGTCACTAATCCAATGCGCAACACTAAGTACTGTAATACAAAATTTATTTACTTTCCCCTTCGGTCCAGAATTATATTTCACACTGTAGAGAAATTAATTTCTCTGCCAAGACTTAAGGCTGTTCCTATTCAAAGGAATTGAAATGACAGACTTTTTCCCCTTCCATACTATAAGCAAGTTTGAAGAAGAAATTTGCATCTTAATATTCAAAAGAGTTGAAGGGAAAGAGGGCTTAAATGTCAATTAATACATAACATTGATTCTTTTTTTAAAAAGTATAGCGGATTGCAAAGCCCCGTATAGTACAATAGTTAGTTGTTATTGTACCTATTGTATGTGGACATTACATCACCATACAGACCTTCTTTTATATTCTGTTGGCATTTATGAATCTTGTACATTATTTGTTTGATGTTACATTGCTAAAAATACTGTAGGATTTATTACTAACACCTTTAAGCAAGGTATTTTAGTATTTTTATTGTCTAAACCTAATGTATGCGGAATAAGTATAGTAGTTTTACTCAGTCATTAATATGTTAGGCTTTTCTGAAATCATATACTCTCAAAAAAGTAGTTATTACCCCAATATCTTGTAAAGGATGAATGCATAAATAAAAAAAATAGAAAATGTATAAATGCATTTAACTGTATTTTATTTTGGAATATGTAATGCTGAGAATTGCTGAGAATTGTTGGTGTTTTAAGGCTTCAAATATCCCTGCCATTTGGCCCCTGACATTATAGTGCTCCCTTCTTTCCTGATAAAAATGTAACAATAGTAACCGTTTACTAACATGTTTTCCAGTGCCAAGACACATTTGTCCTAACAGCCCTTACATCCACCTCCTGCTGATTTTCCACCTAATCAAATGCTTCACATAGAAAAGCACTCTAGCTAAAAAGCACATGCGCTGCAAGCTCCACACTTCGTTAATCAAATGTTTCTCAACGAGAAGCGTTGGTGCTGCACGCATTGTACAGACAGCAAGTTAGATGTCCTCAAACAGTTCACGAGGACGCTGAATCTCATGAACTTAGTCTGACTTAGTTGTGGGTGCAGAAGCAAGAAGGCAGCCACTGGAGGTGTAGTCCACCAAACAAAATAAACATTGCCTTTTTTTGCATTGCAGGCCTGAAACAGCAGGTTTCAGGTTCATATTATTGAGTGTTGTTGCTTATAGTGGTCCATTGAAGCCCAGCTTAATGCTGCTCAAAACTCGAATGCCATTATACAGTGTAATTCACACATGTTATATATAGTTTGTACAAATTTAAATGTTTTACTATTTAAACTTTAACATATGTTTAGGATCCATCCATTCCATATGTAGCAGTAAAGTACACCATTTTAATGGTAAAGCATATATATGGTTATTTTTTATGGTTTGATATAAATGTTTCACTGATTTAAATCATAGTTCCCAAGCAGCTTTTTGGTTTTCTCTACTGCTTAATATTGGATTTGGACTAACTTATTACCTGATCAACTTAATTCTGCCCTATGCCCCTATAAAAAGAAACTCACTTCTCATTAACAATTTCTTCTATCTTCTCTCCATTTCATAAAAAAAATGAAGATAACATATATAAATGAAATCCAGCAACAATACATATAATACTATTATTTAAAATAAATAAATGCTAATTTAATCGGCACATCATTTCATATATCATTCAAAGCTTCACTTCATATTTAAATATAATCCATATGTAAACCAGCTAATAGACTTAGATTACATTTTTAATTTGGGACAATATACTGAGGTGTCGATAGTATTAGCCTTGGAGATTTGTTTTGTTACAAACTGAAACTAGTCAGACATTTACAAATTCCAATCCGAAACATAGCTGATTGGCTGAGCATGTTCTTTTTGATTTCCGATTCGGAATTCCACCTGTAGCACCAATAAAAGAAATGATTGATGGGAAAAAAAAGATGATTAATGGCTTGGGGATAGCCATTTTATTCACAGATCAAGTGTGAGGTATCCAACAGAGGAAAAAAGATGAAGTAAAAAATACAATATAGAAATATACGGTGGTATAGTTTTACTTCTCCTATTTTTAACACTCCTGGTTACTTTTTCCTCACTTGACGTATGAATAAAATGACAGAAAATGCACCTATCCGTTCACTGAGCAATCTAAAAATAATGTTTTAATTATGTATATATTTTGCTGTTCACTGACTGGACCATTTTTTGTGCCATTTTACTTTGTCTGATACATTTTCCAGAATCTTTTTTTGTTAGCAAAATTAGGATTAACTGAACCACCATATGGGCGAAATTTGACCGTCCCAAAATATTTTTTTAAATTATTTTTAACAATGTTTTTTGACTGAAACAAATAGTTTTCCATACACAAGTCTAGATATTTTTCAAAACATATTGTGTCTATGTGATCTATCAAATGTCTGGTGGCTCCTCATCTCATACTCTACGTACACGTTACTAGCCCTACTTACAAAGTCTCCTCATTTACTTTAAGACTCCCTTGCACAATTTTACAATTACAATTATTTATACAGCACCAACATATTTCGTAGCACGGTAGAATAGATAAACAAAACAAACATTTAATTCTAACAAAACAAGTTTGACATACGAGAACAGTGGGTGAAAATATTGTAAGATATATTATTCATCTGGACTTCTTTATGCTTATCTATGCTACCTACAATTGGTGCTCTTCCATGCCTGGAAGGAGCTACTTTAATTTGATTTTCATGAGCAACATTTAAAGATTTCCCTTCAATGTAATATACATAAATACAGCCCTCAACAATACTTTTCAAATGTTTTGCAAATCAAATACCAAGCCTATAATCATGTTTGCTAAATTATTGTCTATCAACCCATATTTTTGTTGGTACATAAACAGCAGTCATCAAATACAGTGAGTGTGTATGTCAGATTAGACAGGTAAGTAGACAGGTAGGAAGAACCATTGCAAATGTGCAACTTTATAAACAGCAGAGTTTACCCATGTCCTCTGCATGCATTTATGATTAACTTGCTCTTGTCCTATCTGGACTCTGTTATAGTTTGTTTTGTCTGTTACTGTACATCTAATCCCACTAGGATCTTATCAGAACATAAAATCTTCCTTCATTCATTTGAAACCCACTCAAGTTCATTCAGCAAAACACAGTTTAAAGGTTCTAGGCACAGTAAACTCTGATAATGCTCATATCCTGAAGAAAACAAGACATGATTCAATACAAAGATAGGGGAGTTGTGAACTCCATCTGGGAGTATAATAAAAGCTACAGTGACAAAATTGAATAATGAAAACTCAGCTGTGAAAGTTTAATTTGAAAATGCTGGAAGGAAGAATATGCGTGGTGAGCTATACAAATACAATCCTGATATTAGGAAGACAAATTGCAACGGGAAGAACAGACAAAAATAATAGAAGCCTAACAGTAGAAGCCTAACGGACTAATTCACATCTAACAAGAACACACAGCAAAATGTATGAATGAATTCTAACAGAAAATGCAAGTGTTCAACATTAGATATTTGCAAATAAACTGTATAGAAGTGAAATGGAAAACAGCAAGGTAAACCACCCTACAAAGAAATAAAACATTATATATTTCCCCCCAGAGGGGCAAGACATTTCAAAAAAGCCTATTTAGTAATCTGGAAAATTTTGGCTAGTGCTTAATGGGCTTCTCCATTGCCAGGAAAACAAACCCGTTTCCCTGGCACTAGAGAATCCTGGAGTGCCTCCCGCCCCCCATCCCATCCAAATCCCTTCAGTTACTTACCTGAATCCAGTGCCGATGTCCTTCGGCGCTGGGTCAGGCTCCGCCCACGTTCTTCCCCTGCCGACATCAGCCGGCGGGTTAGACCTTATGCGCACACGTGGAAAGCATTAATCAATGTGTCAGTGTCAGATAACAGACCAAAAGCCTGTTACGCATCTGAAAGTTCCCCCACTGGCTGTCTTTTAGAGAACAAAACTGAGGACAGACTTAGAGCTGCAATTTAAACTAAGTGCAGAAGGGACACAGCACCCAGACCACTTCAATTAGCTGAAGTGGTCTGGGTGCCTACAGTGTCCCTTTAAGCTAAATATTGTAATGGGCTTACCGTCTCTTGAAATTACAGTACATTTTGATATTTCTGCTACAGCATTTTGCATGATATAACTGATACATTAATTGCTAAATTGGGATCAGTAGGTAACAAGCTGGATGTTGTTGATATCTCAATTTCCACTCTGACCCAGGTTACCATCAAAATGTACTTTTTTTCGTTTTATGTCCTTTCCTTGATCATCTCTTCTCTCCTTTTGCATGCTAAGAATGCCTTTTACCGAGCTAAATTGCTTTTTTTTTTGGCTATTCATATAAATTGAAAAATGTAAAAACTTTTAAAATTCTTATCTTCATTGGTAGAATGGGATTTACCCCATATCTGTAATATCTTACTTCTAAAATTGTTGATAAAAAAAATCTCTGGCCAAAAGCAGTCAGATAGCAATTTCCAATAACCTTGTTCTCAAAGCTTTTACATTCTGAAACCTCTTTTATATGGAATTCCCATCCTTCATTAAATTTGAGTGACCTTGGCCTCTTTTAACAGATGGACTTATTGAAACATATACTGCAGAATTGCATTAAAAATTGCTACCCTGCAGAATGTATTTCATGTGCCTACAAAGTTAATTGTTAAATCTGATAACCCACCTAGCTATGTTCCGGATACCAACGTTTATCAAGACATAATTGACCAGAAATTAATTTTAAGAACAATTGTCAGCATATTTTTTACAGGGCTGCCCTAGCTTTACGGTTTGTTATATATTTTTATATGTTCCTAAATTTTAAACCTTGATACAATTTAAGAAAGCTGTGATCTACCAACAGCAGTAGGAACGTAAGAAACCAAAGAAGAAGGATAGAGGAACATAGTTTACTACAGTGATCATGAAGACCAGTTACTGAATATGTTCTTCTAATTACACCACTATTTGTCAATACAACAAAAATAAATAAGAAAAGTGGAATAAAATGTATAAAATATATAAATTTGTTCTAACAAAAAAAATTATAAACTGCTCTAAATCCCACAAAAAAAATTAGAACATTTACTGTAAAGATTAAAAGTCTGTTGTGATTTCTTAATTGCTTTAAGGATCTTTGTAGAGGAACTGTATTTTCTTTTTAAATAACTGTCTTATTCGGGATAGTCATGCTTGACTCACCTAATGAGAAAAATCTATTATGGCATACGAGTCCAAGATTTGCCAGCATTTTGCTGTAACTGTTTTATAGCCAGCTTCCTTGAACTCCTTTCTCATACATCATCCACATTGCTATGTGTTGTAGTTAAAGGCTGCCTCTTCTGCCCTTGGTGTTGCCATTTGCCTCTACAGATCTTTAATTTGATCTTGCAGTGACATTTTTTTCTCTGATTTGTTACTGACACTACATGGAAAGTTATATTTATTTCACCTAAAGAAGATTTCAAATATAACTATTATACTATGATATAATAACTTTTTATAAAGATATATGAAATGCTTTTAAGTTCCATAATTATATTATTTGCAATAAGTATAATTTTTTTAAAAATAATCTAAGTATCTATCTTATTACATTTAGACAGTATTCAGACCACTTAATATTTTTCACATTTCTACATTTTTTTATGTTGCGATTTTATGCTTAAAATATTTTTTTTACATCAATCTACATGCAATACCCAATACTAAAACAAGAACCATATTTTGTTTTAAACTTCAAATCTTAAGGAAACAAAATTATGAAGAAATTGACATGAGTAATCACACTCTTTGCTATGACACTTGAACTTTAGCTCACATGCATCCAATTTCTTCAGATTATCTTTGAGATGTTTCTACACTTTGATTGGAGTTCATCAGTGGCAAATTTAATTTATTGTTGTATATGTTCCTCATATGCTCTATTTGTGCTGGCTTTTTATGTCTACAATGACCTAGTTTATATTGTTCACATACTTCTCATATATTAAAGTTGTGTTTGTGTGTTTATCCCATCCAACCTGACCGAGCATGAGTAGATCTGCAGAGATGAAAGGCAGAAGCTACCCAAATCCAGGTGTGAAACCTTGTTGCATCATACCCAAAAAGACTTGAGGTTATAATGACAGCCAAAGGTACTTCAACTAAGTAATGGTCTAAATACTTATGTCTATGTAGACATGTAGGCAACTTTAGGTTCACCTTTTTAGAAAGCGGACACTATGTCTCCACAGTTGGTGAATAATTGTTCTGCCAATAACACAAATGCAATGGGGGAGATTTCTCGAAGTATTACAGGCAATTGTGTTCCTCTTTGGCAGTCTTTCCAAAAATTGATATTTCTATGTTTTATGCCAGAATTAATGTAGAGAAATAAGTTAAGGTAAAGCTGACTTTGCACACTATGCAAATGCTCTTGATGCTTCAGTCTCTCTAACACTATGACATGTTCCATTTCTTCTACACTCACTACATGCATTATTTCTCTGTCTCAAACTATATAACAGGAGCTTTTGCCTGATAGTCAGAAGGTTAGGAGAGGAGTGAACCAGCGAGTGCTTAGAAAGCGTAGAGCTAGTGCATCATTGTACGCATTTGTGCCAAGCTCAAGGTGCTGTCTGGTTGGTTATCCTGCATCATTGGCAGGCAGCCTGATGTGCATTCACGCTTAGCTGACCATCTAATTCTTTGTGCAGACACGCCCCCTTTTTGGGCATGTTTGTCCCTTTGGGCGGTTCTGGTTACATGATTCACATCAGTGGCCCACCCTTTTATCCTGCCCACTTAAATCCTGATTTACCAGACACTGCTCTTAGGTATGGATTTACTTGAAAGATGAAAGTGAGAGATTAGCATAGGGTATGTGTTTTTGATAGCTGTATCCTGTGAGTTTCCCTCCAGCACCACCTCCATCAGATACATGATGCTTGGGAGGTATAACTGGTTTAGAGTTTCCTGTCGATAAGAGTCTGTAATTAGGCCCATCATAATTGTCAGCACCAGGCCCAATGGGCTCTTAAACCAGCCTTGTCTTTGGGTATCTCCATAAGATAAGGGTAAAGGGGCAAAAGAACCATAAGAAATCATCTAGGGTCATGTAATGTGAACAATGTAAATAATGCAGAGGAGGGGTGCAGCTATGGTATGAAGTCTCCAAGGAAAATATGGGATTTGGACAAAGGTGGACTGACACAAATGCAGTCTACACAGCTCTTTAATTAAGACGATAGGCACTTATCAACCCAGTTGGCAGATGCCTACTCTGCCCATGTGTACTGAGTCGGGGAATGGGGAGCTAGTAGCGCTTCCTGCACAGTTCTCTTACATGCCCTGTAATTATGCCAGCGCTGGAATATGATGTCACTCTGGCTTTAAGTCACATATGAGACCTGTTCAGGAAGAGCCCAGTGATCCTACCAACTTCACTAGCTTTCAGAAAAAGGATCCACTCCAGGTCTCCTAGGCAAAGGATGGGAGGCTTGTGGTACTATTAAAAATAAAAATAAATAAAAAATCATGTAAGTGTGTGAGAGACCTTTTGTGTGATTATATTGTGTAACAGAGTATGTGTTTGTGTGTGAGAGAGTAATTGTGTGTTAGAATGTCTATGAATGGATGTGTGAATGTCTATAATTATGTTTATCTAAAGGTGTATGTAGGAGTGTATGTTTATATATTTTCTTTTTTTATTGGAGTGAGTAAGAGCACAATTCTCAAATTCTGGGCCTACAACTGCATTATAGTGTTACTCCAAGAACTGTAAACACTTCACTGATTTCAAGTAGTCATGGTGTTTGGAGTCTGTATGTGCAGTGTTTTGGTTTGAAACGCTGCACATAAAGAGTTAAAGCCCTTTGCTTGAACTCTGGCAGCATAATTAGCCAACTCGGAACGAGAGTTCTTTGGTGGATAATGTCAACTCTGTGCATATGTGCAGTCTTTCATCAACATGATAGCATGCTGGTGACAGGCAACCAATGATTGCACCATCCAACTCCATGCCAGCCAAGTCCTTCTCTCAGCCATGTTCTCTGACATCCCTCTTTGATTCTTTGCTCCCTTTGCTTAAAGGGACGGTAAAGAAGAAAGCAAAATTAGCAAAAAAAATTGATTTATTATGATTATTAATTAAAATTAAATGCATTGGTGGTGTTTATGTCACTGTTTTATGGAGAACATGAGAATACAAGGTTTTACATGCAGACAGAAAGCATTGGGTTGACAGTGAATGTGTGTGAGCAGTGTTTCTCAGGGTCGATCCTAGGGTCACAGAAGCCTGGGTGCAGATTTTTTTTGGCGCCCCAGGTGGGCGTGGTCATCTTATTTACCCCTCCCCTTTGCAACGACTCCACCTCTCCATCTAGATACACACTCACTGACGGTCACACAGTCTCATTGAGAGAGACACAAACTCACTGATTTTACACACTGACAGAAACATACTCTCACTGATTTAAATACACTCACGGGCAGACACACACACACACTGACAGACAAAGCCGGCCTTAAGCCTTTAGGCGCCCTGTGCGAAAAATCCTTGCAGCACCACTCCCTGGCCCTTTCCCTTGCCGTACCTATTTCAACATCTAAGCCAAAACAATATATCTTGGACAATAAATCTGATCTGAAAAGAAATGAATTGGATATTTTTTTTCCATTTCAGCTGTTTTGGAATAGGTTAGTCCTTAACATGCCAATAGATTAGAATAAACGTTTGTGTGTTACTTCACATCTCCTCAACCCCGTATGTGTTTTTCCTGATTATTGTGTGCTTCTTAAATCCTTTTAAAACCTTTTTTTGCCCCCAGATAAATACTGTCACATGTATAGTTCCCTAGACATGCAATCACATTTACTTTTGGACATAACCATAATCGAACTAAACACATCAATATTGAATAAAAGGGACTGCACTCCAGTCTTAGAATTCCATTTATTTAGAATGATATAAAAGGCAAAACAAAAACAAAACAAAAAAATGTGAAAAATGCGGTTTTCCAAACTAAGGAGGTGACCACATCTCCAGATATACGTGGTACACAAAGTAAGGAAGTCCAGCATTCTAAATCACAACATAATCACACCCAGCCCCATGCATACTTAGACAGCCACAAACAATACAATACACATTCACACAGCCATATGGACACTGTATTGGTAAATTAATTTGTATACATACTTTTTATGCAAAGCTTCTATGTAAAATATTTTTGGGGGAGTTTGCTGTATTTGTACAGTGATGTATGCACCCCATATACACATGCATACAAATCCACAGATCATCCTTACATACATAGATATGTGCACATTCACATACATACACATGGTGTCAGATACAGAGGCACATACCACCATACACAGTCACATGCATACATACATACTGGGTTATTTACAAAAGTGAGAATTGTCAGGAATTCAAAGTGGATTTCAAAGTGCATGACAAAATAGTCAAACTGGAAGCATTGAATTCCTGACAATTGGTTTAGTAAATAACATGAATTAACACACACCATCACAATCATCACATACACACATCATCATATACACAGACACACCAAAGCACAGACATACACGCATTAACACAGTTACAAATATTCATTAAAAAGGCACATAAATTAAAAGACACACAAAGTTGCATACATAGACACACAACACAGTCACATACGTAGACCATAAAATAACAAATACAGTCACATAAATACATAGGTATACAATAGCAGGTGCAGAGTCACACACAGACTGCTTATGTATAGGAGTTTGATGGGTGGGTTAATGAATTGGTGTTCAAGTGTGCTTATACGACAAGGTAGGTAGGTAGTACACTCAGCAGTGTATTGCTGATGTAACACCACCAACACTCAGCAGCTCTTTTGGCAGCCTGCAACTGGGGGAGTTTCTAGGGCTGAGAGCTTTTTAAAGGCTGCGTTCCAAAGCAGCTACTCACTCTCCTGAGCCCTACCTTGTTCCAAGCTGTGACACTCTTCCCTGCAGCTTCAACCTCATTCTACTGCTTGGTCACAAATGCCCACTAAAATGACCATGGTGGTCCGGTGGTATCCTATATCAGTTTCAGTTGTGAATAGTAGGAAGGGATCTGTTATTTCAGATCCTAATACCCACTACTTCGCAGCTCTGGAGCTCAATGTTGAGTCAGAGTGAAGGCTGAGAATCCCTGAGCCTGTGCTCAAACTCACTAACTGAGCGCCAGAACCACGAGGGAGAGGATGTGATCTGACTGCACCTACAGCTGGTGCGCACCAGTGGACCACCAGGGAATTGTTTAAATTTAATATGCTGGTGTCCCAACTTGCGAGCTGTGTTGGCCGCCAGGCGCCTCTGTTGTCATGATGCACCGTGTGACTGCACAGCTTGCACATCCTGCTGATAGCACACTGGCCCTGCTGATAGACACACTGGCACTTACTTTCAATGACACACAAACAGTGACAGGCACACACACTGCCAGACACACACACACAAACACTGCCAGACACACTCAATGACAGACACACTTACTGACACATACACTCACACACACAAACTGACAGACACACACACACTGATACACACACAAACACTGACAGACAAACTTGTTGACTCACACTGACAGACACACTGACACACACATACACACACTGACAGTCACACTAACAGACACGTACACTTACTGACAGACACATACACAGTCTTGCACACGCAATCAAAAATTAATTTTATTGCTTGTTGCTCATACCTTTTGGAGTCCCATGGGTCTTCTTCCTGGGGTCCAGTGGCCTTGATGCTCTTCCTGCTCCTCTTTTCTCCCTCGCGCTGTTTAGTGATGCAGGGCTGGAATGACTAAATATTCCGACTCCCAGCATCACCACAGAAGGCGTGCAAGGGAACAGGAAGGTCATCAGCTCAGACAGCACTCCCTCAATGCCACCTGCCTCCTTCTCCATCACGATCCGGTGTATTGCTGCAGAGTAGGCACCTGCTCTCTAGGATAAAGCCCTTGCTCAGCGAGGTGCCCCCCACCTTCTGGGGCCTGGGCTTGGTGCACCACATGCACCCGCCCAGGATTGGCCTGGTGTTTATACTTTTGGAGAGCACTAGGGTGGCCCTTGACACCAGTTGTCCTGTAAGTTGTCAATCTGCCCCTACATGTGAGAACTCTGTCTCTGTCTGTTTGTTGGGACCCAATTTGTTCAACTGGTAGAACTGAAAACAGTCACCACAACATGCAATCCAACACCAAAGGAAAACCCATTGCTAAAAATCAAGATGAGCGCCTCGCAAATGTGTCTCATAGCAGATACAGAATGTATTATTGTCCTTCTCCAATTCTGGCTTTCCATTTCTATGAGCCACTGTTCTAAATATCGTCTCTCAGATCTCTTCAGTGTATTGACTGCCTTCTCGCTTACTTATTATCACGCTCTGTTTCTCCTTTTGGTTGATGAAGTATCTTGTCCTGGGGGCTTCATCATGCCAGAAGCGCTGGCTATCACATATCAGACAAGTTAATGATTAAACATATTGCCTGTTTTATCACACTCTGCTTCCAATAACCATAGATGGTTAACATCACTGAAATAAAATATGACTAGCAAGCATCTAAGCATCCACAGCTGTTCTTTTGTATTGCTATCTGTACTAAAGAAACCACAAGGTAATGCTCTATGTGCATTATGTTTAAATCTTTTATTTGATCAGTACACACTGTGCTAACTTTTAACAGTATACATCTACATGAGAATGTACGAATGTTAGTTTATAGGCTTGCATTTAAACTTACTCTTTAGTATTTCCATATGCTCTGTGATACATCTGCCTGATTCTGCTTTAAGCTTGAATTTGTAGTTTCCACTGAGATCTATTATTTAAAAATGTAAGTACAAAAATATAAGCCTTTGCTATTTTGTTACAAGATTAAAAGGAATACTCCATATTTTTTTAAACAATATTGTAGATATACTCCCAAGGAAAATATGCATATAATTAATTTTGCCGATTTGTTTTGTGAAGTATATCAGATCTAGTATCTAGCAACTACTACAAACCATACCCTTCTTCTCCGGCTCAGATTTTTAGTATGTGCTGTTGAATTGGACCAGTTACACTTTAGCTATGCTCCACATAGCTAAACTGGAACCAGGAAACACCTCAAAGTTATCTGTTTGACAACAAGGAAGATTCTATTTAACTATTAAAAAATACACAGAGTCTAACTTTTCAATCGGTTTTAAAATAAGTCTACTTAAAAAATATACATGAAGTATTCTTTTATTCAAAATTCACCCATATTGGCAGTCTTTACAAAGAACAACGTATGGGAAAAACAATTTCATCCAACTATAAAAAAAAAGCCTCTTAATCCTCCACAGCTGTCATGAAAAATTGGCTGTTGGGAGAAGCCAATCAGCACAGAAATACAAAAAAATAAATCTTACATCCCAAATGTAGTATTTTACAGTCCAGTATATTAAAGGGACATTCCACACACCTTAAGCACTTTAGTTTGCTGAAGTTGGGTATCTTTATTTTACTAATTTCAGACTTCAATTGAAATGAGCATTGTTTGCTTGTATTGTGTGTATTGATTGGGTTTATCTATCCCCTGCAGGATACCAGGGGAGGCACCCTAGATCTGATTCTGTTCTTTAAATCTCATTAACACAAAAGGCTGTGAAGAAATGTCTTTATTATTTAACCTTTTGTTAAAAAAACCCACACAATAATTATCTGCTCTCGTGGATATCAAACAATTGCAAACATAACACAGGCTTTTAAAAATATATATTTTTTTTAAATATATGTGTGGCAGAATTATTGGCAGTCTTTTAGTCAATACTTTGTACAACCTTGCTCTGCCAAAATAACAGCTGTAAGTTTCTCTTATATTGACTGATGAAGTTGGATAATATATATCAAGGGATCTGAGACCATTCTGCTCATACAGAATCTCTCCAGATCCTTCAAATTTCAAGATCAACGTTGGTGGACTCTCCACTTCAGTTCATCCCACAGGTTTTCTATAGATCATTGTCCTACTGGACATTCCAACGAAAGCCTTTCTGGCAGAGGCAGTCAGTTGTATATCTAATATCTGTTGATATTTGATAGGATACATGGTATCATAGATTCTAACAAAATGTCTAGATCTTTTAGCAGAAAATCAGCCCCAAAACATTAAAAAGCCACTATCATATTTAACTGTGGACATGTTGTACTTTTCCTTATGGCTACCTTTCTACATGAGCCTACATGGGTGTTTATTGCCAAAAAGCTCTATTTTGGCTTAGAACCAAATCCCATTTGAAGTTAGATTTAGGTAACGTAGGTGATTGTTGTTTTGAAGATTTTCTGACCTTCAAATTTTTTACAATGATCCTTGTAGATTTTTTGACCACTGGAACCATCTTTTTCACAGTGTCTTGAGACACTATAGACATGCATTTCCCAATTAGTGTTCCGCAGAACCCTAGGGTTCAGCAAGAACAAAATTGGGGTTCTGCAGTGATTTGCCTGTAGGGTGACTCAAGCATTTAGGGCCACCTGATGAGTATTGCTAAAACACAGATACACACACTTTGACACACAGATACACACACCTTGACACACAGATACACACACACACAGATGCACACTGTGTGTGTATCTGTGTGTCAAGGTATGTGTATCTGTGTGTCAAAGTGTGTGTATCTGTGTTTTAGCAATACTCATCAGGTGGCCCTAAATGCTTGAGTCACCCTACAGGCAAATCACTGGTACTTGTGTGTCAAGGTGTGTGTATCTGTGTGCCACTATGTGCCAGTGTGTGTGTTTATCTGTGTGTCAGATACATACACACATACACAATGACACAGTGACACACAGATACAAACACTGGCACCTACAAACACAGATACACACACACCGGCACATACAAACACAGATACACACACTTTGACACACAGATACACACACACCTTGACACACAGATAGATACATACATACACACACACACAGATACACACTGTATGTCAAGGAGTGTGTATATGTGTGTCAAGATCTGTGTATCTGTGTGCATCTATGTGCCAGTGTGTGTGTGTGTGTGTGTGTGTATGTCACAGATACACACACTGGCACATACAAACACTGATACACACACTTTGACACACACACACACCAGCACATACAAAAAAAAAGGTTTATGCAATGGCGCAAAATTGTTTTGTTTTGTTGTTTTTTTGGGGGGTGGGGGGTCCACGATGTTGATACACTATGATAAAGGGCTCCTCAGGAAAAATTAATTGGGAACCCCTGATACAGACTAATGTCCTCTTTTAGGTTGATTGATAACATTTCCAGTTGACTGGAACTTCTTAAATATTGTCCTGATGGTGGAAATTGGCAATTCCAATGCTTTTGCTATTTTCTTATAGCTATTCCCATTTTGTGAAGCTCACAAACCTTTTGCCACACATGACAGCTACATTCCTTGGTCTTACTCATCGTGATGACTGACTAAGGGAATTTTGGCCTATGTGTTACTTCATATTTATACCCCTGTGAAACAGGAAGTCACGGTTGAATAAGTTCCTGTTTCAAGTCACCCAGGTGTACTAAAACATTTAAAATATCAATGGGAATATACTTGAAATATATTTTTTTCATATGATTTCCTAGGAGTGCCAATATTTGTTCCTAGCATATATTTAACAAATATGTTTTGTATTTATGTATATATTTATTTTGATAAACCTCTGTTGTGCTTGGAATTGCTTGATACCCATGAAGGCAGAGAAGTTTATGATTTTTTTTGTACACAAGATAGTTACATAGTTACATAGTTACATAGCTGAAAAGAGACTTGCGTCCATCAAGTTCAGCCTTCCTCACATTTGTTTATTGCTGTTGATCCAAAAAAAGGCAAAAAAAAAAAACAGTTTGAAGCACTTCCAATTTTGCAACAAGCTAGGAAAAAAAATCCTTCTTGACCCCAGAATGGCAGTCAGATTTATCATTGGATCAAGCAGTTATTTCCCTACATTGAAGATCAAAAGCTTAAACTATAAAGACAATTTTTTCACATCATTCTTTGTGATAAAATATGCCAATATTAGTGGAGGGCACTGTATAATTAACTATACAGACACATTTGGTAAGAGTAGAATGAAAAAATATCTAAGGCTTAGTGCATCTGCACCCATGAATTTTTTATTTATTTATTTTTTAAATCTGCTATTTGTGTCCTTTGCTCTATGCAGGGAATTTGTATATAATCTTAAGCACAGTGTTTTCCTATATTGTGACATGCTCTTAATGTGTTCCCTTTCATTGATGCTTATTAAAACTAAAAAGAGAAAATGAGAAAATAATAAACGCCACATACATTTTGGAGACAAATGCTTGTAATCCTGTCTATGAATAGGGGGTGTATGTCTGAAATGTATTTTTATTATTACATGGCTGTTATTTACTGCTCTTCAAATTATCTTTCGCGGGTCATCCAATTAGCACCAAAAATGTCATAAAGAAAGAAACAGAAAAACTGGCAACATTCAACTATCACCTGGCAAGCAATTAAAGGAACACTATAGTCACCTAAATTACTTTAGCTAAATAAAGCAGTTTTAGTATATAGATCATTCCCCTGCAATTTCACTGCTCAATTCACTGTAATTTAGAAATTAAATCACTTTGTTTCTGTTTATGCAGCCCTAGCCACACCTCCCCTGGCTATGATTGACAGAACCTGCATGAAAAAAAAACAAACTGGTTATACTTTCAAACAGATGTAATTTAACTTAAATAATTGTATCTCAATCTCTAAATTGAACTTTAATCACATACAGGAGGCTCTTGCAGGGTCTAGCAAGCTATTAACAAATGCAGGGGATAAGAAAATCTTAATTAAACTGAACTTGCAATAAAGAAATGAGAATAGATAGTATAGAAGAAATGAGAATAGATAGTCACCATAGTTGAGTGTTTTCTTGGCTTGCAATAAAGAAAGCCTAAATAGGGCTCTCTTTACAGGAAGTGTTTATGGAAGGCTGTGCAAGTCACATGACCGGTGTATAGTCGCCATATGGGCAGTCAGAATCTAGGACGAAATCCCCCCACATACCTACTCCCAATAACACACTGACACTAAGGTATATGGGTCAAATTGTCCACAGCTTTATTAAAACAATCTCTTTTAATAATGATAATAATAATAATAACGATCATAATAATGATAATAATTAATTAACATGTTAACATGGGTCATTGCCCCCCGTGCTCTGCCCTCACATCCGTGTCCTTCTTTTAATATAAAAGGCAATGACCCCACATAAATAACACACACACACACACATATATATATATATATATATATATATATATATATATATATAACATTTTTCAACTTTACTCCAACATAAATGACTTAAAGTGCCACACATAATTAACCATGGCAGGGATATACCTGGATACCCCTACCCCACCAGGTTCTGAGCCACCTCCAGGACTCGAAACCTACCAACCACCAATGATCACAATGTTTCCTGTCCATCACGTTCTTCCTGGGGAGCCTCTTTCCTCTTCTTCGGCTCCCTATGCCGCCGCTGTGACAAAACGGGATAACCCCTTCATGCAATACAGACCGAGGAAGGGTGGGCGGGACAAACTTAACCAGGTAGGAGATTAAAAGTGATACTTACAAAATGGCTACCTATTTAAATAGCCAAACCACTTACCCACAACCCACCAGTCCTGGCCATTTCCTCCTAAGCCCGCCTCCTAACCCCTGTCAAGGCCCTTTTCCGCTAAGCTGTGCTTTGGCTACATGGGGCTACATGCAGGGAGGTGTGACTAGGGTTCATAAACAAAGGGATTTAACTCCTAAATGGCAGAGGATTAGGCAGTGAGGCTGCAGGAGCATGTTTTATACACCAAAACTGCTTCATTAAGCGAAAGTTGTTCAGGTGACTATAGTGTCCCTTTAAGTAAATTTGGAAGAGTGGAGTAACAATTGTAAGACAAAAAATGCACTATCCACTATCATATACTGTGGTGAAGGTAAAAAAAAAAATGTTAACTCCACTGGATTCTTTGCCAACAACAAAAATCTGTACTTGGTCTGTGGTGGGATATGGTTTTGTCAGATTAAATGGGGGTCACTTAGAACACACACTCTTCTTTATTATTATTTTATGTACTACAGAAGGGAAAAATCATTAAATGTTATTCTTTGTTCTACTAGATAACTCTTTTGGAAGCTTCAGATTCTTTTGTCTCTTACTTTCCATTGACAGTTATATATCACAGCTACTATACACTATCAGCGAGTTTATTTACCTTGCAAGATTGTCTTGTGAAAAAATGCTCGATGGGATTAAAAAATTGACTTCTTATCGTGCTTGTTAATCTTTAATAAAGAAGTTAGACAGGACCCACAAGATCTCTTCATTCTGTTTTCCGTTTAATTTCCGTAGCCAGCATCTGGGAATTATTCAGTAAATTGCTAAGTGCACGGATTCTTCATCTTTTTATATTTGTAAATGTATTTGTAGTATGCATAATATATAAAATACATAATCTACATGGGTAGGTATCATGCTCTTTCATTTCAATTGCTATATTTTGTACACAGCTGGTATACATTTTTGGGGGTGAGTTGATTTTTCATTAAGTACTATAAACTGTGTTTCAATTCATGTTATCATTCTCTTGAAAAACGTTCCAAGTGGATTTGCCAGAACATTGGCTTTTATGTTAATTACTCAGTAGAATATATTTGATATGCAAGTCGTTTTATGTGTTTTATGTGGATTGGTGTTTATATTGCACAGTTGAAATAATACCTAGGCTTTTAACTTGTCACAGGTACGCCATTCCTCAATTTCTTTACATACTTATATATTTCAATTTAGTTTTAGATTTTCCATAGTACAACAGTGACAGCAATAAAAGTTCAATATATTTCTGTTCGTTGTGTGATTTGTTACCCTGAGAGTGTAGTGTATTGATTATAATCTTATTTGCATAATTAACACAGATCTCACAAGGGATTAAGTTGGTAATTTCATCAGGAAGGATTTTTCTTTTCTTTAAATATATTAACAATGAAATAGTGCTTTCTAAATTACACAATGTGAACTGGTTTATGCAAGGTGATTTTTAATTACATTTTAATTACGGACAGTTTGGTACATTTTTGACTGCATGCAATTTGATTGAATTCATATTGAATGTGGCCATTTTTACACATATTTAAAACAAGTGAGATTTGTGGATTGTTTTGGAGGCCAGATCACTGTCCTAACAATTTGGCTGAATATAGGAATTAAAGACCTGGTTAAACCCTGTCTCTATCCTTTCCCTAATTTCTAATTCATTGGCATGTTTCTTAATTCTAAACACTTACTCTTTTCCTAACTGTTACAGTAACACTATTCAGTTCTCCCTATTCCTAACCACTCACCAAAACTCCTTATGCCGATGTCTAACTTGTAACTAACTCACCCATTTCATCTATTCACTACCTATTAATGCTTGCTGGCAACAGTGCTTTATGGATGTTGCACAAATTTTGAATGTGGCGATCAATTTGGCCATATCCAGTTAAGCTTTATCTGAATGTCCCTCGCTTAAATGGACTATCAAATAGATATAAAAATTACTGTTCTCAATACTACAGTCTTTAGAGTAGGCTTATAGCAAAGGAACTGCTATATAAAATGATAAATACCTCTATACGCAGCAAAGATTTCATACATATTTATAGTACATGAATTACTACAATTTGTTCTGTATAGTTTGTCGGTAGGAAAATTGCTATTCCCGGAAGAATATATTTTTGTAAGGCAGAATGATAGACAGCTGCCTACAGACTTCTAATGTGTGAAATAAACAAATATGGTCCAGATCATAGCTCTCATTTAAATGATATCCTCAATTTTTGTTACTGAAATACACATCTAATATAAATATATTTCATTTGTGACACTATGTCTAATTGTACAATCCTCAGTGTGTAACAATACTTATGATCAAATGCAAAAAATTTGTAAATATTAGAATTCCACCTTTATTCCTGCTAAATAGCATCTCCTTAAGTTCTTTTGGAAACCCTCAACACAGAAATGACAGAGCCAATGCATTATAACCAACATGGTATTCTGACTATTAACACTATTATTCCCTAAAGTATTCTGACTATTAACACTATTATTCCCTAAAGTGAGTATTCAAAGTTAATTTTAAATATAAGGTCAAAACAGCCAGGCTGGAAATATTCTCTATGCTATGCTTCCAGTTGGGCTACTTTTGCCTTAAATTTGAAATTCATTTACATTCTCACTTTAGTAATTAACCATGTAAAACCTTGAAATGTGGGGCAAAATATGTACAAACCCACAGGGTAGTTAGCAGAATCCCCACTTAGGACTGTGTTCTGATTGCAGATATTTCAATGATGTGGAGGTGGTATATTTTAATCTAGACAACACTTTGTAAAACTGTTTCTGTAAGATGCTGTGCATTTTATGATCAGACGGTATTGCTCTTTTTGTATTTCATATACTGTATGTTTATTTCTTAGTTTTCATGCAATTTCTCTTCAAACAAAACTCAATGAAAGATTTTAATTTGAAAACAAAATATATTAGACTTGGGCTTTTGTTTTCTAGTCGAACACGTTTTTGTCCGAAGTTCAGTTATTACAAATTACGACGAATGAAACAAAGACAGAATTGCATGTTGGATGAAATTTAGTCTGTGCTATTTGTTCTTTGTTTGTTTTAGTTTCTTGCGAGAAGGGAGTTACTGGCTTGCGGCTCCCTCCTTGTAATATTTAAAAATGAAAGCGGCGGGAAGCTGTGCCGCTTCCTAAATCCCCCATGTCTCCATGCGACTGGCTGCTCACTATCATAAGAAAAGAATAGCAACTGGTGGGGGCCCTAAATAAGCCAACCAATCAGATTGCTCTGACAGGTAAATCTTGAGACTTACCTTTAGTCTCATGATCTACCTGTCAGATCACTCTGATTGGTTGACTTAAATTTCACGGTGTGGGAAAGCTTTATAAGGTTTTCCCCGCACTGCAAGCTCAGTCTGCGTGGAACCCACACAGAGTGAAGATTTTAATATTTTTTTCGTTTGGATTTTTTTTTTTTTAAGTGGTTATTTTTGCAATCGGCCCTTATTTTTAAAAAGTTATTCTAATAGTTCGACATGACAGAATGGATTTTTATTTGGCCTTTTTTGGGGCTGAATAAATAAGATGGAAGAAAAAAGACTTCTAATGGGAAGAATAATTTTTTTTTATCTTACAGATATTTAGTTTTTTACCACCTCAATATTATTAGGGTGAGGAGGGTAGGTAGGAACACTATGTACCCCAGTTCACGGGTGGGGCCTTGAGGGCAGCCCTATGTCCTCCCGTTTATTTTAATAGTTAAGTACCACCACTCATGGAGCACAAAAAAAAATAATCTAATAAGCAGAGCCATTAATACTATTGATTATTACTATTTGTATTATATTGGTCCACTTTATGCTACTTTTGGTAGCAGGCCTCATATCAACAACTTCAGAATGCTATAGCGAATACATGCTCTGTTTACTCAGGTCTAAAGCTTAAGGCATTATAACAATTAATGAAGTAGGAAGATGTTTTCCTAGACATTGAACCTGTCCAGAAGCCCTCCAACAATGATGCTGTTATGCCAAGGTTGTGACAAGGTGTATACAGTTACTATGGCAAAAGATAACTTTCATTCTTTTTTTTGTTTTTGTAGACACCGTTTTACAGGGTTAACTTGGGCATCTATATACTGTTGCTTATATGGCATCAAGTGCATGGTCAGTTTACTAAATCTATGCAAGGTTGCTTAGCAATGTTTTTTTTTTTATTCACGTCTGAAGTGGGAGGTTTTGTCTGACTAACAATGAGGGACTGGCGAATACAAATGTTTCAGATTATACAATGATCATTCACTGCTGACAAAATAAAAAGGAAATGAATACGATTTGCTAGCGTGGAGTTTGATGCTAATGATACAGCATTCTAAAGGACAACAGTGCATTCAGATAATTATCCAATATACATACACAATGCGCTCTGTGGGTGCTGATAAGGATGGGATGAGGCAGCATTGTGGTATTATATTATGATAGTTATTATGTATCAAATACTTCCAGTATATGTGTTGGAAATTTTATTAACCAGTCTTGTCCAATTCTCTGCTTGTTGCTTGTTGAGCTGTCACAACCACCTCTTTGATATTTATTTATTTACTTAATTCTCTCACATCCAGCTGACAGAATACCTTTTTTTATTTAAATATGAGACAAAACATTCGTTGACTTCAATTCCCAAATTTATATCTGAATGGACACGTTTATCATTATTTTTCATATTTTTAATATAAATTTGTATAACAGACATTTTGTTTCTTTTTTAGTGCTTCACATCACATTTCCGTTTTTGAAAATAATCTCTGAAAGGGATTTTACCACAAAAAGTCTGCGTAGAGCTTTTTCTGTGCTCTTTGTGATTGGCTACCTTAGACACATGTTATTCTATTAATTTTATAATGCCTTTCAAATACAGTATCTCACAAAAGTGAGTACACCCCTCACATTTTTGTAAATATTTTATTATATCTTTTCATGTGACAACACTGAGGAAATGACACTCTGCTACAATGTAAAGTAGTAAGTGTACAGTCTGTATAACAGTGTAAATTTGCTGTCCCCTCAAACTAACTCAACACACAGCCATTAATGTCTAAACATTTGGCAACAAAAGTGAGTACACCCCTAAGTGGCAATGTCCAAATTGGACCCAAAGTGTCAATATTTTGTGTGGCTACCATTATTTCCCAGCACTGCCTTAACCCTCATGGGCATGGAGTTCACCAGAGCTTCACAGGTTGCCCCTGGAGTCCTCTCCCACTCCTCCATAATGACATCACGTAGCTGGTGGATGTTAGAGACCTTGCACCACCCCACCTTCTGTTTGAGGATGCATCTTCTCAATAGGGTTTAGGTCTGGAGACATGCTTGAGTCTCCAGTCCATCACCTTTACCTTTAGCTTCTTTAGCAAGGCAGTGGTCATCTTGGAGGTGTGTTTGGGGTCGTTATCATGTTGGAATACTGCCCTGCGGCCCAGTCTCGGAAGGGAGGGGATCATGCTCTGCTTCAGTATGTCACAGTACATGTTGGCATTAATGGTTCCCTCAATTAACTGTAGCTCCCCAGTGCCGGCAGCACTCATGCATGCCCAGACCATGACACTCCCACCACCATGCTTGATTGTAAGCAAGACACACTTGTCTTTGTATTTTTCGCCTGGTTGCTTCCACACACGCTTGACACCATCTGAACCAAATAAGTTTATCTTGGTCTCATCGGACCACCGGACATGGTTCCAGTAATCCATGTCTTGAATCTACTTGTCTTCAGCAAACATTTTTTGGGCTTTCTTGTGCATCATCTTTAGAAGAGGCTTCCTTTTGGGACGAAAGCCATGCAGATCAATTTGATGCAGTGTGCGGGCTATGGTCGGAGCACTGACAAGCTGACCCCCCACCTATTCAACCTCTGCAGCAATGCTGGCAGCTCTCACACTTCTATTTCCCAAAGTCAACCCCTGGATATGATGCTGAGCACGTGCACTCACCTTCATTGATTGACCATAGTGAGCCCTGTTCTGAGTGGAACCTATCCTGTGAAACTGCTGTATGGTCTTGCCCACCGTGCTGCAGCTCAGTTTCAGGGTCTTGGCAATCTTCTTATAGCCTAGGCCATCTTTCTGTAGAGCAATAATTCTTTTTTTCAGATACTCAGAGAGTTCTTTGCCATGAGGTTCCATGTTGAACTTCCAGTGAACAGTATGAGAGTGTATGAGAGCGATAACACCAAATTTAACACACCTGCTCCCCATTCACACCGGAGACCTTGTAACACTAACAAGTCACATGACACTGAGGATGGAAAATGGCTAATTGGGCCCAATTTGGATATTTCCTCTTAGGGGTGTACTCACTTTTGTTGCCAACAGTTTAGACATTAATGGCTGTTTGTTTAGTTTTTGGGGGTAAAATAGAAAAAGAGGTCCAGGCACTCCTTGGTTCAAAACAGGCAAGTTTATTGGAACCCACAGCAACGTTTCGGCCTTAAAGGACCACTCTAGGCACCCAGACCACTTCAGCTTAATGAAGTGGTTTGGGTGCCAGGTCCCTCTAGGATTAACCCTTTTTTTTTATAAACATAGCAGTTTCAGAGAAACTGCTATGTTTATAATAGGGTTAATCCAGCCTCCAGATCCTCTATTGGCTGTCTCACTGACAGCCGCTAGAGGCGCTTGCGTGATTCTCACTGTGAAAATCACAGTGAGAGCACGCAAGCGTCCATAGGAAAGCATTGTAAATGCTTTCCTATGAGACCGGCTGAATGGCCGCGCAGCTCTTGCCGCGCATGCGCATTCAGCCGAAAGGGAGGATCGGAGGCGGAGAGGAGGAGGAGAGCTCCCCACCCGGCGCTGGAATAAAGGTAAGTTTTAACCCTTTCCTCATCCCAGAGGGTGGTCCCTGAGGGTGGGGGCACCCTCAGGGCACTATAGTGCCAGGAAAACGAGTATGTTTTCCTGGCACTATAGTGGTCCTTTAACGGTCTTTATCAAGCTTGATAAAGACCATTACGTTTAAAACGTTGCTGTGGGTTCCAATAAAGTTGCTTGTTTTGAACCAAGGAGTGCCTGGACCTCTTTTCTATTTTACACTATTTCTATGGGAACCTGGTGTTTGGTTCTGGTACAGCTAAGCACCCTGGCTCGGACTGATGGGATTGAGTACATATTCCTAAAGGATTGAGTTATTTTGAGGGGACAGCAAATTTACACTGTTATACAGGCTGTACACTTACTACTTTACATTGTAGCAGAGTATAATTTCTTCAGTGTTGTCACATGAAAAGATATAATAAAATATTTACAAAAATGTGAGGGGTGTACTCACTTTTTTGAGATACTGTATGTTGTTTATCAATCTCTTGATAAACATGAGCATGGAATAGTTTACTCAAAGTAAGTACATAATGTAGCTTTAACTTAAAAATAATATGTAGGGTTATAAGACAGAGTTTATACACTCAGTGGGAATTCCTCTTCAAATTTAAAAGAACAGAAAAAATAAAAATAAACCATGAAGACCTTTAAACTTTGAATGAATGTAGGACGATTCAACTTCAACATAATGGATGAGTCTGGGGAGTTAATCTATATTCTAAAGTCAAGGTGATGTTATCAGTCCTTTGAGTTTTCGAAATCTAGACTACTAGTGATTAATATCCAGATAGTGTATTTTAGTGTACTGGAGTGATAATCGCGTCAGGAGGTCCCTGATGCGCCCTCCCCCTCACCCCACTGTAAGTAGTCAAACCATTTTAGAACATTGCAACAATTCATGATATAAATAGTATATGGGTACTGAGTATTTCCCTGTGTGTTTTATGCAGATCAATCAAATCAAGATTATAGAGACTAAAATATTTGTTTTTTAAAAATATGTAGGCACTGTTGTTTTATTTTCTATCATAAACCTCTATTCACTTTCAAAATCATTCAGCAGTTATTTTCAGTTTGTTGTTATATTAGACATTGGTCATTCATGAGAAATTAAGGTCCTTTAGCATTCACCACCAGGTGTAACACACAAGCACCTTGAGTCAGTCTTGCTTGGCTATCAATGACTTGTCACATGTCAAAATATACTTCATGTTCTCTTTGAAAAATGAAGATGTAAGCAAAGCCGAAGCACTCAATGCTTTGATAATAAACGAAAAAGCCTTAAACAGTGGATTATATTTTGACATGTGACTTACTAATTACGTGCACTTTATCTAAAGAAACTATTGCTAATTATATGGAGAATAGCTGAAAGGTCCATTGATATTCATTTGACACATGGAGTGAAATCTCAGAGTATGTCATTTTATTAATATTATTTGTTCATATTGTTACATAATTAGTTCCAAATTAGGCATCTTTCATCTTTTCACAGTGAAAAAGGTTAGCCTTAATATTGTTGGTGCACATTTATATTTTTTTACATTTTCTTACATTACTATTACATAATTCTTTACAAAATATTTCTATTATATATTGTAAGCAGTTTATCTAACAGGAAATGAAAAAATCAGTTTTAATATTGCTGAAATCATCTAAAAGATTCTTACAGTTGAAGTTTATATATTGCTTTTCTACCTAAACTAAGAATGTATTTATGAAATAACCATTTTATACAATGAATTATTATTAATTTTTTTAATTATATGTAATTGTGTAATTATACCATAATTATATCTAGACTCTTATTGGCTGATTGAAGGACTTAATTTTTTTTCCCCTCTTTTACTTGGTTTATTTTGATAGCGCGCTCTAGATTATTTTCATTTAAAAAGTTACATTTCTTTTTAAACTCGTTTTTTTTTTTTGGCAGAAGAGAATGTTTGTACCTCTATATGTTATATATTTAAAATCATTAATATGCTCCTCTACTCCAGAAGAAGTCCCTCACACAAAGAAAATCACCCTTATTTTAGAATGCCATCACTGGTTTATTTATTTGGGTAATGTTCCAAATATGCATTTTAAGTAGGTCTATAGGTTTAAATAGGACTTGTAGGTACCTCTTGTGCTGCCAAAACATCTCTGATCCATCGAGGCATGGACTCCACAAGACCTGTTAAAATGTCCTGTGGCATCTGGCACCAAGACATTAAAGGGACACTCCAGGCACCCAGACCACTTCTGCTCATTGGAGTGGTCTGGGTGCCAACTCCCACTACCCTTAACCCTGCAACTGTAATTATTGCAGTTTTTCATAAACTGCAATATTTACATTGCAGGGTTAACTCCACCTCTAGTGGCTGTCTATTAGACAGCCACTAGAGGTCACTTCCTGGGTTCTAGCACACGCTGTGTGAGGACCTCCAGCGTCGCTCAAAACCCCATAGGAAAGCATTGAAATGATTTTTCAATGCTTTCCTATGGGGAGACGTAATGCGCATGCGCGGCATTTCCGCGCATGCGCATTAGGTCTCCTCGGCCGGTGAGCGAGATTAGTCTCGCCCACCGGCCGACGTAATCATTAGGAGGAGCGTCGCGGAGGCGGAGACAGCGGCGAGGGACATCGCCGCTGTCCCAGGTAAGTCACTGAAGGGGTTTTCACCCCTTCAGTAACCGGGGATTGGTGGGTGGGAGGGAGAGGGACCCTCCAGTGCCAGAAAAACGGATCGTTTTTCTGGCACTGGAGTTTCCCTTTAACAGTAGATCCTATAAATCTTGCAAATTGTGAAGTTGGGCCTCCATGAATGGGATTTATTGTTTCAGCAATCAAATTGAGATCTGGGGAATTTGGAGGCCAAGGCAACACCTTGAACTCTTTGTCATGTTCCTCAAACCATTCTTGAACACATTTTGCAGTGTGGCAGGGTGCATTATTCTGCTGAAAGAGACCACTGCCATCAGGGAACACCATTCCATTCTCCAACAATCTCTAGGTAAGTGGTAAGTGGTATGTGTCAAAATATTATCCACATGAATTTCAGGCCCACAATTTCCCAGCAGAACATTACCCAAGCATAATACTGCCTCAATTGACCTGCTTGTTTCCTATAGTGCATCCTGCTGCCATCTCATCTCCATGTAAACTACGCACATGAACCTGGCTATCCACCTGATCTAAAAGAAAATGTGATTAATCAGACCAGGGAACCTTCTTGCATTACTCCATGGTCCATTTCTGATGATCACATCCCCATGGAAGGTCTACATTTGTGTGTGTCAGTGAGCTTGTTTGTACTGCACTTGTGTCTGTAGTGAGCTTATGTATGTTTACCTGCCCATTGTGAGTTTGTGTGTTAATGAGCCTGTCTGTAGTGAGCTGGTGTTTGTGTGTCAATGAGTTTGTGTGTGTAGCGAGTTTGCATGTATGTCAATCACCATGTGTGTGTTAGATTAGATGACTTTGCTTTGCTGCTCTGCTGACATTCTCAGCTGATGAGCCAGACCTGCATTGCTGTGTTTATCTCAGTGGAGATGATGGAGCCTCTTACAGGTGCCTGTTCTTAAACCCTTTGACTCTTTAATCTGGATGGCACCAGTACACTATTGGCTCCATAATCACTACAAAGGACTGTAGTGATTAAGGTGCCTAGAGTTTTCTTTATGAATAATTTGTCAATGCCTCACCCGAGATTTCGGGATTTCTATTCTGGATCCTCTCATGCTACAAAGACATAGATTCTTGGAGAGTGCTCTAGACCGCTCATAAAAAAAGATATGTAGAGGTATTTACTAAGAACACATAATATAGAGCTAATTTGACGTTTTTATACAAATCTAAGTTTTGATGATGTTTTATAAGGTTACATTAATACATTGAAATATGTGCAGGTTAATGAAATTCTGATATTTTAATCAGTATCTGAATGGGTTCAATGCATGTTATGATCATTGATCTCAAACATATCACATCTACCCGAGATTGGTGGGAGTTATGTTCTAGCAATAGATAGCTATACTCAGCGAATGTGAATAAGAACACTAAAACACTAACATAAAACCATTAACAGAAACCCTAATAATAAAATAAATTTAACACTAACAACCTAACCTATTAGCACTATAACATTACTGTAATATAAATGATACATAACTATATCCTCTGCTCATCCAATTGCCATTATTTTCCATAATATACATTAATCACATAATTCACAGTTATTTATAATCTCTCTCTCTCTCTCTCTCTCTCTCTCTCTCTCTCTCTCTCTCTCTCTCTCTCTCTCTCTCTCTCTCTATCTGTATATCTATGTATACAGTCTAATTGTCTATTAATTCCATTTTTTTCTCATAAATAGCTGTTTATGTTTAATATAATTTTTGCCCATTGAAAAGATTAATACAAACACATTTACAAATTAAAATCAAATACTTTCCTTAAATACTGTATTCAACTGACAGGTGGCAGTGTTGTGACACACATGTTTTTACTTTTTAAGTATTTAAAACGACAGCTTGAATTGGAAATGACAACAGTGTAAAATTCTTTTGAATAGATGTTTTTAATATTTGAAATTGAATAGGTTTGTATTCTAGGCAGAAGATATATTGTGCTCGTATTTCTTAATGAGACCTTCTATCTGATTATATAGCACATGTCACGAATGAAAGCTTGGGAGTTTAAACAAACTTATGTGCTTAAAAGTTGAATATTTTAAAGAAAAGGGGACATTTAAAAATGCTCTACCTCTTTAAAAGTTTTAAAGCGATAAGTAAATGATTGTACCCTCTCCGGCACCCAACAAAATCAAACATTTCATATAAATGTGACTTGTGTATTTATCTGTCACTTTTTAGGATATCATATTATATATATATATATATTTATTTCTAAATTATGAAATTGCAATTATAATTATCATTATCGCTAAACTTGTTGTTTTTACATGCCATTAACTAAAATAAATACCAAAAAAATTAAAATAGCCTTAAAACACTGGTATTAGCCGGGCTTTTTTTTTTTTTGTTCTCTTGTTTCTTAATGTAATATGCTGGAAAGGGCATGATATTTTGAATGTAAATCACTTTGCATAATGATGTTTGCTTATTTAAAAATAATGTCCTTCTAGCTTTTTTTCCCCATAAATACAAATGCAGAATACATTAATTAACCTTTAAGAAGATAATATGCAACATGCTCTCCAGACCATTCAGCTGGTCTGACTGTATCTAACAGAATACATTTTCTATGCATTAGGGATACATAGTACTTTTTATCTATTACTGCAGATTTTGCTTAAGCTGCAAAAGAAAATTAAGTGGTTGACAATATATTTGCTGTCTTCCTAGTTTACTGTCTCATACTCTTATGTCCACCCAGTCTATTAAAAGAACACTCTAGTCCCTCAAAACATTATTTTTTTCTTGGGGGAGGGGGTCAAATAGCTAGAGGGGTATTTTAGAGTCCAGGGCCCCCTTTTCTCAAAACAAATCAACTACATTAATCCATTACTCACTAGGAGATCTGCCTCCTCTGATATTACCTGGCTTGGTGACCATTTTGTCCAATTAAATTCTTCTCATAGAGAAGCACTGTGGGATGAATGTGATGCACTGCAATGTGCTAAAACTTTTCAGAGACAAGTACTGAATTCAATGCTACTCCTAGCATTGAACATTGACGTAACCGTGCAATGACTTGGTAGTGAATGTGGAAGCACCATCAAGTGCCTGTCAGAGTGACAGGAGGTGTGTTTAGCCCCACCATGTAAACAGTGAAATAGCAGGGACACTGCAGCAAGACCACTTCATTGAGACGATGATCTTGGTGCTCATAGTGTCCCTTCAACTGCCCCCTTTCTTGGTTAATAATATTTGTAAAGCACCAATATGTTGCTTAGCACTGCATTTGATAACCAAAATTGTGACAAAACACATTTAACATACAGCAACAAACAGATAAGGTCAACAGTGAAAAAAACGTCTTCTGGTAAGTCTTACAAATAGTTTGACGTTAGGAAGTGGAATATATCCAGAGCTAAGACTGATTGGTAAGTTTATTTACCATAGAACGTATATGGGTCCATGCCCATTGTTTACAGTCCTATATTACATTTTCTCTTCCTTAATACCATTTGTGAGTCCCTTGTTCCATATAAAGTATGTTACAAGACGACATATCATGAAAAGATGTTGAAGAAGGGTTTGTGACAAAAGTTGAGATTTGAATGTTGAGGTTTGAGTGGCAATAGGACATTCAATGACCTAGCCATCTGATACATCCCACCTGGGAGATTAGGGCTTTTTAAAGTGCCGATTCCACAGCAAACAGAGCATTCAGCCTATAAAATGTGCTTTTATACCAATAGGTGATAAATAATTTTTACTTATATTTTCTGCCATTCTCGGTCTTTGACATAGTGTAAGTATAGGGACATTGAGGCAATACACAACTTCAAATGTGCACACAGATGCCAAGTTCATGGAAAGCATTACCTGGTCAAGGGTGCTATTTTGCAGGACGAGGAAGTGATCTTTATGTAACTATATATTTTAAGCCAAACATTTGCTACTAAATCCCTAGCACAAAGCATGGTTTAAATTAATCTGTTTAACAATTAATGAATCAAGTAGTTAAATACATGAAAGTGACCACTCGTCTAATGAGGTGAGAAAAGGCACTCCAGAAGAATAGGTAGAATCTCCACGTTTGAAGACTGTTGATAGGGCTATATAAAAAATGTATGACATAAATAAATAATAGCTATTACATTTGAGTATTATTGCTTTGCACACACCTCTGCGATTTAATCAATTGAAAAATCTGACTTTCAAATAAGACCACTAAAGGAAAAGGTACTGTAGATCTAATCTGCATACTGCAATTTGAAAAACAAATCTGTAATAATGGGCATGGTTACTTTCCGATGGAGGGGCACTATACTTCCTACTATACTCATTTAGTATTTTGACAAATATCAGGGAATAAGTATACAAGTAGTGTATTCTAGTACTTATAACATGTTTGTTCTAGACACCACTTAGAAAGCCTAGGCATATATATAAACTGTGAATGACTGATTACATGGCAAAATAAATGCATTAAATATTAGGGCTGTGGGTGTTTCAAAAAAATCAAAACCAATAAAGCACTTTAGGTTGCTTAAGAGAGTGTGCCCTCTATTTTACTTCATAAAAGTGCCGATTACAAGTTCCTAGGTTCCATCAAACAGCCAGGAAGGAACTCTTCCTCACTAATTTTGAGTGCTCGCTCAGAACAGATGTGAGGCTTCTTATAGAGAAGCATGTGTTCTACTTCCCAATTTTTCTCTGTGAGAAGCATTGGATTGACCCTGGAGGTCATCTCTAGTGGGAAGAGTATACAGAAGTGATTTTCCAGAATTCACTATGTTTAATTTAGTATTACAGCTAAATAAAATAGGTGAATGTTAAAACTGAAGAATGGGTTGCCAAGCTAATGCTATTCACCCAATTTGGAGATCTGACAAACACTGTTTACGAACTTGTGTATTAGGGTAAGAATTGGGCAATTGTGATATGGGTTAGAAATCTAAAGGTTAGAGATAGGTATGACAGCTAGAGGTCAAGGTGATGAATGAAGAATAGGGTAAAATGATAAGGCATTAGGGATAGGCATCATGAACTAGTAATTAGAGTTATGCTGTATGGACAGGGGTTAGTGTAATACAATGGGGTTATGGCTTAGCTAGATGTTAGTTATGGAAAATTGCAGATGTACAGTTTTGGTTAGGTATTAGAGATAAAGATTGTAATGGTAGCCTATACCATTAGAGATATTGATTAAGGTTAACCAAGTGTTTTTGGTTAGGTATTGTGAATAAACATCTTCTGGATTAGACGGTAGAGTTAAGCATCATGAATTGGCATATGTATTACTTTAGGAATAAAAAAACGACTCTATTGTTATCCCTAGTGCAATAAACACAAATGTAAAATATATTATTTTTCTAAAACAAGAAGTCCCTTATTGTCTATCTACAATGTCTTAATTCTGTCATATCATCACATCATTTAGAATTATATCATTGAGTCATTCTAAAAAAAAATCATAATTGGCTAGCTACAAATTCTCAAAGATTCAGAAAATAAAGCAGTATGGAAGAGGGTGTCTGTGATATCAGTGTCATTTAAATGAACTTTACTAAAGTGGCCATTTCCACCGCTCATGATCTTGAAGATATTGAGCCTCTTTAAGCAAAAGGGCAACTGTTCCACGTTATCTAGTATTGAGGAAGCAGATATCTGTACTCCTGTCACTACAAATGTGTCATTGGTCACCGCATACTATACTTCACTGGACTGTGAAATAGCAAAGGTATTGAGTTTGGCACGTTTGCCACAATAGCAAGGTAATTACTCTATAGTTCAGTATAAAGTATAAGGGTGCGTTCACTATCTGATAATAGATCCCACTGTTACAGACCTTTGAAGGTGTAACTAATGCAAAATAACAAGGACTTATTATGAACTGTACCTTTAACAATAAGCTCATATATACAGTAGTTTTGTCATTAAGAAACACAGCTAATAAAACTCTGTTGATATTATGCTATGTGACATCACCCAGGGAATAAGTCAGGTGTCCTGTTCTATTCCAATTTTTAATCATGACAATTTCATATTATAAACTTTCATGAAAGAAAGCTGAGAACATTTAAAAAAAAAATACATATATCATTGTAGATATAACTATACGTCTATATAACATGTAATATAAATTGTGATTATTTTAAATGGCAATGAATACCATGACATCTGTTGACCCAAAATAAGTGCTCTATGTATTTACATCACTTTGATGTCCCTTGATCACTTAACATTATCTAGGCAAACAGGTAATTGAAGCTTGCTTTGCAATTGAGAGCTTATAAAATGTATGTAAAACTGGTTTAAAAAATAGCAGTCAACACAGCATTGCATTAACCAGTCACAATACTCAGTACACATATTCAAATAAGCATTGTTCAAATTATATTACTAAGACTTATACATAAAATAACTAAACTAAAATAGCAATTTGTGAATACTAATTATATTCCAGTAATCAACATGTATCACACTTAAATAGATAGATATCCCATTTACAAAGGTTAAACGGAGGCAGTATGATGGTTCTATGCAAACAGACATTTATTGTTATTTACTATTATTCACAAATTGCTAACAAAAGCACTGTATTCAATGCAATTTCTATATTTTAATTTTCCAGATCACTGACTACACAAATCTATGTTTTTATTATTTGTTCTGCATGAGCAGTTACTATTAGTTATACACAAATTCTGGCTACTTTAATTACCTCCCCCATCCATGTGTTCAGCTTCTGACTAGTTAAACTGATTATTGAATTCTCCATATAGCAACCAGTGCACTCACTCAGTCAATTAATTCTCTTATTGTATCTGATGTGTCAGTGTCAATGTCATTGTTAATCTCTTAAATCCACATCACTTCAGGACTCAGTGGTCTACATGGGCTCATAATCCCAATATATTTGGGATATATGTATATATGTATATAGAGATACATTTTTAAATAGATAGATAGATAGACAGACAGACAGACGTGATTTGCTGTTAAATATGAATATTGGGGAAAATATCTAAAATGTAGAATAGATGATATTGTCACTAATACAATTTATCTACAATAAACATGTATGTTGTGAAATTCATACATACATGTTTGCAGGATATCAATGAAAGCATGTTGAATTCAAAGCATGTAAAAAGGTTTTTTATCCTCATAAAATAGCCTACAACATTTGCTTTAGGGATGCAGCTCCCCCTCAATTCCTAGAAAGGTGAACAATGCAAGCACGAGTTCTTTGGATGGGAACTTAACTTGGTACCCTGTAAATCAATTGGAATATAATCCCATTTGCCTATGCAACCCTCACATTCCATGCATCACTCATACACCCCATGCTATTTCCCCCCTAAAATACACAGAGTGCAGCTACTGGAAGATAAACATTCTAAATGTTTAATATTCCAACAGCAGAGTTCATTCAGAAATACAAAATTAGATTTTTTTTTTGTTCATGCCCTACGTTGCAAACCAGGTCAGAAGGATAAAATCAGTTTAGTGCTTGCATGCAGATATAGCCTATTTAAACCATTCAGCAGTGAAAACTGCAAAAATGCTATGCTTCCAATAGACCAGAGAGCACTGGGATGTGCCAGCATTTTCCTGTGCACGCTACACACATCAGATACAATATCTAAGAGGAGAGAAAAAGAAGAAGAGACTCTCTTACCATACACACAGAGAGAAAAAGCTATTCGTTCAGCTAGATCCAACACTGCTGTATCCAGACGGGAAGCATGAGTGATCTCTGGGCCTCACACAAAAGCAAGATAATTGGCTCTCAATGAAGAGATGTAAACATTCATCATAATGGCAATAGTGCTGGAGCCGAATGCTACATCAGCTGTTCTATGTACTGTGTGAGATGATGTCACAAACATCATCTCCGTGAGATCTCATTGGCTTTTGTTACCTGGAATCATATCTTAACCCTAAGCTTCCAGTTCCCATTCAAAGGCAGGTCTTTGCCATTACACTGACTTGCTGATGTGGAATAAAGTGAAGGAAGGTAATGTGACCGAACAGATTGAATCGGAACCCAGGCAACATGATAACAATGAATGACTAAGCTTTTATGTAGACGTCACTGTGTTTAATTTCATTAATTAATCTGGCATTTTGTGTTAAGCAGCAATACGGTTTTTAAGCCGTTTTGTCATTGCTATGAATAAATATTCAGTTTGTTTTATGTGGGATTTAGCTGGTTACTATTCCAATTATTAATTAATTAATATCCTATTATTTTCTCATCTGACAAAAAAAAATACAGCAATATGGATTATATAAGGTTAACTAACAGATAAATAAAAGTAAATGCAGATCCCCAGTGTCACTTTTAAAACACCCGTGTGTTGGTTAGCAATGCACTTCTTTGCAGGTACTTTCCAAATGGATTTAACCCTTTGTAAACCGTTTGGTCCACAAAGGGTTACACAACTAAGAAGTTTAAAACTACTCTAACCATGGGGAAAAAAAACTGACCTACAATCAGGTTCTGTCAATTAAATCAAACTGATTTTTTTTTTTTTTTTTTTTTACACGGTTCAAGAAACATATGATCTGTAGCAAATAGCTAGCACTTTAATGTATAAGATAGTTTCTTACAGGCTAGTACTCCCTCCCCCACCATACTTTTATTTAACAGACTACAC
This sequence comes from Pelobates fuscus, assembly GCF_036172605.1. NCBI lineage: Eukaryota > Metazoa > Chordata > Amphibia > Anura > Pelobatidae > Pelobates > Pelobates fuscus. Next base: position 62,726,616 of record NC_086319.1, on the reverse strand, counting down.
ATACATGCTTCTGCAACGGACCAATAGATTAATGCAGTCCTAACTCATCAAAGAAAAGGGGGGAAGGTTAACTAAACAGTGCTCAACATTAAAAGGTTTATCCTTTAGCCAACACATTTTCATCTAATCATTATTCTATTGGTCCCCCCCACCAAAAATGCTCAAAAAGCGTTTTTTTTTTGTTGTTTTTTTTAACAGAGTTTGCTTACCTAAATTCAGCTCCAGGCGAAGCGCCCAGCGCTGTTCTGCACAACCACACCTTTTAGATTGCTCTATTTTACCGACTTAGGGTGCACTGCACGCTGGCGACAGACGTATTTTATGTACAGAATTGACATCAGGCAGTCTGGAACGGAGTTCCAACTTGCCCTCGGCACACTAGTGCCAAGAACTCTAAAAGTGGTAACACCAACCACCATGACCACTTCAAAAAGCATTAGTGGTCATGGTGGTTGGGGTAACCATTTGAATAAATCTACAGATCAAAATACACTGAACTTGGTTAAGATTATTAAGTTAAGTCACAGTAAAAGGACTGATAAAAAATGGCATGCAAATAGTTTTAGTAGAGCAATGGGGAAATATGCACAAATGGTGGAGTGGAAATTATAACAAAAAATCTAGTGGGGGGAGGATAATGAGAGAGTGGAGAGAGACAAGTATGGGATAAAGACAAATACAGAAAACAGGTGCAAAGACATGGGAAAAGAGATACAAATACAGGTTTGAGAGAACTGGGGAGGGAGATGCAGGAGAAGGCAGAGATGAGGAGAGAAACAAATCATGAGGTGCGAAAAAGAGGCATAAACTGAAGAGGAGAGCAGAGAGACACTAGTGGGGAGGAGAGGAGGGAAGGTACATGCTGTGGACAAGGGGAGAGAGAAAAGGGGGGCACAAGAACGATGGGGATGGAGACAGACTCAAACAGGAAAAAGATAAGGATTGGGACAAGTGCAGAGAAACAGGGATAGAGACACGTTGGGGAACTGGGAGAGGGATACATGTGGGGTTGGAAGAAAAACACAAGTAGAAATAATGGTAAATGGAAAAAGGTAAAAAATAACAAATGTGGCGGCTGGAAAAATAAACACTAAAAGAGAAACATAGGAAGCACATTGGTCGAGCAAAGATGGTGAAAGACTTAAGTCAGAGGAGGTGGGGAGGGGCACAAGGTGAGTTGAAATCATGGAAGCTCATAAAGAAATATATTCTTAATAATATACACTTACAGTACACAAATACACAAACACTATACCCTGCATTACCACACCAACACATCAACGCACCATGCAAATGCACAAATGCACCCATCAACTACATGGCTACATTCACACACCAATACTCCAAACAAATACACACAATCATGCATTCACAAAGGTTCTACTTGCTGCTTGAATTCTGCATTCAACGCAAACACATGTGATGATGTTTTGCTTTTTAAAGCACTGTACTTCTCACATATATTTGAGCATTTGCAATATCTGATCCTATACAATCCAATATACTCCTAAATGTATACATCCTGAAATAAAACACATACATTACTGCATTTTCACCCTTGCATTATACATAAATGCAACACTGCAAGTAAACACAGTTTTGCTTCATTCACACATACAAACATTACACTGATCAGGCACAACATTCCAACCACTGACAGATGAAGTGAAAAACATCAATTATATTGCTACAATGTAAACCTAATATTAGTACATATGTATTGTTTTATTTAAAACGTATTATTATATACAGTTGAAATCAAAATTATTCAACCCCCATTGAAAATCAGGTTTATTGTCAAAATGTTCAGACTTTCAGCTGTTTGCAATTAACAAATCAAACAAAAGCAATTGAAATAGCTCAACACAACAAATGTTTCAAGTGGTTTCCCCAAATTCAACTGACAATGCAACATATAATGACTTCCCCAGTCTCAAAATTATTTAAGCCCTTAGAGCAAGCATTTTTTTAGCACTTAGTAGAGCACCCTTTTGCTGTTAAGACCTGCTGCAAATGAGATGCATAGCCAGGCACCAGCTTCTGGTGGCATCAGCAATTGACTCCAGTTCAGTAATATTCTTGGGTTTGTGTGCTTCAACCACCTTCTTCAAATCCGAAGATATATATGTCAATACAATAAATTACAGAGTATTAAGATGATGTTGCTCTATTTTATAGAATATAGATTAGAGTAAATTATAGCATAATAAGTTTCTATAGAAGACTAGAATAATACATATTTTTCATCATCATCATCATCATCATCATTATCAAAAAAGATGGAGTTACAGCTTGGGAGGTATTGAGCAGGATAATATTATTTACAGAGGTGAGGAGTTGGAGATATTTGGAAGAGTTTGGAACAGAAAGACAGAAAAGAGCCACCATGGGGAAAGAGATCCATGCATCAGAGAAAGCTTTAGCTTTTGTGTCCATCCCATGATGCCCCAGACACTTGGACATGTAACAAATGGAGAAATGGTGCTCCATACATGTTTGGCATGTAAGTACGGTTCTGCAAGACTGACTAATATTTTACTCTTAATAAACTCTCAGTGACATCCAAGAGCACAATGTGGCCAGCACATAAAACAGTCCTCAGAGGGAAATCAATAAGCCTCACATCAGCACACAAAAAAAATTGCAATTGACTGCACTCGCACTATCCCTCACGGACTTCAGAGTCTTAGAAACCCAGGGTCAACAAATAATCCCACTGGCAGACCTACCCTATAAAACACCATTCAAATCTTTTGATTTCTTCTGATACATACAAATTTCCTAGACACCCCCACCGATAAGAAGGCTAATACTACCGCTCTGACAACTTTTGAAAATTTCCTCAATCTACACCCTCCTGACCCCAATCACTGCAGATGCTTCATTGTCCTATGTCTCGGCTTGGGAGAGAGATATAGGCCCCCCAGAAGACTCCTCAGATTGGGCGGCTATCTGGGAAGCTACAGCCATGGTAACTATATGCGTTACCCATAAGGAGCAGGCATATAAAACGCTAATGCGGTGGTACCCATGAAATTGAAGCAGATAGGTAGCACTACTTCTGACCTATGTTGAAAGAGCTGTGGCCACAAAGGTACATACTACCACTTGTGGTGGGAATGCCAACAAACAGCAATATTGTGGACAGAAATCTCCCAGTTAACTTCCAAAATTTTACACTCAGAGCATTGGGGTGTCACCAGGATCCCAACTCTGGAAGAGGTGAACGGAAAAATTTAAGAAACTAAGAAAATGGATTCGCTCTCAGCCTTAATCCATAATCCAACCAAAAATGTAGGACCCATGGCTCTTTGTTTTCCGATGCCCTCATAGGGACTCAGCCCCAGCGGGAGCCACTGGCAGCCAACTCTACCCTCTTTCGGAATATCACCTACTACTTCAAACTACTTATACCCCCTTTGTCTTTTCTCTTCTCTACTTCTACCCCTCATTGTATGATATACAACCCCCCATGAGATCCCAAAAATTGACCCCCAAATTTCACCACCCTATCCACGAACAGGATCAATCGCACACTCATTTGCCATATTTCATGTATGCACCGAATCTGTACGACCACCAAAACACAACTCGCCAACCCACGATAACATAGAATCCCGGGAGATGGATACAATATTACACATAACTCCGCCAGACCCAACACGCAGTATCCAGCTACTCAGGGGAAAATGACCACCCAGGAAAAAGTCCAAAAGCACACAAATTCAATTCCACAGCCACACTCCTAACCCCTAACTTAACTCTTAGCACTTAATTGCATACCCCACATCCAGGGATATTAGTCAGTTTCTATTACTCAAGTTCACCACTCTTACATAAAATCAACATGAGAGCAGACGCTACAGATGCCATGTATAAAAAAAATAGCACTCCTGCTGCTCAATACATATCTAGACTGCTCATCCAAGTTCACTTATTCATGTTAATGATATTTTATGTTACTTTGTCTCACCAACAAGAAATATTATGTTATGTTGTGTTTTACCCCTCGTCATGATACTGATGTCATACCGACAACCAAAGAAATCAAATGTATGGTGCAATATATTTATGACTCCATGCTTTAATGTGTACTATATTGTATGTAATGGTACACTTCAGCCGTGACATGTCTCAATACGTTTATACCGATCCACTGTACAAAATTTTTAAATGAATAAATAAAAAATAAAAAACAAAAAATGTGAGTGATTATCCTGGAGCATGAACTAAACTAGATATATGGTTATTTTTTTATTAACATTCTCAGAAAGCTTAAAACATAGTGAAGAATGAATATAGGTTGGAAAAACAGAGCAGGGTAAAGACATTTTTTGTTTGTTTTGTATGAAGTGGAGGATCAATGCTATTCTGAAGCATCCAGGATAGCAGCCATAAAAGAGTGAGCAACTGAAAATTCAAGATTAATATGCGAGAATGAGCAATATGAAATCTGGTTAGAAGGGGAAGTGTAAGAGAAGGATTGCTTTATGATAGCGAGAAGATCATAAGCAGAGATAGTAAAGATGAAGAAAGTAGCCGAGGAAGAGGTGAGAGAAAGCTTTCACACTATACAAAAGTAGAATTTTTTGTACAACTCTGATTATATATTTTTATGTGTATCTGACACTCTCACTCTCTTCCTTCTTCTCCTTGTTGAGTAAGTCATATCAATGGTATAATTGTTGGGGTGTATCAACGGGTGTACTGACCTAGAAAGTCCAAATGGTGCTATTATCAGCATGAAACACATAACATGTCTCATGCAGGCCTACAAATTCTCAGGGTGTACGATAGCATATTATTGGACTTGACCTAAATACTCAATGGTTATAACCAGTGGAGAAGGTCCATGGGGGTAGGTGGAGAAGCAGACCCCTCCCACTCCAATTTTTTATGTAAAAAAAATCAAATCTATTGGTTGGTTAAGGACTACTGATACGTTTAAAAACAAAAAAATGTCCGCATCTGTCATGATATATTGATTGCTGAAGATGATGCTCATAGACTAAGCAACTAATTCACATCGAGATTTTGGTAATTTTTTTTTTTTTTTAAAAAAGGCTGATTTTTGACAGAATCAACCATAACCATAATATACATGTATTTGGGAAACAACAGCCACTTTAAATGGGTTTGAATCCACCTACTAATATTGTCAGTCCAAAGGCAGAAAAAATATGCCAGATTATATAGGTCCAATGCCAAGCCAATGTGTGAAGTCAGAAATCCTGTTAGAGTAATCTAACCATGTCTGACGGGCCTACAGGATATGATGTCTTAGTCGGGCAGGGGCTGAACACATGGGGTTAAGCTGGCAGAGCCCAACAGATAGGATCACAGCACCTCACCATCTTTGAACATCACAAGCTTCCACTTGTTAGAACACTTTACTAGAGTACCATATATATTGATGACAGCTTTGATTACGAGTACATTAGGAGGTCTAAGATCAGAGATGTTAAAGAGCTGCGGCATTTAATTTCCCTAAAACTCCAGAGAGGAAAGGGTTGTCATGCTTACTTTGCTTTTTCTCTGTTATTTGCCAGTATATTCCCTGCAGAGTTAATGTATTCTGGCTTCAAAACAATCTGACTCCATGTGTAGTAAAACTCCATTTATTTCTGCACAAACTGACTCTATGTGCAGTAAATCTCCACATCTCCCTGAGCCTAACAAGAACAATAACACCGAAGATCTGCAGTACCCTTCTGTGCAAAATTCCAATTAGCAAGGGGTTAGCCTGCCTTACTTACTCTGCTGCTCGGCTGTCCCACACTGGAATGTTAATATTTCCTGGCTGACCCTATGTGAAACACAGCTTCTTGGTTTTGTATCTTATTTTGTACCAAAATGTGTCAGATGAAGGACAATCAAAGTACAACACATTCTTTCTTTTGCTGTTGCAGTTGCCTGGATGAACCCTTCCTGGAACATGCAATTAGTGTTTGTCTGTATTCTCTGAGTAGTAATAACTCCCTAAGATATATTCACTATGTTGTTTAATTTTTGTCTTATTTCCAACAATGTTCAATATCTTTCTAGAGATCGCCTCGATTTGATAATGTTAGTTTTCTCCAGCAACCATATGACTCACAATTTAGTTTTTATACCATGGGATTAGCTATTTCCGCGTGGTTGACCCAATACTTTTTAGCCCCTTTACTGCCAACTGGTTTGCAAGAAAAACACCCCCATTATTATTAGTAGTTATTTGGTTATCTTGGAAAGTAATGTTTAAATTGTTTTTTTGATTCAGTATGCATATATAGCACATTATTTAATGGAAAAAGAATTGGAAGTTTTGGTTGGACCAAAAAGTTTTAAAAAACTTGTATCAAATAATGAATTTATCTATAAGAAAACATTGATGTAAATAAATAAAATTTATCCATATGTAATATAGACATATAGGCTTTCTTTCCCATATAATCTGTAATTATTTAACCCCTTAAGACAGCAGCCAAATGTACAAGTTGTGATCAAAACAAAACGTAAACAAAACCTGGCATTTGCGCTAAATGTCTGTCCAACCGTAATTCACCTCTTTCATATTAAATGCACCCACACTTATTATATATCATTTTATTTAGGGGAAACAGGGCTTTCATTTAACATCAAATATTTAGGTATGGAACATAATTTCATATGCAAAAAATATAAAAAAATGGGAGAAAATAAGAATTTCTACCAGTGTTTGTGACTAAGTGGCTACTAAAAAAAGTGAACATACCCTATTTGCAATACCCTGGGTTGTCTACTATTGCAAATGGTATGCCATCATTGGGGTAATTTTCATTCCTGGGCTACCATACGGTCTCAAAGGCAACCTGGTGAATTTTTATGTGAGAAAACTGAAACGCAAACCTTATATTTGATTCTGTAACTTTTGAAAACACCATAAAACCTACTCAGGAGACTTCGCTGAACACAAATATTAGTGTTTCAAAATAGTAAAACGTATCACAGCAATTACATCATCAGTATAAGTGCCATTTGTGTGTGAGAAATGCAAAAAAATGTCACTGTCACTGACGATATCGTCGTTGTAATATATTTTACTGTTTTGAAACACTATTATTTGTGTTTATCGAAGTCTTCCGAGTAAAACAGTACCCCCCATGTACAGGTTTTATGGTGTCTTGGAAAGTTACAGGGTTAAATATAGTGCTAGAAAATTAAATTCCCTGAACTTTTGGCCTGGGTTGTCAGGCAGGTCTTGCAAATTGTAATTAATAAAATGACCTAATTATGTAAAATTATTACATAAATATATACGTAGAATTATTATATATATATATATATATATATATATATATATATATATATATATATATATATATGTGTATATACAGGGAGTGCAGAATTATTAGGCAAATTAGTATTTTGACCACATCATCCTCTTTATGCATGTTGTCTTACTCCAAGCTGTATAGGCTCGAAAGCCTACTACCAATTAAGCATATTAGGTGATGTGCATCTCTGTAATGAGAAGGGGTGTGGTCTAATGACATCAACACCCTATATCAGGTGTGCATAATTATTAGGCAACTTCCTTTCCTTTGGCAAAATGGGTCAAAAGAAGGACTTGACAGGCTCAGAAAAGTCAAAAATAGTGAGATATCTTGCAGAGGGATGCAGCACTCTTAAAATTGCAAAGCTTCTGAAGCGTGATCATCGAACAATCAAGCGTTTCATTCAAAATAGTCAACAGGGTCGCAAGAAGTGTGGAAAAACCAAGGCGCAAAATAACTGCCCATGAACTGAGAAAAGTCAAGCGTGCAGCTGCCAAGATGCCACTTGACACCAGTTTGGCCATATTTCAGAGCTGCAACATCACTGGAGTGCCCAAAAGCACAAGGTGTGCAATACTCAGAGACATGGCCAAGGTAAGAAAGGCTGAATGACGACCACCACTGAACAAGACACACAAGCTGAAACGTCAAGACTGGGCCAAGAAATATCTCAAGACTGATTTTTCTAAGGTTTTATGGACTGATGAAATGAGAGTGAGTCTTGATGGTCCAGATGGATGGGCCCGTGGCTGGATTGGTAAAGGGCAGAGAGCTCCAGTCCGACTCAGACGCCAGCAAGGTGGAGGTGGAGTACTGGTTTGGGCTGGTATCATCAAAGATGAGCTTGTGGGGCCTATTCGGGTTGAGGATGGAGTCAAGCTCAACTCCCAGTCCTACTGCCAGTTTCTGGAAGACACCTTCTTCAAGCAGTGGTACAGGAAGAAGTCTGCATCCTTCAAGAAAAACATGATTTTCATGCAGGACAATGCTCCATCACACGCGTCCAAGTACTCCACAGCGTGGCTGGCAAGAAAGGGTATAAAAGAAGAAAATCTAATGACATGGCCTCCTTGTTCACCTGATCTGAACCCCATTGAGAACCTGTGGTCCATCATCAAATGTGAGATTTACAAGGAGGGAAAACAGTACACCTCTCTGAACAGTGTCTGGGAGGCTGTGGTTGCTTCTGCACGCAATGTTGATGGTCAACAGATCAAAACACTGACAGAATCCATGGATGGCAGGCTTTTGAGTGTCCTTGCAAAGAAAGGTGGCTATATTGGTCACTGATTTGTTTTTGTTTTGTTTTTGAATGTCAGAAATGTATATTTGTGAATGTTGAGATGTTATATTGGTTTCACTGGTAAAAATAAATAATTGAAATGGGTATATATTTGTTTTTTGTTAAGTTGCCTAATAATTATGCACAGTAATAGTCCCCTGCACACACAGATATCCCCCTAAAATAGCTAAAACTAAAAACAAACTAAAAACTACTTCCAAAAATATTCAGCTTTGATATTAATGAGTTTTTTGGGTTCATTGAGAACATGGTTGTTGTTCAATAATAAAATTAATCCTCAAAAATACAACTTGCCTAATAATTCTGCACTCCCTGTATATATATATATATATATATATATATATATATATATATATATATATGTGTATATATATATATATATATATATATATGTATATAATTTTTTTATTATTTTTATTTATATATAGGTATATATATAGTGATATATACGTATATACTTATGTATATAGATATATATATTATTTCGTTCTACATGTATTTTGATATCAATATATATATATTAATTTTAAAATACAGTTAGAACGAAATTACGCATGTATATATATTTTTTATCTATTTATTTTTAATTTTTTTAATTTTATTTTTTAACGTATTTATATATTTATTTATTTTTTATTATATATAAATATATATATATAAAGAAAATTATATATATATATTTAATCAATATCATTGTACGTGTATTTTGATATTACTATATATATATAATTACCGTATATACTCGAGTATAAGCCGACCCGAATATAAGCCGAGGCCCCTAATTTTACCCCAAAAAACTGGGAAAACTTATTGACTCGAGTATAAGACTAGGGTGGGAAATGCAGCAGCTACTGGTAAATTTCTAAATAAAATTAGATCATAAAAAAAATATATTGATTGAATATTTATTTACAGTGTGTGTATAATGAATGCAGTGTGAGTGTATGAATGCAGTGTGTGTATGAGTGCAGCGTGTGTATGAGTGCAGCGTGTGTGTATGAATGCAGCGTGTGTGTATGAATGCAGCGTGTGTGTATGAGTGCAGCGTGTGTGTATGAGTGCAGCGTGTGTGTGTATGAGTGCAGCGTGTGTGTGTATGAGTGCAGCGTGTGTGTGTATGAGTGCAGCGTGTGTGTGTATGAGTGCAGTGTGTGTGTGTGTTGCAGAGCCCTGGTGGGGGGTGGGCAATTTTTTTCATTTATTTTTTATTTTAATTTTTTTTATTATTATTAATTATTATTTTATTTAATTTAATTTAATTATTATTATTTTGTCATTCTTATTTATTATTTAATTTAATTATTATTCTTTTTTATTATTACTATATTTTTCGTCCCCCCTCCCTGCTTGATACATGGCAGGGAGGGGGGCTCTCCTTCCCTGGTAGTCCAGCATTGGCAGTTCAGTGTGAGGGAGAGGGGGGGCTGGCAGAGCTGTAACTTACCTCTCCTGCAGCTCCTGTCAGCTCTCTCCTCCTCCGCGCCGTCCGGTCAGCTCTTCTGTCAGCTCACAGTGTAAGTCTCGCGAGAGCCGCGGCTCTCGCGAGATTTACACTGGGAGCTGACCGAGGTGCTGAACGGACGGCGCGGAGGAGGAGGGAGCTGACAGGAGCTGCAGGAGAGGTAAGTAAACTCTCTGACAGCCCCCACAGCCCCTGTCTGTATTATGGCAATGCAAATTGCCATAATACAGACTATTGACTCGAGTATAAGCCGAGTTGGGGTTTTTCAGCACAAAAAATGTGCTGAAAAACTCGGCTTATACTCGAGTATATACGGTATATATATATTAATATCAAAATACACGTAGACAGTGTATGTATATTTATGTGTATGTGTGTATATGTGTATATATATATACTTAGATCATATATATAGTAAATATATATATGATCTAAGTATATATAATGTTATTTTACACTGTTTTAACTTTTTTTTTTTTCAGACAGCAGGGGGAGTGCCTGCCATTACAGGCAATCCCCCTTCTGGCATTGCCTTGGACGGCTATGCCATCCATGTAATTGCGGGGTCCTCGCAAGGACCTCGCGATCACATGGCCCAGGGGGGCCGAAGAGGACGGAGGGGGACTCCCTGGGCTCCCAGGTAAGTCCCTCATACCGCGATCACCGGCGTGGGATCGCCGGCGACCGGGTAAGTACAAAAGATCGCAGGGCGTTCTATGCCGCCCTGCGGCATTTAGAGCCACCAAAATGGGGACGGCATAGAACGCCTGCGGTCTTAAGGGGTTAAAATATATATATATATATATATATATATATATATTTATTCCTATACATTTACACATATATATGCTCTGTCACATGCACGCATATACACACACACTCTGATATGTTCACACATAGTAACACGTCGATGCACAAAGACACACAATAACACACAGACACAGACACATGCTCACAGATAGAGACACGCAATCACAGTGTGTGTCTGGCAGTGTGTATTGTTGCATGTATGCGCATGTCTAGCATTGTGTAACTGTGTATGTGCCGGATAGTATGTGTCTGGCAGAGAGTATCCTTGTGCATCTGTGAGTGTGTCTGTGAGTGTGTCTGTGTGTATTTGTATTCCTGTGGGCATATGTGGCTTTTGGTCTGGGACCGTATGTGTGAAGACAAACTACTTTGTATGTATGTAACTGTAGGTTTATGAGGGTGCCTGTGAGGGGGTGAGTGTGTTGGGTGAGTTACAGGTGACTGCTTGTGAGGGTTGAGTATGGGGGGTGAATGTGACAGGTTGGGTGACAGAGTTAATGTGTGCATGTGAGGTGAGTGTGGGGGTGACTATGTTTGTATGAGGGTGATTGTGACAGAGTGACTATGGCAGTGTGACTGTGGTAGAGTGACTATGGCTGGTTGATTGTGACAGAGTGAGTGTGACAGGCAGGGTGTGACATGGTAACTGTGTGTAAGAAGTGAGTGTGGCAGGGTGGGTGACAGGGTGACTGGATCTCTGTAGGGCAAATGTGGCAAATGCGTGTGACAGAGTGACCTTGTGGGAGGGTGTCTAGAATCCCCAAGGGTGAGTTAGGCTGTATTTTCTGTCTAGAATCCCTGCATTGCACATCTGACTGGAAGGGAGGATGTGCAAAGAGCTGCTTCGAGCAGAAGGTGCTGCTTGCACTAACTTATTTAAAAAAAAATTTTAATTAGATAAACTTTTTCAGCTAATGAGAACCATTTCAGACAGAAAAAGCCAAGGAAAACATTGCAAATGACGAAGTCACTACTGAAAACCCATCACTATCTAGTGGATAACAGCCAGAGCCAATCCTGGGTGGGTGCTTAGCGCCTAGGTGCTCTATAGAAAGAGAGGCGTATCAGGGGTGTGTGCAGCGCTAGGTTGCATCCCTTCACATTAGGCCCACCCCTCTTGTTAGGTTCCGCCGCCTCGTAAGTCATCCTCAAACAGCTTGTAACCTTTGCCTTTCAGCTCTGCCTCCCAGCACCGATCATGAGGGGACAGAGCCTAATACGAGGGGGTGGAGCCTAGAGCTGCACACCCTGCTCATCCGTCTCTATCTGCAGAGAGCCTGTGCACTTTGCTTCCACCCAGGATTGGCTCTGATAACAGCTGTCCTTATTTTGTATGGAAGCTCCTAACTTTCCAACTGGTTTCCAACACTGTTGCTACTTGTTATAAACTAACGCTAAACTACAAAAGTTACAAAAGTGGTTGACAACAGCTAATTCCCTATCCATTCTATTGAAGCAAAAGGTCTCGTTCTAACCTTGTCACAATGGTTTACCAGCCAGCTGCTACATGCCTGTTTCTATTGCCCACCCTGGATGAAGTGTGCATGAACAGGTGTGTGTTCCTGTGCTTTACCAGCAAGCTACTGACAGAGTGGTTGATATCTGTCAAATCAGCAGCTAAATTAGCCAGCTTGGAACTATTCTTCACCTCAGTTATAGTCACAGCTTGGCTATATTAGCCTCAATTTCGCCATTCAATTTAATTCACTAAAATACGCTAAAATTGTATGTTTAGTGAATAAACCTTTTATAACAGCATCCTAATAAACACTAATAAAGGCAGAAGTGACGAATAAACACCAAACAAGGCAGAAGGGAAACATTTCACAGATTACCAAGCAGTCATCTGTTTCATTTCATAGATAGCATCAATGACTGTGGATATGAAATAACTGCAATAATTCCATTCGACATAGAACCTAGAGATGGAAGAAAAAGGTAGAAAATGAGACAATGTTAAAATGTCTTATGTTCAAAAGTCTATTACATCAAGTATTAAATCAGGGCCAAAAATATAATTTGCAAAAAAAATTAAATACTTGTCGTGTTTATTAACTAAAATATAATTTGTCAGGAATTAAAAGTGGATGCAAAGAATTTCAAACTTCATGCCAAAGGTATTGAATTGGAAAAATAGATTGTAAAACTGAAAATTAGTCAGATTTTATCGGTTCAGCTATTTTTTTCCTAAAATTTCAATTTCACTTCAAATTTACTTTTGGTTCCTGACATTTCCCATCTGTTATGGCATTTGTTTAATGAAGTGTGAACTATATATAATTGGCATGGGGATTGCAAATTTTAGGTGAAAACAATCAAACTGGAAACTTTAACTTACCTATTTTTTTTTTTTTTTTAATCTCCCAAAATTTGCAAATTCTTGCAAATTCTTGTACATTTTCACACTTACTATGGGTTTACTCCTAAACTCCAAATAAAAGTAAAATGGAAACAGCACTAGAGAATAAGAACTTTGTGTCTCATTTTTGCCGTTTTTTTTGGTGAATAAACATCTTCGTGCATATATCTATACATTTAATTCCTTTCTTTTAACTTAATTAGGACTCTATTTAATTAGGAATGCAATATGATTCACCAACATGAATGCTGTTTCCTAAACAAAAATATCACATTGTGCACCATAAGGACAGCATCATTGGCTGCAAAGAGGCAGGTGGTAAACAATTAGAGATCAGCTGTCTGCTGTACATTAGCTTTTCTAGTTAAAGCAAAATTTGCAGAAAAATAAGGGAATGTAAACAGCAAATAAACATAGAAATGAATATACAAGCATTTTAAACAGTATGTTTATAATTATATGATAAGTCATTCTTAGTTGCATAATAACAGAACCTGTTTGAGCATCAGACGGGGAGCCATTTCCATAAATCCTACCACCCTATTCCTTTCACTAAGGAAGGAAATAGGGAAAAAAACTCAAGCAGATTTTAAAAGGTAAATAGGTAATTATTACAATGTTTATTGTTAATTATTATTGTTGTTATTTATTTTAATTACCTAGAAGGATTATGCATCATAATCACTTTGTTTTGCTGAAGTTGTTATGGTGGATTCCCCTGGTCACCACCCCATAGTTCAGTGTTAAACATTTTTTTGAATGGTTTGACATTGAATGAAGATCCCCAGGTGCTTAAACACTGCTTAGCAATACCAATCCACACCAGTATAGGGCATAAATGGTGGTTAAAATTACATTCTCAGCCTATAATGGCCAATTATATATGGACACCTGACATGAACCCGCAGTACAGTCTATTGGATGCTTTCTCATCACCCACAAAAGGAGAATACAACAGTTATGAGTGTGAGAATGTGTAGGATCAAGTTAAAAAATGACTTGTATTGTCAGGGGGTTGTTGATGTGAATCCAAGCCCATATGGTCATTTTAATGTAGTTTTTGTCAACACATTTTAGATGATTTCACTTTCCCTTTGCTTAAATTTGTAGATTGGTTGAATAGACCTGAAGTTTGGGTGCTGCACTGGTGTTTACTAGTATGGGGAGGGTAATAATATTCCTCAAGGAAGGTGTGGAATGGTGTGCAAGCAAATCATCTCTAAGTCTCTAAGTGATTACATGTGCTGCAGGTCTCTAACAGTATGCGACGCTGCAGCGTAGGAACATGATGATGTCACAGGCCAGTACAGGAAGACACAGCAGGGTGCAGAAGCACACTGAGAATAGTCGTCAAGGACCGCAGGAGAGCTCACCCAGCACCTGCGGGTCCAAAGCATCGGAGGAGAAGGAGCCCAGCCTGCCATTAGACTCTGAAGAGGAGTAAGCTATATTCTCAGAAGAGTCCGGACCGGGTCCTGCTGCCTCAGCATGTGAGTACTGCGCTAGCACCTGGGAAGCGCTGGCTGGAAGTGATAGGGGGCAGGTTAGTGGGGCTTTGGGGAAGCTTTCGCAGGGGCAAGGGGATTTGGTCACAATGTTGAGGGCTGTACTTGACAGGCTCTTTGGGGTTCATCCTCCTTCCTCTTCTCCTAGTCCTCTGGGAGGTGGCGCTGCACGGGTTCCTGGGAGTAGGGAGCGGGCGGCGAGTTGCTCGTGCCCAAAGTTGCCGGGCAGCGAGCTGTCCCCTCTGGTGCTGCATGTGTCTTGGGACGTCAGGGACAAGATTGTTCGCGGTGAGTATGTGGACTTGCTGTCCCTCCGGACAGGGAGTCGTTGGATAGACCGTGGCAGAGTGACATGGTGGATGGGAAAAAAGGTAAGCAGCTACCTCGGACTTTTGGGAACTGGCTACAGGGTTTTTTGTTTTTTGCCAGTTATTTGATGGGTAGTTTTCTGGACAAGGCTCCTGCCTTGTTTGATTATCTGGATCTGTTTTAGGGGGCTTACGAGATATATGGAGGGCAATGCTGGTTCCGTTATGACCAGCAGTTCCGGCAGAAGATGGCGGCTAGTGATGCATGGACTTCGGGGTGCAGGACTGTAGCTTGTGGCTACTATTGATGCCTTGTCAGCCACCCCCCTTTTCAGGAGTGGCCAGCGCACAGGCAGGTGTGCCGGCGGGACAGCGTAGAGTAGTCTGTTGGCTATTTAATGCAGGTGGTATAGTTCATGCAGATTTAGGCACGCATGTTCCCACTGTGGGGGAGCACATCCGGCTCTGCAATGTTTCAAAAAAGGTAAGCTGGGGTTACGGACCAGCAGGGATGATGTTCCAAGACAGGAGGACTCTGGTGAGCATAGAAAGGATGTGCCCGTGGTTAAACCGGTATCCTAAGTGGCAGTATTTTGTTCAACGGGTTTTTCTATGGTTTTTGGATTTACGTCTTTTGCGATTAATTTACGGTCTATTTTGGCTAAGGAGGAGATCTTCGGGGCGCATGATCTCCTGTTTTTACCCCCTGGGTTTGGTGCCCAAAAAAGAGCCTGGGGTCTCATTCACCACCTGTCATACCCGTCCAGCGGGTCGGTGAATGATGATAGTGATAGTTTTGTCTGCTTCCGGTCCACCCGGACTGCTTTCACTTGTCAGTTTAAGGGTTCATACTTTTATGATATGTGTTTGCCCATGGGCTGTGCCATTTCCTGCTCGAATTTTGAGATGTTTTTGGCATTTTTGGAATGGGTGGTTGCCAGGTGGTTTTTCATCCTTAACCCACTACCTAGACGATTTTTTGTTCGTTGGTCCGCAAGATACGGAAGTCTGTACTGTTTTGTTGGCGTTGTTTCAGCAGATTACGTTAAAACTCAGAGTCCCGGACGCGGGCAGTAAGATGGTTGGGCCAGTAGATAGGTTGTCTTATCTGGGTATTGAGATAGATTTGAGCGAAATGGTCTTTTGTTTACCAGAGGATAAGCTAGGGCAGTTACTACAAATAGTTGACCTGGTCAAGGGCTCTAAGAAGGTCCAGTTGCTGCAATTATAATCGTTGTTAGGTCACTTGAACTTTGTTTGTAGGGTTCTTTCCATGGGTAGAGCGTCCTGCCACATTTGGTGTTAAAGGACCACTATAGTGCCAGGAAAACAAACTTGTTTTCCTGGCACTATTGGGTCTATAGGTCCCCCCACCCTCAGGGTCCCATTCCCGCTGGGCTCAAGGGGGTTGAATGGAATTACCTCTTACCTTTTACCTTTATCCAGTGCCGGGCTCCCTTGGCGCTGGGGAATTCTCCTCCCTCTTCCGACGTCAGCGCCAAATGAGCATGTGCGGCAAGAGCCGCGCACACATTCAGACAGTCTATAGGAAAGCATTTCTCAATGCTACTACTATGTTTACAGCTGCAGGGTTAACACTAGATGGACCTGGCACCCAGATCACTTCATTGAGCTGAAGTGGTCTGGGTGCCTATAGTGGTCCTTTAACCCCTTAAGAACACATGACATGTGTGACATGTCATGATTCCCTTTTATTCCAGAAGTTTGGTCCTTAAGGGGTTAAACAGTCATTCAACTTCATACGCATTACAAGTCAGCTAAGGGCAGATCTTGGGTCAAGGTCAGGTGTGGAGTGCCTTCTTGGGTGCGTATAATGGTCAATCTTGCTGGTTGCATTTGGCGGTGTCTAACGGCGAGCTGAATCTATTTACAGATGCATCCGGGTCGGTGGGGTTTGGTGATTATTTCCAGGGCATTGGTGTTCCGCTGTGTGGTCTTCAGAATGGCAGGGCTCTGAGTTGCTGGATAATCTGGCGTTTCTGGTGTTGTTCCCCATTGTGGTCCCTGTCGAGTTGTGGGGTGCTGACTTTGTGAATAGAAAAGTGTTTGTTCACACGGACAACAAGTGTCGTCCATATGCTCAGTCATTCCACGTCTGGGTTCCCTCCAGTTTTGGCTTTGCTCAGACGCCTAGTGCTACTTAGTCTTAAATGTAATGTGTGGTTGGTAGGCAGGCATGTGCCGGGGGTGGGCAATGTCATCGCTGACTCTCTTTCTCGGTTTCAGTGGAACCAGTTTTAAGAGGCGGCTCCGGAGGCGGCGCAGATGGGAACCGCCGTGCCCGACGTATTTGTGGAACCTGGTTTCAGACATCTGAGACACTTGATATGGGGGTCCTTGTCAGAGTCTACATGGCACAATGACTTATGAGACTGACATACATTTTTTTTTTGCAAGTGTTTTTTGTATTCCCAGTCCGGCCCTGTCCTCTTTCATATATTGTTCTGTATACATTACAACCACCTTACCATTCTTATCTGCCTATTTTAATGACTTCATATTAGCCTTTAGGTGACAGTGGTCTCTCTTCTTTCATTTAATCCATTTAAATGTCTTAATTTATGATTTTTCTTTACATTGTTTCTTAATCCTCTTTTAAACCAAATTCTTTGTAATAATCAAATTACAATCACTGGAGAAACTCTCCTATTTTAGATTCTCTAAATATACAATTCACAAATTGTTCTAATTGCAGAGGTGTGTCCCTCCATACCATGAAGCAATCATCAATGTACCAAAACCAGATCAAAACATCAAAACCAAAGTTGAAATGGTTCTTCAGGAATTGCTCCTAAAAGTCTATCATGAGCAGGTTAGCATTGAAGGGAGTCCTATTAGCACCATAGCAGTATTTTTCATAAAGAAAGATTGTCCCTGAACACTTGACGCTTACCCTAACCATTTAATTAGCAGGGGGTGGTACCTTTGTCTCTTATTCCATTGTAGCTTCTGTATACATTTGTGTTGAGTGCACTTCTAATGTTAGGACATGGTGCATTGATAAAAGGGCAACCTGAAATATGTTCTATTTTGTCCTTCAAATAAATATTGTTAGCACTAGTTTGTACACCTTGCATCTGATAGAGATGCCCTCATGTTTTTTGTCTTTTGTCTACAAATAAAGCAATTGATATCTACATTTGTATTTAAAAAAAAAAGTCTTAGGCCTTAGCTGAAGAGAAAATTAGTCTTTTACAAAGCAAGGAGATCTGTGCCTCACTCAAATGGACTGAAGTTAAGTTTGGAACTGCCATCATATTTTCTCCACCAGTGTGTTGTGATTGTGATAGACATTCTCGTGTCCCCAAATTTGTATAAAACAATTCACATATTCACAATATTCTATCTATCTAACCCAAGAGAAGAGTACAAAATATTTGATAGAGTCCTAACCTCAACATCTGAGGAAAAGGATTTAGGAGTGATTATTTCTGATGACTTAAAGGTAGGCAGACAATGTTATAGAGCAGCAGGAAATGCTAGCAGAATGCTCGGTTGTATAGGGAGAGGTATTAGCAGTAGAAAGAGAGAAGTGCTCTTGACATTGTACAGAACACTGGCGAGACCTCACTTTGAGTATTGTACGTAGTACTGGAGACCGTATCTTCAGTAGGATATTGATACTTTAGAGAGAGTTCAGAGAAGGGCTACTAAACTGGTTCATGGATTGCAGGATAAAACTTACAAGGAAAGGTTAAAGGGACTTAACATGTATAGCTTGGAGGAAAGATGAGACAGGGGGATATGATAGAAACATTTAAATACACAAAGGGAATCAACACCGTAAAGAAGGAGACTTTATTTTAAAGAAGAAAAACTACCACAACAAGAGGACATAGTCTTAAATTAGAGGGGAATAGGTTTAAAAATAATATCAGGAAGTATTACTTTACTGAGAGGGTAGTGGATGCATGGAATAGCCTTCTAGATGAAGTGGTAGAGGTTAACACAGTGAGGGAGTTTAAGCATGCATGGGATAGGCATAATGCTATCCTAACTATAAGATAAGGCCAGGAACTAATACAAGTATTTAGAAAATTGGGCAGACTAGATGGGCCGAATGGTTCTTATCTGCCATCACATTCTGTCTATCTATCTATCTATCTATCTATCTACCGTATTTATCGGCGTATAACACGCACTTTTTTCCCCTGAAAATAGGGGAAAAATCGTGGGTGCGTGTTATACGCCGATATCCCATAATTACTTACCTGTCCTGAAGCGTGGGCCGGCTTCACAGCTTGCACCGCGGTACAGGAACTTTAATTTCATGTTCCGGTTTCCGGCGGGACTGAAAGGAAGTGTGCACAATAGTGTGCACACTTCCTTTCAGTCCCACCGGAAACCGGAACATGAAATCAAAGTTCCTGTACCGCGGTGCAAGCTGTGAAGCCGGCCCACGCTTCAGGACAGGTAAGTAATTATGGGAGGGGAAGTACACTATGGGAGGGGAGGGGGGGGGAAGTACACTATGGGAGGGGAGGGGAGGGGGGGGAAGTACACTATGGGAGGGGAGGGGAGGGGGGGGAGTACACTATGGGAGGGGAGGGGGGGAGTACACTATGGGAGGGGAGGGAGGGGAGTACACTATGGGAGGGGGGGGAAGTACACTATGGGAGGGGAGGGGGGGGAAGTACACTATGGGAGGGGAGGGGGGGGAAGTACACTATGGGAGGGGAAGGGGGGAAGTACACTATGGGAGGGGATGGGGGGAAGTACACTATGGGAGGGGAGGGGGGGAAGTACACTATGGGATGGGGGGAAGTACACTATAGGATGGGGGGAAGTACACTATGGGAGGGGGGGAGTACACTATGGGAGGGGAGGGGGGGAAGTACACTATGGGAGGGGAGGGGGGGAAGTACACTATGGGAGGGGAGGGGGGGAAGTACACTATGGGAGGGGAGGGGGGGGAGTACACTATGGGAGGGGGGGGACGTACACTATGGGGGGGAGGGGGGGAAGTACACTATGGGAGGGGGTGAGGGGGAAGTACACTATGGGAGGGGGGGAGAATACTATGGGAGGGGAGGGGGGGAGAATACTATGGGAGGGGAGGGGGGGAGGGGGGGAGAATACTATGGGAGGGGAGGGGGGGAGAATACTATGGGAGGGGAGGGAACACTATAGGATGAGGGGGGAATACTATGGGGGGGGGGGGAAATTTCCTAGAATTTCTTTCTAAAAATGAGGTGCGTGTTATACGCCGGTGCGTGTTATACGCCGATAAATACGGTACTTGCTAGCTTTTTCATTTCAGGTTTATTTTTAAATCCAAATCTATGTCTCCCTGTCTCCCTGTCTACCTCCCTGTCACTTAATGCAAAGGTATTATATTTGTCCTATTTGTTCTATTTGTATTTGTTTCTAATGTTCTCTGTGTTTAGATGTGCTTTCCTGCTATTATATATAATTGCAATTGTTAAGTGAAATCAGTTATGAAACGTGAAATGTTCCCTGGAATGATGGGAATTATGTGGTAAAAATAGTTGTATTTTTGTTCATATATTTAAACTTTCTGTATTTTTTTAGTTCATATTTACTTAATAGTTTTTGCTTTCAGGTAAGTATGTTCATCTCTAAATGTAAGAGTCGGTTTTGACGCTGTGAAGCTTTGTATTTATATATTTATATATTTTTCCTTTTTTTTTTTTTTTTGAAATATTTAATATCACTATTATGTATTCCTGCGGTGGTCAAAGAAAATATGTGATGGCTGTATGATAGTATGTGATTGTTTTGAAATCAATACTATTTACTTAATGACCGGGAGTGATGTAATTTGCTGACATGGCACTCATTTAGAATTTTATGTAGTCATCCTTCACATTGATTTATAGCGTATAAATACACCAGTGTCTTGGTGCCTGTAGAAATGCCTGTATTCACATCAGCATTTGTTTTCTGAATATGTTTATTTCCTTTCTTCTGTATTTCATTGTCTCTAAATGAATGAGTGCTTATATAGGACGCAACCGATTTTGGCCATTTTCGTCACACCTTTTACAGCTAGCGATAATGTTCATAAAATGCTTGATCTTAATCTTTTTGTTAAATATCAAATTTTATTGCATTAAAAAACTAAATGTAGAAAAGTGTTATAAAATGTCAACTTGGCTATAGCCACAGCTTGATTTTTCTAGCCTTTATTTATTCACTAAAGTGACAATTCCAAGTGAATACAAAGCGTATTTTAAATTTAAGATAAAATTAGCCGAACTGGAAGCATTCTCAGTTATGCTTCCAGAACGACTGCTACGGCCTTAAATTAGAAATTCACTTTGAATTAAATTTGAATTCTTACGTTTTTGAATAACTCTGTAAACTTGTCAATATGGTTTAATTCACTACAATTCAGTTATACTGAGTAAATCCCATTGATTCAACAGGGAATTATGTTTCATGGTTATTATATTAAAGAACCTTCTCACTGTTAGTCTATTTCACTTCCAGTCTCTATGACAAATAGTTTTATAGCAAGCACTTTGTACCTTTGTGATTGAAGTTCTCTTGGGTACCAGCTTGGAGATATTGTTAAAACAAATGACCGTCTGGTAACCACTAGTCTCCCTTCCCTCTGCTTGCTTCAAAATCTATAGCCCTGCAAGATGTGTGAGTGTATTTTTTACAATAATGATTTTTTGATGTTTATACATTGTACACATGATGGGTATTTCCATAATTCTTTAATGTTATATTGATTGTGAGTAGTATGCTCCCTTCTGGTAATTGAAGAGTTAATTAACTCATTAACAAATGTACTAGCTCGAACTTGTAACAATTATTTTTTCTCAGACATATATCTTAAGCCTGGCATCCATGTTGAGTGTGGTGCGAGGACATCACAAAGGCAACTTTCCCTAGAGGACACATACTGTTGCTATAGAAATCAAAGCAATATAGATGCCATGATCTTCAGATAAATGGTGTCAGTGATACTAACTGATCTAGGACTGGAGTTGTTAATGTCAGCAATTATTTGCCGTTTTACTGTAAATGATCATTCTCAGAGTAAATCTCAAAGAATGGCATAATGTACAAGCAGAGTAGTATTTGTAAAGCTGTCTATGTCTACAAAAAAAAAACCCACAAACAAAATAAAAGCACTAAAAGCAATTATAAAAAACACACTAAAAGCAAGTCTTAAAGGGAGAAAAAGTAGACCCTTAACCATAACTAATTAATTAGCTCCTTAGCAATTCTTTGCGTAGCCACATCCATCTGTAGGCTCAAGGGCATTCAGAGACTACTGACCAGAACCTGATTACCATTACAACTGAGATGGAACAGACTGCCCAGTCTTGAAGGTTGCACCAAGGAGAGGAAAGGTCTAGTGAGTGAGTAATTGAATATAAAAAAAAGAAACTAAGCGTTACAGACCAAACTCACAGAAATTACATAATCCAGAACCACATTTTAATTTCCTCAGAAGCAATGTGCATGGATTATATTATAGTATGGAATATAAAAGTATTGAGTTCTTAAGTCGTCACCATAAGTGCACTCACTGATATTTTTTATCAACTTTTTAAAAATATTTTATTCATGCTAAAAAGAACTTGTCAATACGATGCTCTATTTACCCTTTAAAGGCACTACATCATGTGTGAGTGCACAAAATCAAAATGAGAGATATTTGGTTAATATATATATATATATATATATATATATATATATATATATATATATAAAATATATATATAAATAACAAAAATGACATTTCATTTGTCCTTTCACGTTAAAGTGTCTGGATACCGCTGGCGCTGTCCTTCTGTTTAGAGTTAAAGCATTTTTAGTTGTTTAAAGAAACTCTAGGATGCTATACTGAGTGGGCGGGCACTTCGGACATGGTCCCAGGGCCTGGCAAAGGTAGGGGGCCCACCATCCAGCCACTCTGTGTATGTTGCACAGTTACACACACCCAAATTTGCACCAAATGCACAAATCCGACGCGTGTTAACCACGACATCCTTGGGCCCGGCACTGCTTACCATTAGTGGAGATAGGACCCGGGGAAGCAGAGGATTATTTCGGCACCGATTATTTCGGCATAGGTGTGCCAACGTCTGCATGTGCTGCTACTACAGAGTAAATGTTTCAATAAACAAGGCCTGGTCAGACGCCACATCCCCTTATCAGCACGACCGAGCTTCTGCATTGTTCCCATTCCCTGCTTACCAGCAAGCATAACAAATAAGGCTGTGGCCGGTCAAATGTCGGGAGCTCCTGCAGATGAAGTAAGGGGTGCTCCCCCTCGCTCCCAGGGAGTGATTGTAGACCATAGTCTGGGGCACCTTCCCTTAAAAAAGCGCTCTCGTGGCTGCAAAGAGAGTGGGGATAATCCAGGCTTGAAGTTAGTTAGCTAAGTCCCACTGAAGTCATGGGACTTCTAGACTTTGGTTATGGTTCAGGAAAAGAGTATTTTTAGTCCATTGGCCAGGAGGGAAAGGTGTTGTGAGCCAGGGGTAGTGACAATAGTCTTTAGACGACAATGGGGAAATAAAACCAGTGGCAAGCATGCAGGTTGTTGTTTCTGGTATGGGCACAAGTGACAGGGGTATTTGTCACAGAGCCCTTGTCTCCCCACTACAGCCCTTATTTCCCCACCACATCCCCTATACCCCACACTACATTCTTTATCCCTAATTACGCCCACTATACCCAACTACAGCTTTTCTCCATTCACTACATAACCTATACCACCACTACAGCCCCTATTCCCCCAACCACAGCTCTTATACCCCACTACATCCGTTGTCCCGCCACTACAGCCCCTGTCCCCCATGACAGCCCACAATCACCCAACCCCCAAACTACAGTCTCTGTCCCCAATTACAACCCCAACTACAGTGCCTATTTGCCCATTAGAACCTTAATCTCCCCACTACAGCCCCAGTCCAACACACTATGACTCCTATCCCCCACTGAAGGCCTTTCTCCCCACATTACAATCCTTTCTTTATCACAAGGGTGTACATGTTGGCGGTTCGTGGACGTGATGCAAATTTGTGTAGCTTGCAAGTTGGTGGATATACCAACCCCCATGATCTCCTATTGCCCAGGGTTGTCAGTCTGCCCCTGTATACAGATATTTTGAAAATGGTTTAACACTGAATGGAGGAACGGCTACAGAGAACTCCAGACAATATAACCAATTAAATGAAGTGAAATGGTTATAGTGCCATTGGCTCATTAAATTGAATGGAAATAATATAAAACTGATTGGTGAGATCATCATCAAAGTTTCTGACCTATTACCATTCCTCATAATGGAACTAAGAATGTACCCCACCCAATTACTAAAGGACCATGGAAATGCTGCATTCTATGGTTCCACACATTCCACCTCTCTATTCAGTTGGTTCTGGATTGTGTCACTTGTATGTGTTTGGTCTGTAAAGCTGAGTTTCCTTTTTTATATTCAATTACTCACTCACTAGACCTTTTTCCTCTCCTTGGTGCAACCTTCAAGTCTGTTCCATCTCAGCTGTAATTGTAATCAGGTTCTGGTCAGTAACTTCTGAATGCCCTTGAGCCTACAGATGGATGTGGCTACAAAAAGAATTACTAAGGAGCTCATTAATTTCTTATGGTTGAGAGTCTATTTTTTTCTCCCTCTCACAATTGCTTTTAGTGTGTTTGGAATTATTTTAGTGTTTTTTTTAGTAGCCATAGACAGTTTTACTAATTGCTTGTGCCTGTACATTATTCCACTGTGTGTAATTTACTCTTAAAATGATTATTTACAGTAAAATGACAAGTCAGTGCTGGTATAAACAACTCCAGTCCAAGATCAGTTAGTATCACTGACACCATATATGTGAAGATCATGGCATCCATGTTGCTTTGATTTCTATCGCTAGAACTGTCACTTCTCCTCTATGGACAGTTGAATTTATAATGTCCATGCACCGCACAATCTGCATGCATGCCATTCTTAGGACATATGTCTGAGAAAAAAAAGAAATTGTTACAAGTTCAAGCGAGTACATTTCAGGGTCTTAATTAACTCTTCAATTAAATTTGACAGTCAGACTAATGATGTCACAAGACTGTGCAGGAAGTGAAGCAGGGAAGACCATAGGGACTAACTGTTGGTTTTCAAACACTGTCTGACCAAAGGTGCATGTAAGGACTGTATAGAAATCCTGTCATTTACTAAAGGTAGGGATGAGATTTTCCCAGTGTTTGTTTTACATACACTTCATTTTGAAAAATATATTTCCTTTCAATATGAAATGGTTATTTTATAAAAAAATAAAAATAAAAGTTTTTTAGGTAACAATTCTCCTCTGCTGCAATAGAGTAATTCTAGTAATATTTAATTGCTGACTCCATTGAGATTTTATACATAGTCATCCACAAATCTGGTCACTATATTAACCCCTTCGGGACCGGCCTGTTTTTGCGATCTTTTTACACTTTTGTGGTGTTTGTGTTTAGCTGTAATTTTCTGCTCTCTCATTTACTGTTCCCATACAAATTATATATTGTTTTTTTCAGGACAAAAAGGGCTTTCTTTACATACCATTATTTGTATCATGTCATATAATTTACTTTAAAAAAAAAATATGATGAAAAATTGAAAAAAAACATGTTTTTTTACTTTTGCTTGAAAAATCTTTTATTTACCTACTAAAGCTAATGAAAAAAACTGCTAAATAGATTTTAATTTTGTCCTGAGTTTAAAAACACCCAGTGTTTATGTTCTTTTTTGCTTTTTTTGCAAGTTATAGGGCTATAAGTACAAATAGGAAATTGCTGTTTCGAAATATATATATTTTAGGATGTATCAATAGTGACATTGTAACACAATTATCAGTCATAAATCTCTGAATCACACCCCACATGTACATATTTTTTTAAAGTAGACAACCCAGGGTATTCAATAAGTGGTATGTCCAGTCTTTTTTAGTAGCCACTTAGTCACAAACACTGGCAAAAGTTAGCATTCATATTTGTTAGTGTGTGAAAAAAGTAAAAAACTAAATTGAACGCAAATTTTGGCCAGTGTTTGTGACTAAGTGGCTACTAAAAAAGACTGGACATACCCTATTTGCAATACCTTTGGTTGTCTTCTTTTGCAAATGGTATGCCATCATGGGGGTAATTCTCATTCCTGTGCTACCATACGACGGTGATCGGGTAAGTAACGATTACCGTTGTGACGGTTCAGGACCGTCAGCAGTCGTCAACGGTAAAATACCGATGACGGTCCTGCACCGTCACCCGTCGCGAAGGGGTTAAAAACAAATACTTTATTCTTTATTTCTTAAAAGGGGCTAATACATCATCAGTAGAATCTGTTCAAACCTTAGGGGTCACAGGTTTAATTCCCAGCAGGGTTGACTCAGTCTTCAGCCTTCTGTGGTAGATAACATGAGTACCTTTTAAATTGGGTTATATTAACATAGTACTAGGAAACCAGAGTAATTTGAATGCATTTTTCCTGGTTAAATACTTTGTATAAAATACTGGCAATGAAACAATAATAAGGATCGGATTTGCCCTTGAATTCCCAACAATTCTCACTTAGGTAAATAGCTAGTTATATATTAAGGTAGGGATGAGTTTTTCTCTTTTTTTTATACAAATACACAATTTAACAAAACTAGTGCCCCTGACGACGGCATGTTTTTTCCCACTTTTAATTTCATTACACTTTGGTACCACTATGAGCACTTTATAGTTCATAAGGTTTCTTTTGTAGTTCTAGGGCCTGTTGGTTCAGGTAGGCACTAGCTTTGTGCGGTGCTGAGGTAACAAGGGACAGTGCAAGCATATATACTACATTGGGACCCCCTAAGGCTTGCTTATGCTTGGTAATGTTTTACGTATGTGTCATACATAGTTCTATGCTTCATTCTTCATTGACTGATATACACACAAGGGGTTCCTTGAGCAATTCCTGACCTGGACATCTCTCTCTGTCCAGGAGTAGAGTTTATTTGGATGGTTTAGTTTAAGTTATCTATATATTAGATTTTTCTAATTATCCTCTCTACTATTCACTCTTCCCTAGTACTCTTTGACTATCACCATTGTTTTACTGGGCTATCCCAACGTTAACTTTAGGTGTATTAAAGTTAGGGTTTCTATATTGCTCTTTTTTTTCCCTATTTTACAGTGCTTTCTCCTTTCTGTGGATCGTACTGGGATTCATTCTGTTCTTTGTACTTATAAATCTTAATTCCCTATTACATCATCTAAGAGACTAGATGTAAAATAGACCGACTTTCCAAGTGAAACTCTAAAGGTACATCAACAAGAGTGGAGATAGGAAGCAATAACTATAAATAAAAAGTGTTTGGATAAAATAATTTAATTACTTGTACCCTAAGGACTTAAATCATGATTAGAAATTGATGAAATTGCTATAATTACTGCAATACATTTAGTTTTTTATATTCTCCAAAATATATTTTTGAAACATCAAGCACCTTTGAGTGTGTTGCAGCATGTTTACGTGTTAGGTAGCATAATTATCTTCTTGTTTAAATATTTTTATTTATCTTAATTGGATTTCTTAAGGATTTTGCTCAATAAAATCTCCTTCTTTTCATGGTTCAGGCTGTGAATGGTTAAGGGTGGAAGAAGTTAATAGACATATATATATATATATTAAATTTAATGTTTGTAGCATTATCAACTATTGATCACTTCTCAAGAACGATCACAAAAGGAATATAATCAATTTAAAAATCTGTCGAATCCATGTAAATGTGATTTCTGTATTCCTTGTGTTTTTTTTTTTGGTTTAGAATTGCGATATGTTATGTAAATTAGCAAATGACACTGTATGTGTGCACTATTTAAGTGTATAGATTACTATATCAATTAGAGCGAATATTGAAACACAACATTAATGCCTGCAACATGCATGCCTAATTCTGCAAAATATATGACATATAAATTTCGATGTTTGCAATAGACATTTTTCTACATTAAAGCTAAAATATAAAGTGGCCTAGAATCGTTATGTTTATAAATACAGTCCGTAAATGAAAAAAAAAAAAAAAAAGAGCTTGTTTAGTAAGTTGCCTAGATGCTAAATTTCCTATTCTGCATTCCTTCCAATGAGCTCATAAGAAAGGTATGATGGATCTGCAGTTTTCAATTAAATGAATCATATTCTCGCACACACAGTGCTGCTGTCTGTTTTTCTGCTATGACATTAGCAGTCAAGATACAGAGCTTAAGGCTTTCTAGTACTCAACTCAGCACTTGACTGTCCTCAGCAAATGTAACAACAAAAGGCTGGTATCCTCATTTGTCAGGTCATGGCCAGATTCCTCTTTTTTTTTCCAGATTGTGATTATTATCATTGTTTAGAATTACATATTTAAAATAATTTCGTTTCTGGGTTCTATTGAAAGCTCTACAAGTAATAGACAGTTTTGACAGCTCAGAAATGCATGTATCTACATTTGAGACATTGTAATGTGATTGGCAAAGATAACTATTTAGTAGGTTTGTGCATGGCAAAAAAAATTGGTTTGTCAGAATTGACAAAAAAAATAATTAATTTCACTGTTTCATTTCATACAAATCGCTTTGCCTTCACGAAATAATTTAGAAGAAACAGAGATTAAAATAAAAAAATAAAATGTCTATGGAAGTCAAGTTAACCTCCATATTAGTATAAGGGAGGTATAATACTTCCCTTTGGCCCCACCCGCAATGCTGGGCCCCAGATTATGTCCCCTCCATTTATTATCGTAATAGCCCTCACCTGCCATCCATGGGTGGGAGCTGGACAAGAAACTATATCTGCCTTGTGAATTCATTAATAGCTCCCATGGGGGCTAATATTTTTTAGTATCTCTCACCTACCACTTATGGGTGGGGACTGGGGGGACTGGTATTTCTATAGCTATTGCTGCCAACCAAGAGCAGTGGGACTTTGAGTGCAGTGCTTAATTCTGTGTGTTAAAAAAATCAACAAACTGGTAAAATTATATTTCTGGTAAAATTATATTAAAAAATTTTGCCTATATTTTACAATTTCAACAAGCTGGCCATTTTTTGCACTATTCCCTAACTCCTGAGAATTCTTATTTCTTATGAGAAGAAAAATAAGTTACGTCAAGAATATGAGACTTAAAAAATCTTGATGTGACTTTGATAGAAGACTTGTTGCTGATTTTCCCACTTAAGTCATATATTCAGAAATTGGAGCCTTGTTGAATTGACCTTGTTGAATTGACCCTGGAAGCACTGTTTGCTGATTTGTTGCTAAGTGAAGAAGCAGTTCATAAGCTCCAAGAGTGCTAGTAAAATGGGCCTGTTGAGAATGTTAAGTTGCCAGTATCCAGTAACAGTTGTAGGTAAGTAAAAATTATTTCCATTTTAAAATGAAAGTATCCTCCTAAACCAGAGTGCTATGGCTTTTTTTCCCCAAAGTCCTCCTTCCTTATACTGTAGGCTACCGGGGGCTAATACATATTATAGGTCTCCTTATACTTCTCTATAGAGTTTTTTTATTTTCCTATAACTCAAAACATTTATCCTCGTGCAGTGCAGGGCATTGCCAAGTTGGGAGTACAGGGCACTGAAAGGGTTTTTTAAAGCAGTAAGACGAGCAACTGGCATGCTAAGCTTGATTAATATGAAACAAAATTAAAAGGAATTCACAGAGCAGGTGGTAAGAAATTCTAAAATAAACACACTTTGCATTGTGTGAATAAACAAAGTGATTTAACTTCTAATTGGACGAGAATTCCAGATTTGGATCTGCAGTGCTATGATATATAAACCAAAACCATTTCATTGAGCTAAAGTCGTTTTGGTGTTTAGACTGTCAGTTTAAATTTGTTGTGCCACTGTCTTTATATTGTATTACCTAATTTGTCATAGCCTTTTCACAGCCTGCCTCGTGTGCTTTTGTATGTGCGTATCTTTAATCAGAATTCCACTCTATTTCATTATTATGGATTGTTCCCTATTCTTTATTTGATCTCCCTGAAATAATCTCAAACAGAAGGCATAATACAGCAAATGAATTTAAAGATCAGAGATCTGGAAGATCGGTCGAGGAGGTGTAATGCTCGGTTTAGAAATATACCGGAATCTGTAACCCAAGATCAATTAAAAGACTATCTACTTTTAGTTTTTCAAGAAGCTGGTTTGCAGAAGGAAGCCCATCAGCCCATAATAGAACGAACACACAGGCTAAGGAAACCAGACGGGGTTCCAGTTCACTATTCAAGAGATGTTATAGTTTTTTTTTTTTTCCTACTCATATAAACAAGAATTGCTAAATCTGCTAAGGAACAAAGACAACCTATCTGAGAAATTTAAAGACATCACCATATTCCAAGATCTCTCAACGCAAACAAGAACATGGAGAAAAACTTTTCATCAAGCGCTGGAACCACTGAAGCAAAACAATGTGAAATACAAATGGGTACAATCATATAAAATAATTGTGTGGTGGGAAGAAAAATGGAGACCATTTACTTCAGCCAAGGATCTAGAAACCTGGTCAAAATCATTAATATTCTAAAAGCCCAAGTACCCATGGAAGAATCACAGGAAGAAAATAGAATCGTGGGTGTTCCTTCCTTTTTTTTTTTTTTTCTTTCTTGGTTTTGTATACATTGGTGTACAACTAGCTGAAAGGTCTTGAAAGGCGTCCTACTCTATCTGCAAAGAAGATAATAAAAAAGGTAGAAAATTGAAAAAGGAAGATCAATAGAGAAAGAATAAAAAATCAAACTTAATACCACAATTTAAGTTATTTTTTAACCCCAATCAGACTGTGAAGTCAATCCTCCACCAAGATTAATGAGGAAATTGAAGTCTATTTATTTTAAGGCTCAGAGGCTTGGACTGATTGGGCTATAACCCTAAAATCTGAAGAATATAAGTGAGAGATATCGAAGGATAACTAAGACGTCTGACCATCTTTCTTGTGCTTTCCTTTTTTTTTTTTTTTCCCCTAATCTTTTCAATTAGATTTGAGTGTTGAACCGCAGTAGGTTAGAAGATTGCGTATGGTAGAGAGATATTCATTTAAGGTGTGGGTAAAGGATTATAGGGCACAGGATGGTTCTCTAGGGATGAAAATTTTGAATAGAGCGAAATAGAAATACAGACAAGGGTTCATGTAGAAAAATTATCACTTTAATTATATAAGTATATTAAGAATACATATAAATAGGCATAACGAAGGGTTTAGCACAATAATAAATCACCATAGAACTGGTTTGGAGTAAATGGAGAAAAAGTATTAATTCAAGTCACAAGTGTGTAAAAGGTTGTAAAACTTGATATAGGATAAATCACTATAATAAGTATTGAAGGGTAAATCAAGCATAAGAGCTTATCACGTACATATAGAAAAGGGTTTTTGTAGAGAAATATCCTTTAAAATACACAAGAGATAAAAGTTTGCATAAAAGTAAATAAGGAATAAAATGCACTAAGGGTTAAATAATGTTTGGGCATTGTTAGGTAAACTGGGACGATAAATCTGTCTGTTTTAGTAATTTCATAAAGGGAAAGGAAAGAGACTGAAGAAAAGGAAGGAAGGTTCGGGTGGTGAAATAAATATCTTAAGGGACCTAGCCAGTAATAGCTCGTATAATATAAAACAAGAAAAATCTTCTAAAGAATGGGGATTGTTGCCGCTTTTTTTTTTTTTTCTCACCCTTCTCCTTCCCCCTAGCCGTAGCTCCACGACTCCAATCCATAGATCTGCCTGATGCTTGCATTAAGCATAAATCTCGGAGTAGTAGTATACTCACGAGACGGGGGCTATCCACTAGAGACTAGGGTTAGTCCTAGGTGAGATAGGTTAAGATGTGGGACTATAAGATGTCTCGGTTTAATGTAATGTTGTTTGTCATTTATATGTGTTATCTGCGGGGCTCCACGGGCAGGAAGAAGGGAAAAAGAGAGAGAGGAATGAAATATGGTTACGTTTTTGTCCATAAATGCTCAGGGCCTAAATACGATGTATAAAAGATCCTTGTTACGTAATCAAATGATAAAAGAGAAAATTGATATCTGTTTAGTTCAGGAGACACACTGGAGACAAAATGAGAAACTATCATGGGGAGGTAATAAGTTCCCAATTTTTCTACATGCATCTATGAAGGATAAGAAAAAAAGAGGTGTAGCAATGATAATTTCAGATGGGGTTAAGTGGGAGAAACTCTATCAGGAATTAGACAATGAAGGAAGATTTATGATTGTAGTAGGTAAGATAAATGAAGTAAAATATACTATAGTAAATATATACCTTCCCAATGTAGCTCCTGTCTCCCAATTAAAGAAAATACTAAACAAAGCGGATACAGTTAAAACAGGGATTTATATAGTCGCAGGAGATTTCAATTGTATACTAGATCCACAAAAAGACAAAAAATTGTTGAAAGGGAGTGTAATGAATAAAACAATAGTTAAAAATGCTAGTTTACTGTCTAATACTAAAAACAATTATGATCTGTTTGATGTCTGGCGTCTTCAAAATCCGTAATTAAGAGATTTTATCCATCTATCTAGAGTTCATTTTACATACTCAAGAATCGACATGATTTGGGGTAACAGGAATCTAGTAGATAATTTGACAAAAATAAAAATTTTAGAAAACGTATGGTCGGACCATAGCATGTATATATTTGAAACAAAAGACAACCAGACAGCTAGAAATAATTTAACTTGGAAAATAAATAATTACCTGCTATACAATAAAAACTGTAAGACTAAACTGGAGAACTTGATAGTAAGCTTCTTCAAGGAGAACGATCCTTTAGACACTTCAAATTTAAATACATGGTGCTCTTTTAAAGCAGTTGTAAGAGGCTATCTTATAAAGTTAAACCATGAAGCTAAAAGTAAAGAAAAAAGACTAGGAGATTTATATATTGAACTCTATAAGCTTACAACCGATAATAAAGAAGATCCTACAATAGAGAAAGGTAGACGAATAGCAGAAGTCCAAAAAAATATTCTACAATGTTTAAATATTAAAACAATAAATAATATCAAAAAACTAAAATTGAGATTCTATTGTAGAGGGAATAAAACAGATAAAATGTTAACCAATAAGTTGAGGAAACAATATGCTAAGGCTCGTATAACTAAGATAGTATATA
Organism: Pelobates fuscus; assembly: GCF_036172605.1. Taxonomy (NCBI): domain Eukaryota; kingdom Metazoa; phylum Chordata; class Amphibia; order Anura; family Pelobatidae; genus Pelobates; species Pelobates fuscus. Next base: position 62,693,452 of record NC_086319.1, on the reverse strand, counting down.
ACCAAACAGTTCATCTAAATCCAAAAGAGATTGGAGAATGCTTTAGAGCAGGGGTAGGCAACCTTTTAGCAGCACTGTGCCGATATAGAATTGTGATGTCGCGTAGCGTGCCGATCCTATTTTTTTAAAATGAGGTGTATATGCTGCCGTATTCTGCTTGTGTTATTTTTACTGTAATTGCTTTGTATCGTTGTATTGTTGTATCGTTGTATTTGTGCGTATATGAGCTTTTATATTGTATATGTTCAGGAGTAGTTTGTGGTATCGTGTATGATACCTATGAATGTGGGTGTATGAGGGCTGCTTTTGGAATCGTGTGTGGATGGATATGTCACATTGTGTGTTTGGTAGTGTGTGGGGGCTGTTTGGGGTATTGCAGTGTGGTAGTGTGTGGGGGCTGTTTGGGGTATGGCATGTGAGAGGCTGCATGTGGAGTTGTGTGCATGTATGTGGATTGTTAGTGGTGTTGCGTTTGTGGGGATTGTGTGTATGTTTGTGTGTGGGCTGTTCGTATTATTTGTATGAGTGGAGGGTTATTCTGCATTTCTGTGTATATCTAGCAGTGTGGGTAGCTTCCCTAGGTTCCAGTGGGGACCGGGCCGACCAGGTATAGCTCAAGTATAGTAGCTGCAACAGCAGCTGCAGGCTGCTCTGCTACAGTGTGGATTCCCATTCACAAGTGCTGGAAGGAAGTGATCTGAGATCACTTCCTCTACGTGCTGCAATGCATAAATTGATAAATTGATTGTCCTTCACCACCTCTTCGTATTAGCAGATATCTGAAGTTTTTCCTGATAGGAAAGAGCCTGTTTGGCTCTAGCAGCCTTGAGTGCCGTGCAAAGACAACTCGAGTGCCGTGCATGGCACTAGTGCCGTAGGTTGCCTACCCCTGCTTTAGAGATTATTATGGGTCACTATATAATCTTCCCATTGAAACCTCTACAACTAAGATGAAACAATATTTAATCAGTACAAATCTAACAAAACTAGATCAAACACAGAAAGATAGTTTAAACAAATTGATTACAGAGGCCGAAGTGAACAAGGCTATATCTAAAACCCAGAAATTGAAGACGCCAGGTCCAGATGGATTTTCTAATTTGTTCTTCCATACTTATAAATCTATTCTGAGTAAACAATTGGCATTAGCATTTAATGACGCGGTTCAGACAGGAAGTTTTCCAGAAGAGATGACAAGAGCAAATATGCTTCCTATCCCGAAACAAGGAAAAGATCCATCATTAGTGGCCAGCTACCGTCCCATCTCTTTAATTAACTTCGATGTTAAAATATTCTCATCCATTTTGGCAGATCGCCTTAAGAGTGTTATAAATACGCTCATTCATAAAGATCAAATAGGCTTTATACCAGATAGATGGGTAGGTTCTAACTCAAGAAGAATTATAGATATTATAGATAATGCCAACAAGAAACACATCCCCCTCATGACCGTAGCAGTCGATGCAGAAAAAGCTTTCGACAGGCTAAACTGGAAGTTTTTAGAACTAACTTTGGAAGCATACGGAATAGACGGTTGGATGATAAAAGGTATTATGGCCCTATATAAAAATCCTTCCACTAGAATAGTGGGCCCCAATGTTTGCTCTGATTGGGTATCAGTTAATAACGGGGTGAGACAAGGCTGTCCGCTTTCACCACTTCTATATATTCTCTCAATAGAACCCCTAGCGGAAAATATAAGAAATAACGTAGACATAAAAGGATATAAAATAGGGGATAAAGAATTAAAAATCAGCCTTTATGCGAATGATATTCTTTTGTCAATCACTGAACCAACTAGATCTTTGAAGTATTTGATGGAGGAAGTTAGAGGGTATAGTCAATTAGCAAATTATAAATTAAACAACGAAAAAACAGTTGTGATGAGTATTGAACTAGACAAAAAGTCAAGAGAGGAAATAAGTAATCAATATGCATTTATATGGGCAGTTCAGAAATTTGACTGTCTAGGAATATCTATTACTAAGAACATAGAGAAAATGATGGAAGAAAATTTTTTAAGTCTGTTAAAAAGTACAAACTTACTACTTAGAGACTGGAGAAATTTGCAGATTACCTGGTGGGGCCGTATTAACGTCATCAATTCCTATGTCATTCCTAAATGGAATTATTTATTCCAAATGATTCCACTCAGGATTCCGGATATTTGGTTGACGTTACTACAAAACAATTTAGAGAATTTTATCAACAAGGGTAAGAGAAATAGAATTAATAGGAGAATTCTATCATTAAAAACTAAAGATGGAGGTCTAAATTTCCCTAACATAAGAGTTATATCCTGGGCTAATGTGATCACACATATGTATAGGTCCCAGACGGTGTCAGCTAGTGAAGAAAGTTTGTTTAGTGTCGAAATGGAGGATCTGAGATTAAGAAATCCAGAGGGCTTACTATGGAATACGAAACCTTTGGACAAGATGGAGATTGATATTAAAAACAATATCATTTGGGCTCAATTGTTACCAGTTTGGGAGGAAATTAAAAAGAAAATAGACCACAATTGAATGTACTGGGTGAGTCTTATCTGAATCAGAATACTCTACACATATATATAAGAGTATAACAAAATATCATTTATTGTATAATAAACCAATCATAAAAAATGAAACAACATCTCAAAACGTCCAGTATCAGATGTAATCGTGATGAATAGTAAGGGGCCCCTTATTCATATTCTTGTCGACAAAGGACTGATGTAAAAAATCAGAGATGTGCACATTAGCATAAAAACTATATGTGAACTCAAAAAAGTTCAAGCAGTAGGCTCCAGTCCAGTCCGTGAAAAAATATATAAGTGGATAAACGGATAGTGCCCAGACGACCAAGCCGTCTTACGGAGAGGGAGCTCAAACACCAGCCAAACACCCTGGTCAAGACTAAGAGGGAAGCGATAGGGATGGCCCCAAAGGTGAAAAAATCACATCCAGATATGGAAAACTATGGGGATATCACTTCAGCAACTTACCCTATCCGTCCGACCATCGGGTGAGAAACTGGGAGCACATAAACTCCAAACCGTGAGGGCTGCAGGAAAAAGGCCGTTCTCGCCAGGTCGCTTGCCGAAAATCAATGGCGGGTCGTAAAGGACGAATCGGCTGGGAAGTTCAAATCCGTCGGCGGTGTGGTGAGGTAGCAGACAGCACGTCTACGCGTTTTGTCCTAGCTGGAGGACTTTTTCAAGACCCTGGTCTTGAAAAAGTCCTCCAGCTAGGACGAAACGCGTAGACGTGCTGTCTGCTACCTCACCACACCGCCGACGGATTTGAACTTCCCAGCCGATTCGTCCTTTACGACCCGCCATTGATTTTCGGCAAGCGACCTGGCGAGAACGGCCTTTTTCCTGCAGCCCTCACGGTTTGGAGTTTATGTGCTCCCAGTTTCTCACCCGATGGTCGGACGGATAGGGTAAGTTGCTGAAGTGATATCCCCATAGTTTTCCATATCTGGATGTGATTTTTTCACCTTTGGGGCCATCCCTATCGCTTCCCTCTTAGTCTTGACCAGGGTGTTTGGCTGGTGTTTGAGCTCCCTCTCCGTAAGACGGCTTGGTCGTCTGGGCACTATCCGTTTATCCACTTATATATTTTTTCACGGACTGGACTGGAGCCTACTGCTTGAACTTTTTTGAGTTCACATATAGTTTTTATGCTAATGTGCACATCTCTGATTTTTTACATCAGTCCTTTGTCGACAAGAATATGAATAAGGGGCCCCTTACTATTCATCACGATTACATCTGATACTGGACGTTTTGAGATGTTGTTTCATTTTTTATGATTGGTTTATTATACAATAAATGATATTTTGTTATACTCTTATATATATGTGTAGAGTATTCTGATTCAGATAAGACTCACCCAGTACATTCAATTGTGGTTTATGGTGGTCATTGTGGTGATCTCGGCGAGATTGGTCATTTTTAAGTTTATTGATATTTTCATCTTGATTTTTATGTAGATCTGCATAATTAATTGGAGCGCTCACATACCAGTTATATCTTTTCGGTTTCATTTAATAAGTCGCTCCCTTGTATGTGACGCAGCCCTACTGTTATTTCATCCCATTGGGTATATTTATTTCTCACTGTCAGTCCATATTACATTTACATTTTGTTAAAAAGAAAATAGGCCTTAAGTATGCAATTATGGATACGGCTAACTTGAGAACAATAGAAGCTAATGTGATAGACCTCTCCTTTGATAGCTGGAGAACCCATGGAATAAATAAAGTTTCGCAGATACTAGGTTCAGATAAAATATTGCCCTTCGATATAATTTTACAAAAATATCATCTCCCTCAACGAGAGATATTTACCTATTTGAGGCTTAGACATTTCCTGCAGAAATACCTTACTAAAGAGTCTGGAAAATCGCTTATAATGATAAAATACATATTTTCAAATCAGACTGTACCGAAAGTTCTAGCAAAAGCAATAGAGGTAATTAGAAACATTAATGATGTAGCTAGTTTCCCTCAGAAGATCAAATGGGAAAAAGATCTGAAGTGCTCTTTAGATCAGGAAGAGTGGTGTAAAGTTATAAATAATACTCGCCGTCAGGTCCAATGTTTAAATGTATTAGAAACCTATTATAAGGTCATATATAGATGGCATTTAGTCCCTAGTAAGTTATCACAGATGTACCCTGGAGTTCCCTCTAGGTGCTGGAGGTGTGAAAAAGAGGTGGGATCATTTATCCATATTTGGTGGAGTTGCTCAAACATTCAGACCTCTATCAGGAGAATGCTAGGATTTATAAAGGATATAACTGGAATAGAGTTAGAAATGAAACCAGAGGTAGTTTTGCTACATATGCAATGGCCAAATATGTTATACAGAAATAGATGCTTTATTATTCATTGTTTTATTGCATTTAAAATTGTGCTGGCACGGAATTGGAAATCCAATCAAGTAGTTCACTGGGAAGTTATTAAAGATCAAATCCTCCTTCAGACGAGGATGGAAAGAGATCTGAGTATACCATATTTAAATGCCCCAAAAAGAAGGGACCTTTGGCAAAGCTGGGTCGATAAAATAGAAGCCAGGTTATAAATCATACTGCTATATACTAAATTTGTTACCGTTTGCAGAGTTAGAGCCCTGAGTAAAGTCAGTTTCCTCTCCCTAGCCCGATCCCGCAGATAATGGTGTAATGTGTTTGTCTAATATAATAAATTTCTGTATTTATGTAAGGATGGAACCAGATTTGTACGGTTCTATCAATATTTGTACTTCTGTAAGAAAATGAATAAAAGAATTTATACAAAAAAAAAAAAAAAGAAAGATAAAACCATCGCATTTTATGCTGACCCCGGGTCTAAAAATGAAGCTCGGAAAACCTTTGCTGGTGCAAAATGAGAATACATACTGCTAAAAAAAGACTATTAACTGTGAATATTTCCACATTTTTCTTTATAGATATTTTTTTAAAAGAACCAAAGGAAATTGTCTTCCTCACTTTTTGTTGTTGTACCAGCAGCATAGATTTCATGTAAGCAATGGCATAAATAAAAAATAATAACTATCCTATTTTAAGCAATCTTTTTTGTTTGTTTGTTTGTTTCTAATGGAAATCTGAAGCTTAGCTCATGTATGGCCTTGGATTCTCATGTAATTGTTCCGTCAATCACAACTTATAATGCATTACATTTTCACTTCATTTATGCTGATATCATCATTACACCAGTGGGATTTGTCACTTGCTGGAGACATGCATGTGAATCCAACACTGAAAGATATTTGGCAAGTGAAGAACCCTGATGTTCTGACCCAGATCCTTTTTTGGAAGTCAAGAAAATAATATTTAAAAGAAGATGTCTGTTTTTATTAATGTATTTATTTAACTGCTTATCTATTATTTTATATTAGCAGTTAGTATTTATTTTATTAATACTTTGTTTTCCTTTGTATTTGCCCACAATCCAGTGCCCTGGCCAAGTTTTTTGCTGTACTCCAAACCGATTTATGTGACACCAATTGCCTTAACTGCAGAGGGAAGAACATTTCAGAGCAGGGGCTGATAGGGGGCTTAGTGTAGCGTTGTAGTAGTGTAGTGTAGCAGATTCTGACTCCTTGCCCCTGACCTTTTTTTACAACACTGAAGTGGTCATGGTATTTAGAGTAACCCTTAAGACTTCTAAGGAACTGAAAAGTGATGGATTCAGGATTATTAGTTTATTGCAGTTCTTCGGATACTATGTACTTTATGTGTCTCATGCAGTTTCCTAATATCTAAATTAAATATATCTATTTCTTCATTGACTCAGTAAATTGCATTGAACACAAGACAAAACCAATGCAAAAAGAAATAATTTGGATCAACACAAACATTCCATTGATTTGCTTCTAATTGCTTCTATTTTCTTCTAATTCTGCCATTTGCAAAAATGGATCCAGTTTTCCCACCTAGAAATATTGTCAATCTTTCCTATTATTTTTTCACACTAATATATGAATATATTCCTGTTACATTAAGTACTGCTCCTAAAACAACGGTGACACACTTAACAGAAAATTATACTTTAAATACAATTACAATTTTCATTGAATGAAAAATATAATTACTATATTTAATGGAAAATGTAGATCTTACTTAAATTCTAAGAAAGCATCCTAAGAAGCAATAAGCACAAAACAGTAGAGCATATAATGTGATTTCAATATGTTATAGTTCTGCTGTGTTTTTTTTTATTTATTTTTTATTACGTTTCAACATACAAGAGAAGATAATACATAACAAATCATTGTTTCAAAAAAGATATGGATTTACACATGGAAATGGTAAAATTTATAATATACATAATCCTTGTACATGAGTATACAGTACAGGGCCTGACTGGGGATACAAAGCAGCCCTGGAAAAAAAAAATCTATGCCAGCCCCATAAGTCATTGTGCCATGTGTGCCATGTATTATATACATTACACACACTCTAAAAGGACCAATATTTTGAATTAGAAAAATAAATATACCAATAATATGTAATATTTTAGAGTGGCTTTTTATGATGCCAGCCTATAATCTTGATATGCCACACCTGTGAGGTGGATGGATTATCTTGGCAAACAAGAAATGCTCACTAACACAGATTTAGACAGATTTGTGAACAATATTTGAGAGACATAGGCCTTTTGTGTCCATAGAAAAAGTCTTAGATCTTTGAGTTCAGCTGATAAAAAATAGGGGCAAAAATAAAAGTGTTGCGTTTATAATTTTGTTCAGAGTATATATATATACCTCACATATTACTCACATATTACTGGTATATTTCTTTTTCTAATTCAAAATATTGGACCTTTCAGAGTAAACCATTTAATTATACAGGAAGCAAACCCAAATGCAGATACAGACAAACTTACTGACACAAGCTCATTAATGCACAGACCCACAGACAGACAATCTCATTGATATACATACACTCATTGACATAAAAACACAAGCTCACTGATGAACACAAATAGGCTCACTGACAGACAATCTCACTGACACACAGAGACAAGCGTACTGGTACACAAACAAATTTAGTACAGAAAAACTCTGACAGGCACACGCTTACTACAGACAAGATGTCTGTCACATACACATGCTCATTACAGACAAGCACACTGACACACATGCTCACTACAGACAAGCTCACTGTCACACACATGTTCTTCACCACAGACAAGCTCACTAACACACATACATGCTTCCAACAGACAAGTCCACTGACACACACATGCTCACTACAAATAAGCTCACTACCACACGCACATGCAAGCTCACTCACTAGCAGACACACACACATACAAACTCACTCAGGAGCAGACACACACACACACACACACACGTACAAGCTCACTCACTAGCAGCCACACACACATGCACACAAGCTCACTCACTAGCAGGCACACACACATACAAGCTCACTCACTAGCAGCCACACACATGAAAGCTCACTCACTAGCAGTCCCACACACACACAAGTTCACTCACAAGCAGCCACACACACACAAGCTCACTTACTAGCAGCCACACACACAAGCTCACTCACTAGCAGACACACACACATACAAGCTCACTCACTAGCAGCCAAACACACAAGTTCACTCAATTGCAGCCACACACACACACACACACATGTTCACTCACTATCAGGCACACACACAAGCTCACTCACTAGCAGCCACACACACACAAGTTCACTTACTAGCAGGAACACACACACAATCACTGTCATGGCTGAAGCTTACCTGGCACTGTCAGGTGAAGTTGCCATTTTGTGGCCTCTTCCTCCCAGAGAGGTCAGTAATGTGCGTGTGGGGCCGGAGCTTGTGAGAAAGAGGTGGAGCTTATGTTCAGGAGGCGGGCTTGTGTGTGGGTGGGGCATGCAGCATGCGGCTCCTCCCTCTTTATTCCCCTTGGACTGACACAGGCTGGCACAGTCCGAGGGTAAAATCATTTAATTGACATGTGCCTCATGATTTGGGCTGTCTGCCCGGCCCCAGGTGACGCGGTCCACCGGGAAATTTCCCGGTATCCCGGTGGGCCAGTCCGTCCCTGATACAGTATTAGAAAGCAAATATATATTGATAGATCTGCTTGTCTTTGTTAATTGTGACAATATAAACTTTGTCTTTTCCTTTAATTTTCTCCTCTGCTTTTCTTCCTTATGCATTACATTATTTTAAGAATAGTTTTGGTTATTAATATTATTTCTTTCTTTTTAAAGATGTTATATTTCTGGATCAATATATTTTTATATTTTTTCAGATCAATATTTTCCTCTATTAGAAATATTTACATATGGGAGTTTTGTTTTATTAATATAACCTCAGAAAAGGAATACATTTGCAGTAGATTTAGACATTAAGGCATGACCCCAATAAAGTGTCCGTCTGCTTTTCTGCTTTCCACTTAAGAAATAAATGTATAGCTAAGACACATCCATAGTCCATGGGAGTGTTGACAATACAAATTACTTTGTTATAATGAAGATAAATAGCATTGTGGTTATTGACATATACTGCACCCAAAAGAGATATTGGTGCTGATGATGTTGCCAGGCAACCATTACCAGACATACATAAGGCATGCAAACAGTGTTTAATTTTATTTAGATGGGCTATCACAATGTATCTTATAATTTACAATACTATTTAAATTTTGTATAATTTTGTATTGAAAAAAACATTAATATTTTTAGAATGTGTTATTTAGAATTGTTACATTTTGTAATTACATTGACCAAGTGCTTATAAAGCACTTAAAGGCAGCAAGCATGTACCATTTGACACTAGTTAACCAAAACAAGACATTTCAACTTGTATACTACAGCAATATGTGACACATTTTAACCTTAGCGTTATACCCTCAAGACATAAAGAAATCTAATTACAAATAAATTCATCATGTCTATTATGTGTATTCCCCTTGTAACAATGGAATGTCTGCCTTTATTATTGCATTGTTATAAAACATGTACATGTTAAATTCTTAGCACAGATGGATCCCATTATTGTTACGTATAAAATTACATAATTACATTGGTTTTACATGTATTACTGTTTACAAATAGAGAACTAAAAAAAAAAATGATATCTAGGACTGTATTTATGAATTACCTCCTTAAGTGCCATGTGATTCAAAATGCATTAGGCGGCTGTTCTGGGGATATGAATTTTTACTTTTTCCATCTCTATATTTTGTTTAAATACATTTGACATATAATTGGAATATTTATTTGTTGCAATGTATCCACCTCCAGTCTGCACTGGTACACGGGGATTTTTCAGTTAGGCTTCGGCACCTTTGGTGGGGCAGGCGTCTAAATGTAATTTCAATTATTTTTTCCTTTGGACTAGCATTTAATGTTGAGGATTTCATTAACAGGTGGGGGAGGTACCATGTTTAAAAAAAAAAAGCTTTAAATCAAATCATATACATTAGCTAGTATTTCTGCTAGCACAATGTACAGGTGGAATAATGTAAACTCTTTGATATACACTTATTTTATATAGACACACATTTATTAATAATACATGCACATGTATAGACACTTATCAGTCACAACATTAAAATCACATGCCTAATATTGTGTATGTCTCCCTCGTGATACCAAAATAACTCAGATGCTTTGAGGCATGGACTCAACAAGACCTGTGAAAGTGCCCTGTTGTATATGGCACTAAAACATTAGCAGCCGATCCTTTAAGTCCTGCAAATTGCAAGGTAGGCCTTCATGGAACATATGTTTTGCTCCAGCACACCTGACAGATGCTCAATTGAATTGAGATCTGGCAAATTTGGAGATCAAGGCAACACCCTGAACTCTTTGTCATGTTCCTCAAATCATTCCTAAACTATTTTTTTTTGCATTGTGGCAAGGTGCATTATCCTGCTGAAAGAGGCCACTGCTATAGGTAACACCATTACCATGTAGAGGTGGACATGGTCTGCAACAATATCTAGTTAGGTGGTATGTGTCAAAGTAATATTCACATAAATGCCAGGACCCATGATTTCCAAGCAGAACACTTTCTGACAGACACACACTAACACACATCGAGAAGTCTTTGCAAGAAAGTTGCTTTACGTAATTGCCTGCCTCATGAATTTAGCACCACAGAGCTAACAGGAAGTAATAAGACCTGTTAACTAAGTAACAGCCATGAGGGTGTAGCAAGGTTAATTTCAGCAAACTGATGTGTTTTATGTGTTTTAAATGTTACTTTAAAAGCTAGAAAATAAATATATCTTTCTAGATATTAACAAAATAAAGTGTCAGCGCTATATTTGAAAACCTAATTTAGGTGATCACTCTCAATCTGAAGTAAAACACTTATAAATGCGGATTCATGGAAATACTTCCAAGTGCAATAAAATAAAATACAATAAAACAGACCAGCATAATTATAGTACTCAAATAATGATAAAAAGTCTTGCTATAGGATCCAATAAATCTTGGGTGATGATCTTTTACAGGGTTAAGATTAGTCTTGCAGCTATGTCACAGCATCTGTAGGTACATTGTTGCACTGTGGGCTTTTAACCTTGAAATGATACAAAAAGACCTATCATAGCGTAATACTGCAATTTAATCAAGTTAACATACAAAACCCTTCCCCCAAATTAAAGACCCTTACATCAGCAAGTTGGGGTACTCGTTTCCAAGACACCACGATATAAACTTTAAAATACACAGAGGCTTGGCAGCCGTTACCATCAGTGCACACTCTCACCCGATCTCAGCGCTGATAAAATGAATATTCAAACGGAGAGGAGGCTGTGGCTGGCAAACAATGATGACAGTTAGACTGGCATCCACCTCTGGCAGCAGGAAGCTGTTCTCACTTCGACGCGTTTCGCCCACAATACCAGGCTTTCTCAAGATAGGTGGATGCACGTCTAACTGTCAGCATTGTTTGGGAGTGTGCACTGATGGTAACGGCTGCCAAGCCTCTGTGTATTTTAAAGTTTATATCGTGGTGTCTTGGAAACGAGTACCAATTTTGTCAATTTTTTGTGTTAATTTTTTGTGTCAAAATTCCAAAGAACTTTCCCACGCTTGTAAAATGACACAGAGCACTGTGATTGGATGGCTTGAAATCCATCCAATCACAGTGCTCTGCAGGGGCGTACCTAGAGCATTTGGCACCCGGGGCGGACCCTGAGTGTGGCACCCCCCCATAATAAAAATGTAAGAAAACACCCACAATTTTTTGCTTTCCTATGGACTGTTTGAATGTGCGCGCAGCTCTTGCCGCATTCGGCTCCACTCGGGAGCTGACGTCGGCAGGGGAGAAGAGGTCACCCCTTAAAACCCATTCAGCCACTTACCTTTCTCGAACGTCGGGCTCCCTCGGCGCTGGTGACCTCTCCTCCCCCTGCTGACGTTAGATCCGAATGCGCATGCGCGGCAAGAGCCGCATGTGCATTCAAACTGCCCATAGGAAAGCATTACTCAATGCTTTCCTATGGACGTCCAGCGTCTTCTCACGGTGAGTTTTACAGTGAGAATTGCGGAAGCGCCTCTAGCGGCTGTCAGTGAGACAGCCACTAGAGGCTGGATTAACCCTCAGTGGAACCCTCATGTTTTCAGCTGCAGGGTTAAAACTAAAGGGACCTGGCACCCATACCACTTTATTGAGCGGATCCTTAGAAATAGCATAGGAAAGGGATTTGAGTTCAAAAGATGTAGCGGCTAGGGCAGAGGTTTTGTAGAAGGGGGCCAGGGCAGGGGTTTTGTATAAATGCGCCATTTTTGTAGAAGGGGGAAGACCAGTGCTTTTGTAGAAAGGGGCTGGTGAGAAACTTCTAGAAAACTCCTCCCCTGCCCCTTTCTACAAAGCCCCTGGTCTCGCCCCTTCTAGAAAACCCCTGCCCTTCGCCCTTCATATAAAACCCTGCACACTGATCACATAAATTTCATACACTCCGTACACATAAAAAACCCTGCACATCCCCCTTAATTAAAAAAAAAAAGCTGCACACCCCCTTAAAAAAAACAAAAACCTGCACAACCCCCCTTAATTAAAAAAAAAATCATGCAAACCCTTAATAAAAACCCTGCACACCCCCTTAATAAAAACAAAAACTTTCACAACCCCCCTAACAAAAAAACATGCACCCCCCCTTAATAAAAACCCTGCACACCCCCTTAATAAAAAACAAAAATCTGCAGTGCACATCCTCCCTTAATAAATAAAATACTGCAACCCCCTTAATAAAAAACAACCTGCACCCCCCCTTTAATTAAACATACCCCCTCTAAATAAACTTCCCCCGTGCTGCACCCCCTTTAATTAAACCACATCCCCTTTAATTAATCCACATCCCCTTTAATTAATCCACCCCCTCTTTAATTAATCCACAACCCCTCTTTAATTAATCCACCCCCTCTAATTAATCCACAACCCCTCTAATTAATCCACCCCCTCTAATTAATCCACCCCCTCTAATTAATCCACCCCCCTCTAATTAATCCACCCCCTCTAATTAATCCACCCCCCTCTAATTAATACACCCCCTTTAATTAATCCACCCCCTCTAATTAATCCACCCCTCTAATTAATACACCCCCTCTAATTAATACACCCCCTCTAATTAATACACCCCCCTCTAATTAATACACCCCCCTTTAATTAATCCACCCCCTCTAATTAATACACCCCCCTCTAATTAATGCACCCCCTCTAATTAATACACCCCCTCTAATTAATACACCCCCCTCTAATTAATCCACCCCATCTAATTAATACACCCCCTCTAATTAATACACCCCCCTCTAATTAATACACCCCCTCTAATTAATACACCCCCTCTAATTAATCCACCCTCTCTAATTAATACACCCCCTCTAATTAATACACCCCCCTCTAATTAATACACCCCCTCTAATTAATCCACCCCCCTCTAATTAATACACCCCCTCTAATTACTACACCCCCTCTAATTAATACACCCCCTCTAATTAATACACCCCCTTAATTAATCCACCCCCCTTTAATTAATACACCCCTCTAATTAATACACCCCCTCTAATTAATACACCCCCTCTAATTAATACACCCCCCTCTAATTAATACACCCCCTCTAATTAATACACCCCCCTCTAATTAATACACCCCCTCTAATTAATACACCCCCCTCTAATTAATACACCCCCCCTTTAATTGATCCACCCCCCTCTAATTAATACACCCCCTCTAATTAATACACCCCCTCTAATTAATACACCCCCCCTTTAATTAATCCACCCCCTCTCTAATTAATACACCCCCCCTTTAATTAATTCAGCCCCAGACATAAAATAACTACTTTATACTTACATTTTGATGATGCCTTGCTTGCCCGCCGAGTCCGACCACTGGGTGCCTCACCGCCCGGAAATGGATCCTTCCGCTGAAGATCCGTGAAGGCGGACTGACGGCGCTGCGCACGTCATCACGTTGCGCGACGCCGCGGCCCGCAACGCTCCTCCCCCTCCTCCTCATAAAGAAGGAAGTCCCGCCGGTGTTTGGCCGCAAAGGTGATGCGGCTGTGCGCAGCGTAATGATGGGGGTTGACACATGACACTGGAAGTCATGGCACCCCCCTAGTCAGTGGCACCCGGGGCGGGCCGCCCCCCCCCTGCCCTCCCCTTGGCACGCCACTGGTGCTCTGTGTCATTTTACAAGCGTGGGAAAGTTGTTTGGAATTTTCCCACGCTTGTAAAATGACACAGAGCACTGTGATTGGATGGCTTGAAATCCATCCAATCACAGTGCTCTGTGTCATTTTACAAGCGTGGGAAAATTCTAAAGAACTTTCCCACGCTTGTAAAATAACACAGAGCACTGTGATTGGATGGATTTCAAGTTCTTTGGAATTTTCCCACACTTTGTAAAATGACACAAAGCACTCTGGTTGGCTTAAACCAGCCAATCAGAGTGTTCTTAGCCTAATTGCCGGGCGTGGCAAGGCTTTATAAGCCTTCTCCCGCCCTGCAGAGCTCAGTCTGCGCGGAGCCCTCCATGGGTGAAGATGGATTATTATTTTTTTGCGCTTGTTTTTTTTTTTTCTTTTTTTTAATTGCGTCGGTTATTATGGATTTTTATTTGCCCTTTTTGGGGGCTGAAGAAAGAAGATTTTAGAAGAAAGAAAACATCGAATGGTAAGTTGTTTTTATCTCTCCTTTTTTTTTAACAGGGGTTTAGTTAAAGGTCCCCCCCTCATTATTTTTAGGGTGAGGGGGTAGGTAGGGAGATATTATTTTTGTGGGGGGGGGGAGGGGTGACTAGGGTCCCCCCCTTTGTATTTAGGGCCCCCACCCACCGCTCAGGGGTGGGGGCCGGGGGGGGGACAGTAGGCCCCCACCTATTGTTATTTTTAGGGCCCCCACCCACCGCTCAGGGGTGGGGGCCGGGGGGGGCAGTACGTCCCCCCATTGTTGTTTTTAGGGCCCCCACCCACCGCTCAGGGGTGGGGGCCGGGGGGGACAGTAGGTCCCCCCCTTTGTATTTAGGGCCCCACCCACCCCTCAGGGGTGGGGGCCGGGGGGGGACAGTAGGTCCCCCCTTATTGTTATTTTTAGGGCCCCCACCCACCGCTCAGGGGTGGGGGCCGGGGGGGGACAGTAGGTTCCCCCCTATTGTTATTTTTAGGGCCCCCAACTGCCACACAGGGGTGGGGGCCGGGAGGGAGAGTAGGTCCCCCCCTTATTTTTAATTTTAGGGCCCCCACCCACCGCTCAGGGGTGGGGGCCGGGGGGGGCAGTAGGTCCCCCCCAATTTTGTTATTTTTAGGGCCCCCACCCACCGCTCAGGGGTGGGGGCCGCGGGGGGGACAGTAGGTCCCCCCCAATTTTGTTATTTTTAGGGCCCCCACCCACCGCACAGTGGTGGGGGCTGGAGAGGGGGAGGACAGTAGGTCCCCCCCTCATTATCTTCATGGCCCCCCCGCCGCCCAGGGGTGGTGGCCGGGGGGGGAAGGAGAGTAGGTCTCCTCCCCCCCTTCAACCACTATTGTGGACAGAAAGAGTCCCTGTGGTTTCGGGCTTCAGCTGTCAGCTCTAGCCACTCCCACAGCAGAGCTGACAGCCTCAGCACACAAAGCGCGTTCACAGTGCTTTGTGTGCTGATAGCCCGTCTGAAGTATTCACCCATGCGTGAATACGTCAGACGTGAGGCCTTTTTAGGGCCTCTGAACTCGGAAGTCCCTCTGGTGGCCGTCTGATTGACTGCAACAAGAGGTGTTCCAAGCTTCCAATGTAAACACTGCATTTTCTCAGAAAATACAGTGCTTACAAGAAAAAGGCTCCGGGTAGCTGTAGCACTCACCTGAACAACCTCATTAAGCTGAAGTTGTTCAGGTGACTATAGTGTCCCTATAAGGATCTTTATATGTGTATAGCTGCTGAATTTACTCACGTTCTTATTGATATTTAGTTTTATTTACTTTTAAGATCTGCGCTCTCCTATTTTGTCTATATCTTTTTAGATATGTTCAGGACAGTAACACAGAAGAAAATCCATACCTTTGAAAATATCTGGCATTATAACAGGGTTAAATACACAGTGTGTTTATATATCTCTGTTATCTATGATTCCTCAAAGCAATTTTTGTTGCCTTTTAATTTGCAGAAATACAAACTATACCAATCATTTCCATTTGATGTTTCTCTTCTTATGTTCACAGAACATTTTAATTGTAAATTGAATTTGTTCTGTCTGCATCTAAGTGCACACTAGAAGAGGAATAGCTATAATCTGGGGTAGCTTGATGTTTTGAGTGATGAAAAGTACTGACTGGTTTATTAGAAGTTCAAACACAAAATCCAAACATTCATCTTAATTGAAAACAACTCAATATTTTGACATGACTAGAGCATATTTAATAATTCCATTCTAATGACAAACAATTATAAGATAATACAAAGAATATTAACTATTTCATAAGCTTGATACAGTTGTGTCAACAATAACACTATTTACATTTAAGGTGAATACACTGAAAAGCTATAAGATATATTTAATAAATTATAACATGTAATAATTCAAATGTATTTAACCCCTTAAGACCGCAGGGCGTTCTATGCCATCCTTAATTGGCTGGCTCTAAACGCTGCAGGGCGGCATAGAACGCCCTAGGCGGTCTTGCAGTCCATGTGGCCGGCGGCATTACCGCTGCAGGTCGCGGGGCATGACTGGCCCCCCAGGCAGCCCCCCTGTGCCCAGTGACCACGGTTTGCAGCCTCCGATCGCAGTGACAGGCTGTCTCTGCGATCGGTATTTACCATGTGTCAGTCGATTTGAAATCGGCTGACACACGTGGCCAGCACCATTCTCCTGCAGCAGATTGCGGCCGTGGGACATGCCTGGCCCCCCAGGCAGTCCCCTTGCGGTCAGTGACCGCGATCTGCTCAGTCAGGCTGCAGTCTGATCGCACTGACAGGCCTATTGGCTGACACATGTAACTGCAGCCATGATCCCCCTACAGATCACGGTGGGGGGCATGCCTGTACCACCTAGGCACTCCCCCTGTTGCCAATTACCACGATCTGTAGGAGTATGTGTCAGCCAATGATCAGAAGTCACTGGTTGACACATTGTCTCTGCCCCTCTCCTCACCTCACTTCGATCTGAGAGAGAGAGGCAGAGAGAGCGTTGGTTTAGCAGCTCCTGTGAAAGAAAGTTTTAAAACTTTTTTAAAAGTTTAAAAATATATATATTTAATTTAATCCCTTCAGTGCTGATCACAGCATATTACTGTCATCAGCCTGATTTGGGGTAAAAAAAAAAATATTTCTATTTTTTTTTGCCCCTTTGTGTCAGTTGCAGCAACCCAAATCTCTCTTAACCCTTTCCCCAAAGTCTACCATACAGAGCTGAACTTCTGAATCACTCTGTATGGGACTTTGGCAGTTTGTTTGCTTGATTTCCCTGGATTTCTGACCTCGGCTTGTCCTGACTACGCTTTGTTAGCAGCCTGTACCGACCCATTGGCTTGTTTTACCGACTACTCTGACTTCTGGATTCTCCTGACCTTGGCCTGTCCCTGTTTACGCTAGCCATCCTAGAGTGGCTGCACCAAACAACTCAAAATACTACATTTGTAGTACTTGAAATGTGACTTCCCAATAAAAAACTAATCACAGAGTTAATGCTGCAATTAGCACTGAAAGGGTTACAAAAAATAGTTTTTTTAACTTCTCAAACCTTTCACACAGTAACTCTCTATGTGAGATCAAAGATCTCTCTGCCTCTCTCTGCCTTCAGATTAAAGTGTATGTGGGGGTACTGTTCTGTTCCTGTGATATAATAAAAACCTGGAAACATGGTACCTGTGGGTACTGTTATATTCAAAAGACAGTGTTAAATCAAAATACCAAGTCTCTACTGCACTAACAAATATCAGGATTATGACATTTCCAGTGAAAATGCAATTTATCTGATTAAAAAGACAAAACTAAAAGTAGAAATCGCTACATGGGCCCAGCATTTCTGTTAAAATGGATAGATCAAACATCTCAAATTATGCCATTTGTTATACTTTGGGTTGCCTACTTTTGAAAATGGTATGCCATAACGGTGGAAGTGTTATTACCCAGGTTGCCATAATCTCTGTAAAGCCACATAGGCCCAGAAAATCACGTTGACAAACTTACAAGCTGAAAAGGTATCTAATATTTTTGTCCCCATAACGTCCCCTTAAAAACAGAAAATCTGGTACATGGGGGTACTGTTATATTCAGGAGACAATGTTAAATAAAAAAAATAGTGAGACTTTGTTGCAATAACTCATATCAGGAATATGAAATGTCCTGTGAGTAGTGAGTACGTGTGTGAAAAAGCACAAATAAAACTATAACCACTATGTGGGTCCTTCATTTCTGAAAAAGTGGTTAGACCAAAGATCTTAAAATGCACCATTTGTTATACTCTGGGTTGCCTATTTTTTAAAATGGTATGCCATAATAGTGGAAATGTTATTACCCAGGCTGCAATGCTCTCTCAAAGGCGATATAGACCCAGAAAATCACTTTATCAAATTTCCAACTTTGAAAAGGACATCTAATATTTTTGTCCCCGTGACTTCCCCCCCAAAACAGAAAATCTAGTACATGGGGGTACTATTACATTCAGGAGACAATGTTAAATACAAATAGTGAGGCTTTGTTGCAATAACTCATATCAGGAATATGAAATGTCCTGTGAAAAGTGAGTTCATGTGTGTGAAAAAGCACAAATAATGCTATAACCGCTATGTGGGCCCTTCATTTCTGATAAAGTGGTTAGACCAAATATCTTAAAATGCACCATTTATTATACTCTGGATTGCCTACTTTTAAAAATGGTATGCCATAATTGTGGAAATGCTATTACCCAGGCTGCCATGCTCTCTCAAATGCGAGATAGGCCCAGAAAATCACTTTGCCAAATTTCAATGTAAAAAAGTTTAAATGGATAAGCCGTATATATGACCATGTAACTTTCCAAAACCCCATACAACCTATACATGGGGGGTACCGTGGCACTTGTGAGATATCACTGAACAGAACTAGGAGTGTTTCAGGGCAGTAAACTATATACTAACAATAATATTTCAGTGAAAGTACAGTTTTTATGTGAAAAATGCACACAAAAAAATGAATGCTAACTTTGGCTAGGGTTTTTGCCCAAGTGGCTACTACAAAAGACTGGGCATACCCCATTTTGAATACCCTGGGATGTCTACTTTTTCGAATGGTATGCCATGATGGGGGTAATTTTAATTTCTTGGCTGCCATACGGTCTCAAAGGCAGCCTGGACACGGCAAACTAATCTGACAAATTTCAATGTGAAAAAGCATAAATGGATAAGCTGTATATATGACCCTGTAACTTTCCAAAACCCCATAAAATCTATACATGGGGTACCGTGGCACTCGTGAGACATCACTGAACAGAATTAGGAGTGTTTCAGGGCAGTAAACTATATACTAACAATAATATTATCAGTGAAAGTACAGTTTTATGTGAAAAATGAAACAACAACAAAAACGAACGCTAACTTTGGCTAGGGTTTGTGCCCAAGTGGCTACTACAAAAGATTGGGCATATTCCATTTTGAATACCCTGGGATGTCTACTTTTTCAAATGGTATGCCATGATGGGGGTAATTTTAATTTCTGGGCTGCCATATGGTCTCAAAGGCAACCTAGGCCACGCAAACAAATCTGTCAAATGTAGAAAAAAAAATAATGGACAAGCCGTATATTTGACCCTGTAACTTTACAAACCCCCATAAAACCTATACATGGGGGTACTGTTTTACTTGTGAGACATTTCTGAATAGAAATATGTATGTTTTATTGCAGGAAAACCGAACAGTTTTCTGACATTAACAGTTAAATTGCCATGCAGACATTGAAAAATAAAATGTCTTAAATGTCTTTTAAATTTTTTTTAGATTTTATTCATATATAATGGAGTTCCAGCTCTGTTTCCCCTGAACAAAATGATTTCCTGACCAATTCTACATGGCAGCATTTACTCTTGGGTAGCTCCTCCCCTCACAGCAGAAAGGACAGGAAACAGAACTCTGAAACTGGTATATATAGATCCTCCCCCTACCCATCAGGCAGTCTTTTTTCCTGTCCTTCACAAGCAGTTTGGAAGGAGTCTGCTTATGCAGGCCAAGGTTTTCTTTTATGCTCACCAGGCTATATTTTTGTAGCCATGCCAGGGTTCAGCCTCTAAGCCCTGAAGACCCAGCAATACGCACTAAGATGAAAAGCTGCTACCCTGGGTACCCCCTTTAGTGACCGGGGGTTGGACCCAAACTCTCCCTGAAGGGGATGAAAATGGTCCACTGCATGCCAGGGTTCAGCCTCTTATCCCTGAGGAACCAGCAACAGGCCAGCTTGGGTACCCCCTAAAGGGATGTAAAGCCCAGCAAACAGCATACCGGTAAGAGTTTCCAGCCTGGGTACTTGCTTCAGCATCCAGGGGTCTGTCCTATCTCTCTTGGAAGTAATGACAGTTGTCCACTGCATATATGAGGCCCAGTTGAGTCTAAGCCTTTATCCCTGAAGACCCAGCAAACGGTACATGTGTAGGAGTTACCAGCCTGGGTACCTCCTTCAGCAATCAGGAGTCTAACCCATAACTCTCCCTGAAGGGTTGACAGCGGTACACTGCTTACATGAGGCCCAACAGAGTTGTGACTGCCGGGGTATACCTATTATTTGTGTTCCACCTTGTATGGTGATGATGAATGGCATATGGGGTACAGATGGAAGCCTATAGTTTAAACAGTTTAGGCTGTCAGTTGTTTAAATCCCCATTTTTTTTCCGCTGAAACTCAGTCCTGCAACGGTTCAGGTGAGTGCATTAGTAGTTTGGATTAAAACTAGTATAGGCACCTGGGTCTCTGTTCTTTCAGTCCCTCCCAGCTGCTTATTTTAGGCTTCCTTCTAACAAATAGGTCACATTTAGGAGATTTGTGTGGTGAGCATTTTAGGTAAGTTTATATTGTTTGGTGCAGGTATATGTACCCAAAAGAGTGCTGATGATACAAGTATGCATTGGGCAAAGTAGTGCTGATAATGCAAAAAGAGTGCTGATAATACAAGGAGGCATTGTGCAAAGGAGTGCTGATAATGCAATGAGACGCTATGAAAGAGTGCTAATAATGGATATCCTGGCTGTACAAAGTCTGCTGGAATGCCACAGCCTGGGGTCAGAGGAATATCCAAGGTAAGAGAACCTTCCTGGGTGTCTGTTTGAAGTACACATATGTATATGACAGGTTTTGAAAAACCTAGCTCCAAGGCCACACACACACTTGTTTCTATCAAGGTATGTGGCATTGATTGCTGTTATCTGTGCATTATCACAAATAAGCAGGCTTTTGCAGACATTGGAAGAATATGCTGCACAGGAGACCACCGGGCCTCAGTATCTGTACATGAACTGGTGGTGATACAGCATCGGTATATATCCACTATATGCTCTATGTATGAGTTACTGTGAGGACACTGCCTCAGTATATTTATCCACTATATGCTCTATGTATGAGTTACTGTGAGGACACTGCCTCAGTATATTTATCCACTATATGCTCTATGTATGAGTTACTGTGAGGACACTGCCTCAGTATATTTATCCACTATATGCTCTATGTATGAGTTACTGTGAGGACACTCTCAGTATATTTATCCACTATATGCTCGATGTATGAGTTACTGTGAGGACACTCTCAGTATATTTATCCACTATATGCTCTCTATAGGAGTTACTATGAGAACACAGCCTCAGTGTATGTATCCACTATATGCTCTATGTATGAGTTACTATGAGAACACGGCCTCAGTGTATGTATCCTCTATATGCTCTATGTATGAGTTACCATTAGAACACAGCCTAAGTATATGTATCCTCTATATGCTCTATGTATGAGTTACTATTAGAACACAGCCTAAGTGTATGTATCCACTATATGCTCTATGTATGAGTTACTGTGTGTACACAGCCTCAGTATAGGCGCGGCATCAGTGTATGTATCCACTATATGCTCTATGTCAGGGGTAGGCGGCCTTCGGCGCTCCGGGTGTTGTGGACTGCATCCCCCATAGTGCTCTTACACCCATAATGCTGGCTGAGCATCGTGGAGGGTGTGGTCCGGGATGGCTGGGGTGCCGAGGGTTGCCTATGCCTGCTCTGTGTTAGTTGCTGTGCGAGCACAGCCTAGGTATATGTACCCACTATAGGCTCTGTGTGAGTTACTATAAAGATGCTCTGTGTGTGAGTTGCTGTGGGGACACAGTCTTAGTATTTGTACCCACTATATTGGCTGTGTATGAGTTGATCTGAAGACTCTGCCTCAGTGTGTGTTCTTTATATGCTCTAAGTCGCTGTGAAAACTCAGCCTCAGTGTATGTCCTCTACATGCTCTATATGAGACATTGCTTCAGTGTATCTGTTCCCTATGTGATTGATGTATTAGTGGAAACACAATATGTGGGATTGATAAAGGGCACATCCGCTATATGAATCCAAGCTAATACTGGTTCTATGTCGGTTGTGAGTCGCAACCTCAGTATATATGACTGGTGTAATATGTGCATGAAGTTCGGTTAGAACACAGCCTCAATTTAGCTCATTCATATAATCTTAATATGTGTACAGGCATAGTGTCACTGTATATAGCAGAGGTAGGCTATGTATGATTTCTGTTTAAACAGACTCCGTATATGTAACTGATGCATAAGGTGCTGTTAGTAATTCTCTGTTAGTAATTCTCACAATGTATGTGATTCATATAATCTGTATGCAGGTTGGTATTATTATATAACCCCAATTTATATACGGCATTGGTAGATTTAGTACATACGAATGATCTAAGGTCTGTTTTGCGCTGAAATGTAGCACTGCCCAGTTCTAGCAAATACTAATGCACTAGTAACTGGATAAGTAATTATTGCCTACTGTGGATTTTCTATTTCAATTTTTTAAATGAAGTAAATAAGGGAACACACTGCTGTTGGCTTTGTATTAGATTCCTTCTCCCACAGGTGTTTCAGGATAAGCAATTAACACATTTTTATCACTTCAGGTAGAGTGCAGGTGTTACTGAACCTGTCTGAGTGCCTCTCCCAGGAGAGAAGGAGACCTGATTTTCCAAAATTAAGCATGGTACTGTTTCACAGAATCAATGTTAATTATTTTTGGTTTTTTTGTGGGTGCACATCTATGTAATTATTCATGAGACAATAGATTTTCTATTACCAGGTATCCTCTCCTCTCTGTCCAAGATAGGGAATGTTTTTTTTTTAATTGGTGACAGTGTTTTACCTTTAGATATATGCTGATTACTAATTCACAGCTAAGTAGATCATACTAGTTGCAAGAGTACAAATTGGGCTAATAATTGATCTCACAAGTAGGTAACGCTGAAGCCATTACCTGATTTAAAAGCTGTTAATATTGTTTTTTTCTCTCACCTGGTCATAACCTTTTAGTCTTTAAATTTGAATTCATTTCCTTAAAGCATAAATCTTATTATCTTTTATCCCTTGGGGTCCTGAAAGATTGGCAATCCCTTTCGTATATGTCAGGAGTGTCATGCTTCTGGTTCTTAATGTGTTAATGATCAGAATCTTCTGACCAATTCCCCTGTTGTGAAGGGGAACATTATAAATTCCTTTCTGCAATAATGGTATTATTTTAGGCTCATATGCTCAGGTAACTTTGATGCTGTGGATTGCACGTATTTTAAGGTCTTTCCAGTCCCCAGTCCTTCCTACCAGGTTTTCTATTTTAGGTAAAAATTCACCTGCTACCTGAACAATAGTGGAAATCCCTAAACAGGTTCTGTAATTGCGACCAACCTGTGGATTATATGTTTGGATTGGGGTTGATATCTTGCAGATATAACAAGCTGCTTATTATCACCATAGGCTCTGCCATAAGTCCTTCTTCACTGTCTGAGGATAAGGTAAGAGGAAGTATGTGGTTGTTCTCCTAGGGATAATTGAATGTCTTCTACTGCCCTGCTTATTGTGTGTCTGTTGCCACAATGTATAATGTGCCTCTGGTTACCACCTTCCCATCATTATCTTGCCTAATATGTGTGTGTATATTTTCTATTACCATGTATATCTTGCTTATGTTCCACAACAGTCTCTAGTAAATGTGATTAAACTGTTTGGCATAACCTGTACTATTTTACAAATATAGGTACTGACATGGTTAGCCTCCTTATTGATTATTAGTTGCCACAAATTCTATGGTTCATACCGATATTTCTTTATTTTCCTCAACTAATCTGTATATGGTTCTTCTTGCCTTTTGCCTAGTAATGTGGTTAGTTTATCTCCTGTGGCTGATCATTGCTGTATCAATTCGTCCACTGTGTGAGGTTGTGAATCTGAATTTAGCAACATCGGGTAATTGTTGCAGTGTTTTAATGACCGACTCTTATTTATCTACTAGGCTCTGCCCCTTTCTGACAGGCAGGTATTGATTTGTTCCTGTTGCTTCAGGTAAGTAGTTCACAAGGCAAGAGGAAGCGGTGTGAATCGTCTTTATTAAATACATCCAGAAAGTAGTAAGATTCTCAGTGTTATTCTCCCCATGTTTAATAGCATGGGGTCTCCGTTCTCATCCAACATTTATCTGCGTGTTACAGTATGATCACTGGAAGTTATGCCTTTGTTGAGGTTTTGATTTGATGATATCAATTCGGTTTTATATCAGTAACATTTTTCTTCTCTAGTTTATGCTTTTATGGCCTTAATTCCTATCTGACTCTATCTATTCAGGATATTTCTGGTATTGAATGCCAGGAGGTTGCTGACCTTGCAGCCTCTAGGGGAAATTTGTCTTGTCTGAGCAGATTTTTATGACAATTTCCTATTGATTCTTGTTTGGCTTTGTAAAGTCTTCTACGATTTATACAGCTCAATACTGGTTTTATAGCTATTGGCTGTTTTTGAACTCTGTCCCTCCCTCTATGTATTGCTTGGGTATTCCCCAAGAGTAAATGCTGCCATGTAGAATTGGTCAGGAAAATGGAAAATTCCTTCATACTTACCGTAATTTTCATTTCCTGATAATTATACATGGCAGCATTACGGTCCCACCCATATACTATAGGAGGTGAAGCTAGTTACAAAGACTGCCTGATGGGTAGGGGGAGGATCTATATATACCAGTTTCAGAGTTCTGTTTCCTGTCCTTTCTGCTGTGAGGGGAGGAGCTACCCAAGAGTAAATGCTGCCATGTATAATTATCAGGAAATGAAAATTACGGTAAGTATGAAGGAATTTTCCATTATATAATAAGTGTGGGTGCACTTAGTATGAAAGAGGTAAATTATTGTTGAACAGACACATAGTAAAATTCTGTGGTTTGTTTACATTTTATTTGGATCACAACTTGTACATTTGGATCCGTCTTTATGGGTTTAATGCAATTATAAAAAAAAACAAATAAATAAATAAAAAATATTTACCACTAGAAGTAAAAAAAAAACTAAAATATTGCATGCCAATTGTCAGTTCATCACAACACAATATTTAAAGAAAAGGAGTCTAAGTAAAATTTTAAAAAAATATATACAAAGAATTCACATTGCAAATAAGGTTCAGACATTTAGTGATATTTAGTTGTGGCATTCAATAAGTGTACATAATAAAGTAAAGTTAAAAAACAATCACAAAACAAACAAATGAAAATAATATATGGATAAATATCAATGAATTTGGTTACACTTTGTGGTTACACAGTGGAATATTTCTAAGTGGAGAGCTCTATAAATTATAGTATCATTTACCGCATTACAGAAGTTTCAGTTTCCTGTACCCGGCTGGACCGACAGGAAGTGCTCACTGAGAGCACTTCCTCTCAATCTGGATGGGTACAGGAAACTGAAGCTCCTGTACCGCTGTCAGCTCCGCTCGGCCATGCTACAAGAGAGGTAGGAGGAACACCGGAGGAGGGAGCGGACAACAAATGGGGAGGGGGAGACACCAAAAGACATGGAGGGCAGGGCCAAATGCAACACAATTCAGTAGGTCCGACCGATTCTCTAACATTGGTTCGGATGAGTTCAGAAAATCTGTGATTTTCACATCTGAAGCAAACTAAGCGAAGAACCAGTATCGCAGATTTATCAATGGCCACATGGCATGAGGCCTGTGAAATAACAGGGGCACATAGTCACCTCTTTTCCCCACACCTGTTGGGTAGTAGAAACTTTAAATTTTAAGGCCCCCGCCCATGCTGGCGGATTGAAGCCCTAATATTTATAATATGGCTGTCAGAGTGCTCTGATTGGTTGTTTAACTAGCCAACTAATCAGAGTGCTTTTGGTAATATTGCAAAGTGTGAGTAATTTTTCCATGCTTTGTGATACCTGTCATAGTGTGAGAAGCCTATAAAAGGGCTTTCCCTGCTAGTGCTCATTCAGTGGCAAGTCCTCCTAGGTGATTAATTCATTTTTTTGTTCCGGTGTAGTTTTTATGTTTGTAGCATTTTTTATTTTATTTTTTACAAATGGGCATTTTTTTATTCTAATTAGTGCCATTGGGAATTATGGAATTATTTGGCCCAGTCCTCACTATTATTAGGGTAAGGGGAGAGAGGGGATTCCTTTAGGGATTCCTAGGGAACTGGAGTGGACTATCCACCAGGAGAATTATTATAATACAATGGCATATCCCCCTCCCCAACTTTATAATTAATTAGGGTCCACACATGCCAGCATTATTAGTGGCCAGGGGAGGAGACAATATAATAAATATTAGGTGCCGATCTGCCTGCATCGGTGGGGGCCAGGGAAGGGACACTAGTTCCCCCCTTTAATATAAACATTAGGGTCCCCGCCCAATGGCATAGGTAGGAGCCAGGAGAGGGGCCAATAGGTCCCACCCCTATTATTTCAAAGGCCCAAACTCCCTGTTCAGTTGCCAGTTTTACATTTTTAGTAGATATGCTCAAACATACCAGATGTGAAATACCTCAATTATAGTAATATGGGAGTCTATTGCCCTGATGTGATTTTTATTTAATTATCATTTTGTTTACCATTATAGTGGTAAAACCATCCAACCCTGCAACATGAAGGCCATTTGATTTTGAACACTGAAGCTTTAAAAGACCCAAACCATCCATTCCTGCAACATGAAGGCCATTTAATTTTGAACACTGCAGCTTTAAAAGACCCAAACCATCCATTCCTCCAACGTGAAGGTCATTTAGAACACTGCTGTTTTAAAAAAGTACAAACAGATGCAGAAGATATTCAACTGGACTTCTTTCATTTTGTTACTAGATTATTATTTTACTATAATAATGCTGCCATTGTTACATATAGTTTACTACGGTACTTTTTGTACCTACTGATACATGTAGTTAATAATAATCTGACTGATAGAACTTTGGTTAGCAAATATTTAATTGTTTATAACAAATGGCTGGCCTGCTCCATTCCTCCTCCCCTCGCTTGCCACTCCCAGTTGTAAATTCCTTTAAAGTAAAGTAACTATCTTATCTCTCTTCTTTAGACCCAAACCATCCTTCCCTGCAACATGAAGGCCATTTGATTTTACTCAGCTCTACCCACCCACCCTGGTTACTTCTAACTACATAGCATGCACCTCCAGCTGTTTGGAACCACAGCAATCAACTCCTCATTCCCTTCACATATTATCAGCTATTAATTATTAATGGTATCAGTTATACCATTAACTCTCTCTGCCATCACGTACAAATTCCTCTGCTACCTCTTGCCTCATCTCCCCATTTCAACCTTTAGATTGTAAGTTCACGGGCAGGGCCCTCTACCTGTTGTATCGGTCTGTTCTTATCGGTTTGTCTTTTTCCCAATTGTACAGCGCTGCAGAATTTGTTGGTGCTTTATAAATGCCAGTAATAATAATAATAATAATAATAATAGGGGCCGCATAATTAACCCCTTAACCCCTTAAGGACCACTGACGGTTCAGGACCGTCAGCGGTAAACCGTGCGTTTGGACCGCTGACGATCACATGGGCCGTCAGTCCCACGGCGGCGATCAGCTCTCCTCGCGGTCCAGGGGGACTGCCTGTCCCCCCTCGGCAGATCAGGACCCCACGGCCATGTGATCACTCGATCACATGACCGCAATAGGTGTCTGTGTATCTGCCTGCAGGGGGACTGTCTGTGCTGACAGGCAGTCTCCCTGCAAGTGTAAAATCATAAAATAAAGTTAAAAAAAAAACAATCAGTGTAAAAAAAAATATAATATGTATATATGTATATGATATATATACATGTATTATATCTATATATACCTATATATAATATATGTATATATATCATATATATAATGTCATATAATGTCATACTAAGTGTATTCTTATATTTATATATACGTATATTAATATAAAAATACACTTATATTTAAATTACACACGAATATATACAATATATAATAACTATATATATGGTATATATATATATATATATATATATTATAAAATACAAATAATATGTTAATAAAAATAAATAACAAAAAATAAAAATAATTTTTAATAATTAAAAAAAAATTATATATATATGCAATTTTATTCTAACAGTATTTTGATATTGATATATATATATATATTTATATCAAAATACACTTAGAATGTAATGATATATATATCTATGTATAAATAAATAAATAAAAATAATACGAAATATACATATGTCCTCATACATAATTACATAAATTACATAATTACATAAATAATTTCATAAATATACACGTAGACGTCAAATATATAAATATGTATATATATTAAAATTATACGTGCATATTTATGTAATATTTTTACCTAATTAAGTAATTTTACTGATTGCAATTCGAGGGACCTCACAATCTATTAATTATTAATGGTATATAATATAAAATTTGTGATATATAACTTTAGAATTATATTTGTATGCACACTTGGATAGGAAGTTGTTGCATTCATTTTTTTCATATATTTTTTCGTCTTTATTATAAGGTATAGAGGATATATTAATGTTCTAACTGGCATTATGGGTAGAAGCTGTTGCATTCATTTTTTTCATTTTTTGCACTTTTCCACTGTTTCCGCTCTTATAACAAGTTAGAGAGGACATATTAATGTTCTTATTGGCATTATGGGTATTTTGTATGCAATGTATAACAGCCCTCTCGTTTAGATTTTCAAGTACCATCAAGTAATAAATGGACTCATCTCCTTTTATGGTGGAACGCACGGCCATGTTTTTTTCCCCAGTGTGGAACGCATACGGGTCACGTGACCGGAACGCAACGCGTGACGTACGCGGAAGTGATAGGAAAACTACACGAGGAGGAATTTCAATCTCCGGCAAGAATCCACACCTGAAGAAAATACCGGGCAGCGAATGAATTTGAGAGGAAAGAAGACACCCACTATTCCACCAATGACTTGGAGGGATTAGCCCTATATAAGATTTTATGTGTTAGCGTTTTTCAGGATGCCATTGCCAACTATTGTACATGTTACTGCTGGTTTTATTGAAAAGGTCCCTGAGGAAGTCCTGTTGCACAAGGACGAAACGCGTAGGACCGGTGACCTGTTTTATTTTTCATATTTGTTTTTATTTATTTTGTACACCTCCTGATTTTATGAGTGAATAAATTGCCTTGGAAGAATTCTTCTGGTCGGAGTCTGTTTTGAACCATCTAGCTGACCCTGACACCCCAGTGGCTACCACTCGAGGAGGAATACTGATTGATACCCCCCATCTACATCGTGGGGCGGCACCTTTAAAACGCTAATCCATTTGGAATTTGTGAGTGCATATATACCAGTATACTACCTCTGAGTATCAAACAATATTTGCACTATGTTTTATCCTCTATTCTAGGTACATCAGCAGAATCCCTAAAATATCCTATCATTTACACAATTCGAGGGACCTGCCTGCCAACCCAGGCCGAAAGTCCAGATAATTTAATTTGCTAGCACTGTGTTTAACCCTGTAACTTTCTATGACACCCTAAATCCTGTACATGGGGGTACTGTTTTACTCGGGAGACTTCGCTGAACACAAATATTAGTGTTTCAAAACAGTAAAACATATCACAGCGATGATATTGTCAGTGAAAGTGAAGTTTCTTGCATTTTTCACACACAGACAGCTCTTTCACTGAGGATATTATTGCTGTGATATATTTTACTGTTCTGATAAACTCATATTTGTGTTCAGCGAAGTCTCCTGAGTATAACAGTACCCCACATGTAGATGTTTTATAGTGTTTGTGAAAGTTACAGGGTCAAATATAAGGCTTGATTTTACTTTTTTTTTTAATTGAAATTTGTCAGATTGGTTAGGTTGCCTTTGAGAGCGTATGGTAGCCAAGGAATGAGAATTAGCCCCATGATGGCATACCATTTGCAAAAGAAGAAAACCAAGGTATTGCAAATGGGGTATGTTCAGCCTTTTTTAGTAGCCACCTAGTCACAAACACTGGCCAAAGTTAGCGTTTTTTGCATTTTTAACACACAAACAAATATAAATGCTAACTTTGGCCACTGTTTGTGACTAGGTGGCTACTAAAAAAGACTGGACATACCCCATTTTGAATACCCTGGGTTGTCTACTTTAAAAAAATATGTACATGTTAGGTGTGTTTCAGGCATTTATGACAGATAACGGTGTTACAATGTCACTATTGATACATTTAAAATATTTATATATTGAAACAGCATTTCCTACTTGTATTTATAGGCCTATAACTTGCAAAAAAAAAAAAGCAATAAAGCATGTAAACACTGGGTGTTTTTAAACTCGGGACAAAATTTTGAATCAATTTATCAGTTTTTTTCATTAGCTTTTGTAGATAAGTAAAAGATTTTTCAAGTAAAAGTCCAAAAACATGTTTTTTTTTAATTTTTCACCATATTTTTTTTTTAATACAATATATGACATAATACAAATAATGGTATGTAAAGAAAGCCCTTCTCGTCGTGAAAAAAACAATGTATAACTTGTATGGGAACCGTAAATGAGAGAGCGGAAAATTACAGCTAAACACAAACACCACAAAAGTGTTAAAACTGCTCTGGTCCTTAACGTACAAACATCGCAAAAACAGGCCGGTCCTTAAGGGGTTAAGGACTCAGCCAAAAACAAAACGTAAACAAAACCTGGCATTTGCGCTATATGTCTTTCCAACCGTAATTCACCTCTGTCATATTAAATGCACTCACCCTTATTATATATCATTTTATTCAGGGGAAACAGGGCTTTCATTTAGTATCAAATATTTAGCTATGAAACATAATTTAATATGAAACAAATAGGAGAAAATAAGAAATTTGGTTATTTTTTTAGTTCTACATGACATTTTAACTGTCAATGTCATTAATACTGTTTGCTTTTACTGCAATAAAATACACATATTTGTATTCAGCAAAGTCTCACATGTAAAACAGTACCCCCTATGTACAGGTTTTATGGTGTTTTGGGAAGTTACAGGGTCAAATATAGCACATTACATTTGAAATAGAAATTTGCCAGATTGGTTACTTTGCCTTTGAGACTGTATAGTAGCCCAGGAATTAAATGTACACCCATAATGGCATACTATTTGCAATGTGTTTGTGACTAAGTGGCTACTAAAAAAGACTGGACATACCCCATTTGCAATACCTTTGGTTGTCTACTATTGCAAATGGTATGCCATCATTAGGGTAATTTTTATTCTTGGGCTACCATAGGGTCCCAAAGGCAACGTAACCAATCTGGTGAATTGTAATGTGAAAAAAATTAAACACAAGCCTTATATTTGACGCTGTAACTTTTGAAAACACCATAAAACCTGTACATGAGGGAAGGAAGTACTGTTGTACTTATTTGTGTTTCAAAACAGTAAAAAGTATCACAGCAATAATATCGTCCGTGTAAGTGCTGTTTGTGAAAAATGCAAAAAACTTCACTTTTACTGGCGATATCATCGTTGTAATACATTTTACTGTTTTGAAACACTAATATTTGTGTTCAGCGAAGTCTCTCGAGTAAAACAGTACCCCCCTGTACAGGTTTTATGGTGTTTTTGAAAGTTATAGGGTTAAATATAGTGCTAGCAAATTAAATTCCCTATACTTTCGGCATGGGTTGTCAGCCAGGTACTGCTAATTGTAATTAATTAAGATACCTAATTATGTAAAAATATTAAATAAATATATATGTAGCATTAATATATGTATATATATATATACGTATGTGTGTGTATATATATATTTTTTTATTTATTTTTTAATATTTTTATTTATATATAGGTATATATATATAGTGATATATACATATATATTTATGTATATAGATATATATATTATTTTGTTCTACATGTATTTTGATATAAATATATATATATATATATATATATATATTAATATCACAATACAGTTAGAAGGAAATAACACACATCTATATATTTTTTAATTATTTATTTTTAATTATTTTTTTAATTTTATTTTTTAACGTATTTACATATTTTTTATATTATATATATATATATATAACAATAACTATATATATATAT
Source organism: Pelobates fuscus (assembly GCF_036172605.1). Classification (NCBI taxonomy): domain Eukaryota; kingdom Metazoa; phylum Chordata; class Amphibia; order Anura; family Pelobatidae; genus Pelobates; species Pelobates fuscus. The sequence continues at coordinate 62,660,903 of NC_086319.1, read as the reverse complement.
ATATATATATATATGTGTATATATATATTTAATCAGTATCAGTCTACGTGTAATTTGATATTAATATATATATATATGATCTAAGTATATATATATATATTTTTTTTTTTACACTTTGTTAACTTTTTTTTATTTGATCTACAGCCAGCAGGGGGACTAAATGTCATTACAGTCAGTCCCCCTGCTGATAATGCAGCAGGCAGCTAACCCGGCCATGTGATTGTGAGGTCCTCACAAGGACCTCACTCTCACATGGCCGGGGGGGGGGGGCTGCAGGACGACGGGTGTGCCGCGGGGGGCTCCCTGGGATCGCCAGCAACTGGGTATGTAAAAAAAAAACGTAGGGCGTACTATTACGCCCTGCGGCATTTAGAGCCGCTTAGAATAGGGCGTAATAGTAAGCCCTACAGTTTTAAGTGGTTAACCCTCACACTGTCAAGGGATTTTAACTATTTGCCCGCTGTAACGGCACCCCTAGGCATAAAAGGGGTTAACCGCCGTTTAGTAGATTTTCCCCTTCCAGAGATACAGGCACAGCTACTGTAGAACACCAAACTCCAGAACTGAATACAAGGGAATGCTCCAAACTCCCGAACTGCATACAAAATAGCACTCCAAACTCCCGAACTGGAACCTCACAAATAGCTGCTAGCAGACGAACAGGAAAAACACCCAAGCGGCTTACACTCCTGGCAATCAGTCTCTAACAGCATACAGTAAATCCCCCCAAAGACGAGACAGAGATCCGTGTTGAGGGTCAAGCAGTGGTCTGGTTTAATGTGGGCTACCTGCCCGGTATTTATGCAGGTCTTCCACCTGGTGGACACTCCCCTAGGGGACCAGATGGAAGACTGGGACACAAATGGTAAAATAACCAATCACAGACATACAGGGTTAAAACACTCCCACAGTACATTACAATCCCTCCACTCTATCCTGGAGATAATTGGGAAGTAATCCATGTAACGGACCGTTTCAGCATAAAAGGGAATAAAATCCGTTTAGGCGATAATCCCCTTTTTGAGAGACAGGCACAGCTACTGCAGAACACCAAACTCCCGAACTGGATACAAGATAACACTCCGAACTGGAACAGCTGAACAAGAAAAGGATACAATCCGCTTACACTCCTGGCAGTCAGCTTACAATCCAATTCCCCCCAAGAACGAGACGACACTTCATTTTGAGGGTTAAACAGGAACTCAGGACTGGCTCATCCAGCCTGGCTTTTATTTCCAACTCACACATACAGGCCACACCCAGGGGGAGGCATAAAAGAACCAATGACATAGATGTTACCTCCCACACATCCCCTCCCCTTAGTGTGACACATAATCCCATTATGCATACAGTTTAAAATATACTTTTACACAACTTTCCTAACTCTAAAACCATACATCACATTCACATAAAAATACACATCCACAATCAATCCATTCAGGGGAACAACATATTAAAAATGGCATGGATCAGACCAGGGGTTCAAAAGTTAGTAAAGTATCTTTTAAAACCCCTAGCTTTCCAGCTCAGACTGTTTTTTACAGAGCCTTCTCTGTGCTGGAGAAGTAATCCAATTATCTCCAGCACAGAGAAAGACTCCATTAACCACATGGTTACAGAAAGACATAAAACACTTTAAAATACAGAAAGTTACTTTTTATCCATAACACACAGACATTTCACATATCCCCAGATAGCTGGGATCTGAGCGCACAAAACTACCGAATAGCGCGCAGATCCTATTCACACAGTACAATTGCCATGGAGCTAAAGTCTTTCCCATAGTCTTTCATTATATGAATAGGCTCCATGGTATAGCTATCTGGGGTATCACATTCCCATAAAGTCTGGTCCATAGTCCAAAGGCAGCAGGCGGGCAACCAGGCTTCTCCAGTTCACAGTGGCGAAGTTGGTTTCGCCACAATTCTCCCCTTTACCAATTAGACTAACAGGGTACCTGACCTCCTGCCGGTCAGTGCCCTGGTTAGTCCAGCAACCCACCCCCAAAACAGAAACCGCAGAGCAGCCCACCCACAATAAACAGTTACTACACCTGGGTGAGGGAGAATCTTGTCCAGGTTCAGGTGCCGCACCACGGCTGTGTGGGGGACTGGTAGGCTGCCTTGGTGGGCTGCTGAGGGGGCAGAGACCAGCGGTACTCTGTCCTGTTGCCAGCACTACCACGGGAGTAGTCTGGTTGGAGCCTGGTTGCTGGAGACCGACTGTCTACCCTTTGGATATATCGCTCTGTGGCTGGGGGACAGGACCGACTGTCCCTACCCCTGGTGCTGTAAGACTACGGTCCCATCTGCACAGATGTGGGGCTTAACATCTCCCCTTGGTGGGTTAGGCTGCCGCTGGAGAGAGGGTGTAACAAGCTCCTCTCTCTGGATGGTAAACTGCCGCTGGGGAGGGGGGTTAGCAGGCTCCTCTCCCTGCCACTCTCTCTGCTGGTGGAAAGGGAGACCAGCTGTCTCCCCTTTCATTCTCTTGTCCTGCTGCTGGGGTGCGAGACTGACTGTCTCTGCTCCCTGCAGGACACACTGCCGCTGGGGAGGAAGGACGGCACCTTCTGCTCCCTGGGTTACACACTGCCGCTGGGGAGGACGGACGACACCATCAGCTCCCTGGGGTACACACTGCCGCTGGGGAGGAAGGACTGCACCTTCTGCTCCCTGGGTTACACACTGCCGCTGGGGAGGATGGACTGCACCTTCTGCTCCCTGGGGTACACACTGCCGCTGGGGAGGAAGGACGGCACCTTCCTCTCCCTGGGGTACACACTGCCGCTGGGGAGGAAGGACTTCACCTTCTGCTCCCTGGGACACACATTGCCTTCCTGGCATATCACTTTGCTGCTGGGGGGCAGGAACAACTACCTCTGCCCCCTGTAACTCAGCCTGCCGCTGGGGACGGAGGACGCTGCTCTCCTCTCCCTGCACTTCACATTGCCATCCTGGCATATCACTTTGCTGCTGGGGTTGCTCACAGGACCAGTCTAGGAGATCTGCTACCTCGGGTACCGCTGGTTGCTGTTGGGAAGGAGGATCGGTTGTCGCTTCCCGGGCCTCATTGATGAGTCCAGGTAATCCCCCTCCAGGTTCCATTCCTCGGCGACCAAATACTGTAGGTCCGCCTCGAGGTCAATAGCGCTAGGGAGACCCAGCATGTCCTCTCGATCGTAGTACAGGTCCCAAAAACGAGAGTCGGTCACTTTCCCAAAGTCCTCATCGTTAATGTTATCCCAAAATCGGCCAAGGTCAGTGTAATCTCCGCCTTCTGGGAACTCATACTCTGCCATCTCGGGGACACACTGAGCTGCGTACCATTGTATCGCCTGGTATGCATCGTCTAGCGCCAGTTCTGCATATACTAGAATCTCGAGTCTAGTCACCCACTTTTCTGTGGTTTGTTTTCTCAGGAGGGGCATCCGCTCTGCCATTCTAGCCAGAATTCGCTGCCTTCTGCTGCGGCGCCGATCCCCTTGTGAATACTGTACTTCTTCTAGGGCTTCGTCCCACAATCTGGCTCTGGCCATATCTCTGTACCTCATCATGTCCTCCTCTGGGACTACTCCAGACCCCAGGCGTACGTAACTGTACACTGTATCTTGAAGCTTCATGGTATAGCTATCTGGGGTATCACATTCCCATAAAGTCTGGTCCATAGTCCAAAGGCAGCAGGCGACCAGGCTTCTCCAGTTCACAGTGGCGAAGTTGGTTTCGCCACAATCCAATTATCTCCAAGGACAGAGGCAAAACTCCATTAACCACATGGTTACAGTAAAACACTAAAATACAATAAAATACATAATATTGCAAATAATGAATAAAACATATACATTCTACCTATCCCCAGATGGCTTAGATCTGAGCACACATTATTACCAAATGGCGCTCAGATCACATACATACAGTTCAATCGCCATGGAGCCAAAGTCTTTCCCATAGTCTTTCGTTATACTTATAGGCTCCATGGCATGGCTATCTGGGGTGATGCTGTTCATACGGATAAACTACCGAATGAACAGGCAGTCGGTTAAATGAAAAAAAGAGGAGTTAAGGGCTGCGCTATTGTACAGAAAATAGTACCTTAAAGTGGAAACCAATTGGTTAAAGTATATAAACAGCAAGTAATAAAACCAGAGTATAATAGTCTCTTTCCAATTTTATAAAAATATGAAAAATGTTTAGGAATTATTAAAAATAGTCCATCCAGATGTTCAGTAAAAATCAAAATGATAAGAAAAGTTGAATAAAATTAATAAAAACAGTCTCACTGATATATGAATAGGGTATGTGTACAATCCTCAGGAGTTGATCCGTCCGGTTTGTAGATAATCTCCGGTTAATCTCCAGTTTGTAGAAATCACTTGCGTGACTAGCTAAGTACTGCTAATCTATGATTGGCTACTTGTAAGTAGGCGGGACATGCCGGTGAGGCTTTGTGAGGTGATTGGTGGAGTTCTGTGTGTCCTGTACACATGTCCTTAGGGTCACCGGAGCCGTAATGCAGGTGGGACCGGCAATGGTGTGACATCACCGGTAACCTCAACAAGGCGCCTGGCGAGAAATGGGAGGAGGGTGGAGGGAGGACAGCTATAATCCGGGTTATATAGCATTGCATTGATTCAGGGATAAAGTAACCCAGTGCAGTGGGTTACCAGGCAAAGGGAAGGTCCTGCAGGACTAACGGGAACGGCATTCCTGCTATGGAAAAAGTGCAGGAACGCCGTTCCCACGCGTTCCTGCAGGGCTCGAGCCCTGCAAAGGGTGCATTCACAGGTCTACACCCAGCAGGAGATGCAGACCTGCAGCACTAGACCATCAGGGACATATTTTGTATCCCAACAGACTACCAACAGACTACATCTGGACCACCAGTGTACATTGCCCGCTCCCTGCATAAAAGGTAAACAGGAGGGTATAAGAAATTAAACAAAATACATCATATATACAGTGTAGGAGGCTGGACACATAAACGCAGCCTCCTTAAACATATCACAACCCATGGTCACCTTTCAGAAACATCTCCATCACAGTCAGCCCCAACACACACAGCTACCCTCATACATACACATTCACCCCTATAAACACCAGCACTCTCATACATGCACAGTTATTCCCCAGACATACATATATATATACAGTCATGCCACCATACACACAGTCACCCTCATACACAGACAGATACCACCCCCTACATACAGTCACCCTTAAATATAGTTGTAACAGATCACCTTGCACCCCGACTGGGTACCTCCGTTGATGGATGCTCCTAGCGCTTCCTAAGGACTCCAAGCACTGCAGCAGACACGATAACCACCGTAGACTCCTCCAGAGATCAAGGCAGGAACAAGCTCTTACAAGAGCTTAGTAGTGATTTAGCAAGGGAGTATGACAAGCATAGCAATCCCTTGTAGCAGATTCCCCCAATAAGAGACGGCACTCCAAATTGAGGGTGAAGTAAAACTGTCTAAAACTTTATTTTACTTGGGACTAGCCCATATGGTCAATAAAATTACAAACAGTCAAATCATATCAGGCAACATACATTGACTTATTATAACATAATTACATATTTATAAATGGGTGAGGAAGACCATAATTAACACAAAGTGTCTCTCCTGCATGCAGAATTAGCGATATGCAAATCTACCCTAATATGCAAATTACCAGTCTTGCTATTCAGGTTGTGCATATTACTGTTGCTACCAACAGAGGGCACTACACAAGCTCCATAGCCAAATCCACCTAGTTGGTAGCAACCAAAGCAGTACAGAAGAGCAGGCAATACATCCCAGGGGCCATAGTCACATGGCAGGAGGCTGGCAATCAGTCTTCTCCAATGCCTAGTGGCGAGGTTGGTTCCGCCACAATAGTCACTCCACTAGACATAGTCACACTGATACAAACACAGTTATCCTCTTACACACAGTCATGCACAACTCACAGCCTTTTGCTAAACACTATGCACACAAGACTACAAGCACTCCCATACAAACACCTCCACCACAACACTTCAGCTAATGAAAGCAGCTCACACATACACTCCCAAACACAAAGATACACATGCTCACAGATAGAGATATGTGTTCACAAAAAAACATACACAAATATATACCCCTCAAAAAATCATAGCTACGCATACACACAGATATGCACTCTCTCAGGCAGATGCACAGATACACAAAGCCTGACACACACATAGATACTATAATGTCAGCATGTGTGTATATGTGTATGTACATATTCATGTGTGTGTCTGTGTGTCCAAAGAGGCAACAGTTTGGTTATCCAGTGCCCCATTTTCTCAATATATTTTGGCCATATTTTTTGCAAGAACTGGCCAATTGCCACATGGTTATTGTTAACCCTTATGCCGCCAAGGGTTTTATTATTTAAATAACTATTTTCCCACTGGCTGCTAGTGCTGCCAGCAAGTCATAGAGAAAAAAATATCGAAAAAGATCTTCTGAAATTCAGTGATCAATGAAAAATTTTACAGAATTTGATCCCCTATAAATCAGCAAGATTTCTGACTCCCAGGTTTCTTTTATACTGGTAACAAGCTGAAATTAGGAAAACTCTCTTAAAGGGAGAGTATAAAAGACACCTGTCCACAGAATCAATCAATCAATCAATCAATCAATCAGATTCCAAACTCTCCACCATGGACAATACCAAAGAGCTGTCCAAGGATGTCAGGGACAAGATTGTAGACCTACACAAGGCTTGAATGGACTACAAGACCATCGCCTAGCAGCTTGGTGAGAAGGTGACAACAGTTAGTGTGATTATTCGCAAATGGAAGAAACACAAAATAACTGTCAGTCTACCTCGGTCTGGTGCTCAATGCAAGATCTCACCTCGTGGAGTTTCAATGATCATGAGAACAGTGAGGAATTAGCCCAGAACTACACAGGAGGATCTTGTTAATGATCTCAAGGCAGCTGGGACCATAGTCATAGTCATGAAGAAAACAATTGGTAACACACTATGCCGTGAAGGACTGAAATCCTGCAGCACTCGCAAGGTCCCCCTGCAAGAAAGCAAGTACAGACCCGTCTGAAGTTTGCCAATGAACGTTTGAGTGTTTTGGAGGAGAACTGGGTGAAAGTATTGTGGTCAGATGAGACCAAAATTTAGCTATTTGGCATCAACTCAACTCTCCGTGTTTGGAGAAGGAGGAATGCTACATATGACCCCAAGAACACCATCCCCACCGTCAAACATAAAAATACTTGCAAAAAGGGGGAGGTCTTTTTGCTCCTCTTTTTTCAAGTGTATATATATATATATATATATATATATATATATATATATATATATATACTTGCAAAAAGGGGAGCAAAAAGGGGAGCAAAAAGACCTATGAGTGCTCCCCATTTTTGCAAGTATTTTTATATATTTTAAGCGGGACTGCACCAAGGCATACAATACCAAAGTAATGGAAGAGTGAGTGCCAAGTATATATATATCGGAATGTACCATTCTTTTTGTGGATTTTTATTTTTACTATATTCAAACACATTGTATTTGACTCCCGAACGAAGACCACCCCTGTACCCCATTAGAACGTTAACACCAGTCACTTTAGTGCTAGTGTAAGGTAAGTATTGCATTAATGCTTCCCCTGGGTGGCTGCTATTTTGTATAACTGAATACATGTGGTCGACAGAAGAATGGTGGCCATTTTGTCTCCACGGGCAGCGGTGCTTGGTCGTCGAGTGCCTGGAACCCTTTTCGGTTAGACACTCGCACGGTAAAGATTATTCCGCTGCTCATCCTACTTTCTGACCAGCTATGCGAAAGATGTTCAGGAGATGGGAACTACCAACTGGGGGTGAGCTCTCTGAAAGCAGGAAAAATCCGATGTACAGTGTTCGCACAGGAACCCCAGAACAGAGACCAGCTAGGGTACCTATTTCGCTGAAACTGTTTTTGGCCATAACCTCGTGGCTGACCAGTAGGTTAAAACTTTGCCCCGGTGTCACTCCAGATGGCCAGATGAGGTTGCCCCAGAAGTGTTCAACATGGGGATTTGAACCTAGGTACTTTGTGGTTTTAAGCCTGTGTTCCTGCCTCTGAGCCTTTTGGGATTTTATATATTTTGTGTATCTTTTCCTGTACCTGAAAGATAATTGAGTTATAGTTTTCTCATGCAATTATCGCTCAGGCACCAAGGATTTTGGGGAGGAAATCAATGTAATTTTGTGTTGGAGACCCCATGTTAGGGGACAGTGTATAAAAGCCGTGTGTGACCAGAATAAAATCAGTTGACTCCCAGAACTATATCTAGTTACTAGGGTAATGGATGCTTGAATGTTTTAATGGTTCGAGTCTGGATAAAAGGAGGAATTAGCGGGGGTAACCAGTCGTGTTACCCCTGGTCCGCTACATCTGGTGACAGCGGTGGGATTGTTCTGCCCAGCCGAAAAGAACAAGCGTTCACAAGCCAAAAAAAAGAGCTGAACAAATTGATGAATTATGCTGCTCTGAAGGGTAAAACTCTAAAAGAGTAATCAGAAGCATGAGGGCAAGTAGCCAGCATCAGATCCAAATCAGCCTTAAGTACAGATCTCATGGAGGACGACAGGACTAGTAGCGGAACTGCAAAAAGAGATGTGGTTTCGCCTCACCTACTATGGAGGGAATCCATTGGAGGATATTGTGGCCCGAACACTATCAGAGGTACAGACGTATCTTAAAGGGGATTTGGAGACCCAACTTCAGCTTACCAAACGACAAGCAATAGACATCTCCAGTCATTTCGGCCAAATGAGCCAAAGATCCCCTATAATGCCTTCAAGATGGTTGCGGAGTCGGAGGAAGACATAGACAAATTCCTGCAGGATTTTGAATGTCTATATCTTTTACATGACATATCCCCCACAGATTGGGTCCTGTGTCCCTCTCCAAGCAAGAAAATGAATGATAAAAGCTGTGGATGCCTACAGACACAGAGTTATGCACCTATGCTCAGCAAGTTCTACTGGCCAGATATGCAATTACCCCAGAGGCATATCATAGGAAATTTAGTAAATCCAAAAATAAGAAAACATTTGCATACCTAATGGGCTTGCCAGCTAACTAGGGCAGCCCACAATTGAATGCAGGCACAACAGGCAAAGACGCCGGAGGAGATATTTCAAGTTGTCTTACTTGAACAGTTTTATAATGGACTCTACTCAGAGATGCACGAATGGGTAAGGGACAGACAGCCCCTAACACTAACAGAAGCAACTCAAGGGGCTGCTATAGAGAATAGCTGAGAGAATAAGTTCTAGGACCACCCTGACTACTACCAAACAGTTGTTAGCATCCAGCAAATATAGGCAGGGACTTCTAAAAATAGCCCACAAAATTCCCCTAGCTGGGCATTTGGGGGTAAGCCGTACCAAACATCAGCTCACCCAAAGTTTCTTCTGGCCAGATATCTCCAAAGACTTGAGACAGTATTGTCAGTCTTGTGAGTTCTGCCAGAAAGTAGGGAAACAGGGGGACAGGTGCTCCATCCCCTTCCTGTAATTGATGACCCATTCGGCGGGGTAATTGTTGACATCATAGGCCCCCTGGCTAAGCCTAGTTCCTCTGGGAAGAAATATATTCTAACCATTGGGGACTATGCTACCAGGTACCCTGAGGCAGTGGCTCTGAGTCATATTCAAGATTATACCGCTGCCCATCCTACTTCCTGACTGGCTATGAGAACGACATTCGGGAGATGGGAACTACCAACTTGTGGGAGCCTTCGCTCTCTGAAAGTAGGAAAATCCCTTGTACAGTGTTCACACAGGAACCCCCGAACAGAGACCAGCCAGGGCACCTATTTCCCTGGAACTGTTTTGGGCCATCACCTTGTGGCTGGCCAGTAGGTTAAAACTTTGCCCTGGTGGCAATCCAATTCTGCCAAACGGATCTGAGGAACACTTGGCCAAGATGGACACTCAGATCAGAGCTATCCGGGGTCATAACTATTGTGGGGTTCCTGGTGAAATTGGGGGTACTTTTGTGGTACTATATATTTTGTGTATATTTTCCTGTACCTGAGAGATAATTGAGTTCTAGTTTTCTCACACAATTATCTCTTAGGCACAGAGGATTCTGTGGAGGAAAACCCTTTAATTTTCTGAGATCCCATGTTAGGGGTCAGTGCATAAAAGCTGTGTGTGGCCAGAATAAAATCAGTTAACTCGCAGTACTATGTATCATCTAGATATTGGGGAAATGGATGCTTGAATGTTTTAATGGTTCCAGTCTGGCAAAGAGGAGGAATTAGGGGAGGTAACCAGGGTTACCCGTGGTCCGCTAAAATATATAGTAGTAACCAAAATATTCAACCCCCATTGAAAATCAGGTTTATTGTCAAAACTTATAGAATTTTAGATGTTTGCAATGAACAAATCGAAAAAAAGCAACTGAAATAGTTCAACACATCAAATGTTTCAAATATCACCTTCATGGCAAGTATCTTTAGTACTTAGTAAACCACCCTTTTGCTGTTATGACCTACTTCAAACAAGATGCATAGTGGTAGTGGTCCTGAAGATTCTTAATCCATTGCTCATGAGCAATAGCAATAGCCTTCAGTTCAGTAATATTCTTGGGTTTGCTTGTTGCAACTGCCTTCTTCAAATCCCATCAGAGATTTTCTATGCCAGGTGACTGTGATGGCCACTGTAAAATTTTCCAGGATTTCTTATGCAACCAAGCCTTGATGGAAATTGAAGTATGCTTGGGATCAATGACTTGTTGGAAAGTCCAATGATGCCCAAGCTTCAGCTTCCTCACAGATGGCATGGCGTTTGCTCCTAGGATTTCCTGGTATTTCAATGACTCCATCTTGCCTTCACATGCTGCAGGTTTCCAGTGCCACAGGATTCAAAGCAGCCCCAGAGCATCACCAAGCCACCATGTAATCCCTGTGTTCTATTACACAGGTGTACATCTTTACCAGAAGAGGGTCTTGTTGCTGCCCTGAAGTGCATAGTGGCACTAATTACGGAGCCAATAAATTTAGACTCCAGTCAATGTAAGTGGATATAGTTATCATCTAATCGACTTTTCCTGTGCTCTTGGGTCAGTAGTGGTATACGTCTTGGAGTTCTGGCATTGGATAACTTTCTGCATTTAGTAAACACCGTATTGTGCTACTGAAGTCTTGATGCACTCCTCCCTACTACCATTCACAAGAAAGGTAGAAGGAAGGAGTCGGGCAACTATAGGCCAGTAAGCCTTACTTCAGTAGTGGGGAAAGTAATGGAAAACATATTAAAGGATAGGATTGTTGAACATCTAAAAACACATGGATTTCAAGATCAGAGACAACATGGGTTTACTTCAGGGAGATCATGCCAAACTAATCTTATTGATTTTTTTGAATGGGTAACTAAAATAATGGGTTTTTACGTCCAAAATGTATTATCTTGGACGTAAAAACCCAAGGGCAGAATACAGAATATTCCTCAACATCTGAGGAAAGGGATTTAGGGGTTATTATTTCTGATGACTTAAAGGTAGGCAGACAATGTAATAGAGGGAATGCTAGCAGAATGGTTGGTTGTATAGGGAGAGGTATTAGCAGTAGAAAGAGGGAAGTGCTCATGCCATTGTACAGAACACTGGTTAGACCTCACTTGGAGTATTGTACTGGAGACCGTATCTTCAGAAGGATATTGAAACTTTAGAGAGAGTTCAGAGAAGTGCTACTAAACTGGTCCATGGATTGGAGGACAAAACTTACCAGGAAAGTTTAAAGGATCTTAACATGTATTGTAGACATGTGCAATTCGTTTCGGTCCAGTCCAGTCTGTGGCTGCTCACTGTTAAAAAAAAATAAAAAAGAAATAAAAAAGGGTCCCCCCTCCCTGAGCGGTTGGGAGCCCTAAAGTAAAAAAAGGGGGGGAGGATCTATTGTCCTCCCCACTGGCCCCCACCCCTGAGTAGCGGGTGGGGGCCCTAAAGTAAAAAAAGGGGGGAGGACCTATTGTCCCACCGGCCCCCACCCCTGAGTGGTGGGTGGGGGGCCCTAAATAAAAATTGGGGGGGACCTAATGTCCTCCCCTCTGACCCCCACCCCTGAGTGGTGGGTGGGGGCCCTAAATACAATTTGGGGGGGGGCAATGTCCTCCCCCCTGGCCCCCACCCCTGAGCGGTGGGTGGGGGCCCTAAACACAAATTGGGGGGGACCTAATGTCCTCCCCCTGGCCCCCACCCCTGAGCGGCGGGTGGGGGCCCTAAATACATATTTAACCCCCCTCCCCCCAGGTGACTAGGGGTCCCCAAACCCCTAGTCACCCCCTCCCCCAAAAAATAAACTCCTACCTACCCCCCTCACCCTAAAAATAATGAGGGGGGACCATTTAACTAAGTACCTTTAAAAATAAAAATAAACTTACAATTCGATGTTTTCTTTCTTCTAAAATCTTCTTTTTTCAGCCCCAAAAAAGGCCAAATAAAAATCCATAATAACTGACACAATAAAAGAAAAAAAAGACGAGCGCCAAAAAAAAAAAAATCCATCTTCACCCGGCGAGGGCTGCGTGCAGACTGAGCTCTGCAGGGCGGGGGAAGGCTTATAAAGCATTGCCCCGCCCTGCAATTAGGCTCAGAGCTCTCTGATTGGTGGGTTTAAGCCATCAGAATGCTATGACAGGTAAATGAAGAGACTGACAGGTAAGTCTCTACATTTAAAGAGAAAAAAATTACTGCAGAGTTAGATGCGACTAGCCCTGGAGTCAAGAAAAGGAGTAAATGGGCAGCAGATAATGGGCATAACCCTGAGCAATAAATGGTAAAAGAGTCCCAAGAGTCAGGGTGTTTGGAAGGGAGAGCAAGAGTCCAGCTTCCAAATAACGCTAACAAAGGGTGTGCCCAAATGTGAGGATAAATAATTAGAATCTAGATACATATAAAAAGGTGGAGCTCCTAGAAATATGGTACAGTCAATAATCTGTAAAACAAAATTATACAGGCAATAGTGCAACACTGTAAATAAGAATTAAGAATGTATAAGATGAGATATTATAACTCACAAGCCTGGAGTCATACCCTCATATGACTCAGGTGGTATGCGCTTCTGGACCATTCAAGGATGTCCCAATCCTTTTTTCTCTCCTCAAAGGCTTGATGGTTCCTTTAAAGGTGCTTGGTGCTTTCTGCTTCCCTTTCTTTTTCCCTTTTAGATTTGCTATTAATAGTAATGCAAAATCCCAAAGGATAAGTTCCAAAAAGGTGCTTTATTATGAATAAAAATCAAAGTATAAAATGAAATAAAATCAAAGAATAAGTCCCAGATACTTGTCTGGTTAGACTAAATAGTCTATAACAGTGTCCAATACGTGTTTCGCCTTATAAAAGGCTTCCTCAGTTGACTGTTAGGTGATAACCTTCCCTCTCTTTTCTGTTTATAAATCTTCCACTTGCCGGGTCCTGTGTGCCTCTCTTCCACTTCCGGGTTCCAGGTTACGTCTCGTGGAACGCAACGTGCGTTCCAACGTGCGCATCCACTTCCGCATTCTTTGTTATGGTGGAACGCACGTGCGTTCCAGCGCTTTGCTCTATGTGCATCCACTTCCGCATTCCTCGTTACGGTGGAACGCACGTGCGTTCCAGCGCTTTGCTCTATATGTGTCCCCCTCTGTTTTCGTCATTTGGTGAAACGCACATGCGTTCCACCTTTTGAAATAAAAACTATATGTCATTTATACAGTAGTGACAGTTTATGAATGTCTTTTTTTTAAAAGATATGTAAAATATCTTAAAATGAAGAAACAATATAAATAAAACCGATTAATAAAATTGGAAAACCATATTTAAAACCAAAAAACATTATTAAGAGAAATATTAATTCATAAAATGACATAGTTCAAAGTCATTGTTCAATCCATGTGGAACCATTGTATTAAAGTCATAAATGAATTTAATTTCTTCCCTTCCTATTTTTTTAATGTAATCTCCCCCTCTCCAAGTTTTCTTTACCAGTTTAATCGCACTAAAAAACATTCCCTCAGGGTTTGAATTATGGACTTTCTTAAAGTGGCTTGAGACACTGTGTGTCTCTACCCCATTTTTTATATTTCTTGTGTGTTCGGCCACTCTTGTGTTTAAATTACGAATTGTTCGGCCTACATAAATGAGATTAAATAGGCATTTTAGTATATAAATTACTCCCTTTGAATAGCAGGTTAAATGATCCCTTATCTGGAATTTTTGATTGATAATAGGTTCCATGTCTGTAATATGTCTTTTCTTGCTTTTTAGTGTTTTTACATGCTAGACACTGTCCACATCCATAGAAACCTTTACTCATATTTAAAAAGGTATTATTTGCAGGTATTTTATTGTTATTACAACTTTGCACTAAAGTGTTTTTTAAATTTCTAGCCCCTCTGTAGATTATTTTGGGTTTGTCTGGTAAAATGTTTTTCAGGACAGGATCGTCTTTCAAGATGTGCCAGTGTTTATTAATAATATTGTTTATTTTTCTATTATTTCCATTAATCAAAGAGACAGAAGAGATCAGGAAGGTTCGGACCTACAGGGACAAGAACAGGTCTTCCCCAGATGGGGATACCATAGGAGAAATTATTCTCCCTCTAAACATACAGACTATAGAAGCTATAGTCAAGTAGTCAAATCAAGTCCTCAAAAAGTTGTAGAAAGAAGAGGCACGACATGGAAGAGAGATGAAAGGAGAAAAAGAGACGATAGATATTCCCCAAAGCCACAAAGGAACAGAACTGCAAGGACAGATGAAGAGCCCTTCGTATCAAGACAAGAAGCCGTATCTACATTGACTCCTTTTCGGAAGGACCCAGCAGTAGAGAGATTGAAACAACAACGCCAGATCAAAATATGGGAACCTCCAGGCAAAAGACAGAGATCTGTAACAAAAGAAAGAGAAGCAGAAAAAGAAGAAGAGAGGCATATGGAGAAGAGAGGAAAGAGATAAATTCAGAAGGAATTTTTAACCTAACGGGAAATGAGTTACCTGTAGGGGAAGTGGAAATTTTACAAAAAGGTTTAAAATTCGCCCCCACTTCTCATCTTAATAAGTTCGATTTTTTTTATAGATATTAATAAGTTCGTCAGGAATCTTAGCCTAAATTTTTTTTTTTTAGAATAAAGAAGAGAAACTGAATGATGAACCATTATCAGAATATATACATACAGAGCTCAAACTAAAATCAGATTTCTTTCCGAAGCACCTCATCTCAGATGAAATAAAAGCTTTTGAAATTATGGTAATGAAAGAAATAAAGAAAATCAAACCATTAAACAAATATCAGCAGAATATGTAAATTAAGGAGAAAAGATTAATAAAATAATTAAAACAGAATCAAGAAATTGTAATCAAACCGGCGGACAAAGGAGGAGGTATAGTGGTCATGCCAAATAGTAAGTATCTACAAGAGGCGGAACGGATCCTCTCAGACCCATGCACGTACAAGAAATTTGATGATTACATCGAAAAAGGTTTTAAAAAAAGGTATTCTAACTACTAAAGAAGCCAAATACTTATTGACACTGCATCCTAAGACACCAGTGTATTACCATCTCCCAAAAATTCATAAGAACAAAGAAAATCCACCGGGGAGGCCCATCATATCTGGGATAGATTCTATCTCAGCTAAGGTGTCCGAGTATCTTGATCATTTGCTACAGCCTCTCGTGGTAAAAAATCCAGCGTATTTGAAGGACACTATTCATATATTACAGTTAATTGATGAGATTACTTGGGAAGAAGGAAATTTCTTGGTCATGTGTGACGTGACCTCACTCTATAGCATTATACCACACGAAAAAGGCCTTGAAGCAGTACAGTATTTTTTACAAAAACACAATTTTAAAGATGAACAGATTTTGTACATTTTAGAAGGCATTTACCTGATTTTAACCAATAATTTTTTTCTGGTTTAACGAGACTTTTTACCTACAGGTTAGGGGAACGGCAATGGGCACCAAGTTCGCCCCTAGTTATGCAAACTTGTTCATGGCCTATTGGGAGGAACAGTTTGTATACCAGGGACACCGAAGGGGGGCGGGCTTGGTGTGCTATCGCCGTTTTATAGATGACATATTTTTTATTTGGACAGGCACTAATACAGATTTAAATGATTTTATCATACACTTAAACAATAATCAGTGGAATATTGTCTTAACAGCACAGATCAGCCAGGACACAATCAATTTCCTAGATCTAGAGATCAACATAAGAGATAATAGGATCATAACCAAGAACCACTTTAAAGAAGTCGACGCTAATGGGTATATTGATAAGGAAAGCTGTCATCATGCCCCTTGGCTAACAAATGCCCCCAAGGGTCAATTCCTAAGAATTAGGCGTAATTGCACTAATGATCAGGATTATATAACACAAGCAAATTTAATCAAAATACAATTCATGCAAAAAGGATATGAGGAAGGAAAACTCCAGACAGCGTTAGAAGAGGTTTTAAAAATCTCCAGAAAAAACACCTTGACTTATAAGGATAAGGAAAAAAATAGAAAATGTGACGGTAATGACGTCCCATTTATATGTAGTTTTAATGGAAATAATAGAAAAATAAACAATATTATTAATAAACACTGGCACATCTTGAAAGACGATCCTGTCCTGAAAAACATTTTACCAGACAAACCCAAAATAATCTACAGAGGGGCTAGAAATTTAAAAAACACTTTAGTACAAAGTTGTAATAAAAATAAAATACCTGCAAATAATAACTTTTTAAATATGAGTAAAGGTTTCTATGGATGTGGACAGTGTCTAGCATGTAAAAACACTAAAAACAAGAAAAGACATATTACAGACATGGAATTATCAATTAAAAATTCCAGATAAGGGATCATTTAACCTGCTATTCAAAGGGAGTAATGTATATACTAAAATGCCCATGTAATCTCGTTTATGTAGGCCGAACAATTCATAATTTAAACACAAGAGTGGCCGAACACACAAGAAATATAAAAAATGGGGTAAAGACACACAATGCCTCAAGCCACTTTAAGAAAGTCCATAATTCAAACCCTGAGGGAATGTTTTTTAGTGCGATTAAACTGGTAAAGAAAGATTGGAGAGGGGGAGATTACATTAAAAAAATAGGAAGGGAAGAAATAAAATTCATTTATGACTTTAATACAATGGTTCCACATGGATTGAACAATGACTTTGAACTATGTCATTTTATGAATTAATGTTTCTCTTAATAATGTTTTTTGGTTTTAAATATGGTTTTCCAATTTTATTAATCGGTTTTATTTATATATTTTCTTCATTTTAAGATATTTTACATATCTTTTTAAAAAAAAAAAAGATTCATAAACTGTCACTACTGTATAAATGACATATTTTGCCTTTTAAATTGAACTTAGCTTTTATGCCTACTTGTTTATATATGCCTACATGACGTTATTAATTAGATTTTATACAGATCTTTTATTTATTAAATGAAGTCAATATGCTTTCCAATTGATAAAAAGAATGAATAATGTAATTTGCTCTAAGCAAGAGAAAATAAAATGATGCTGTGTCTTCAACTGTATCATCGGGCATGTCATTGATAAAGTTTTTATTTCAAAAGGTGGAACGCATGTGCGTTTCACCAAATGACGAAAACAGAGGGGGACACATATAGAGCAAAGCGCTGGAACGCACGTGCGTTCCACCGTAACGAGGAATGTGGAAGTGGATGCACATAGAGCAAAGCGCTGGAACGCACGCGCGCTCCACCGTAACGAAGAATGCGGAAGTGGATGCGCACGTTGGAACGCACGTTGCGTTCCACGAGACGTAACCCGGAACCCAGAAGTGGAAGAGAGGCACACAGGACCCGGCAAGTGGAAGATTTATAAACAGAAAAGAGAGGGAAGGTTATGACCTAACAGCCAACTGAGAAAGCCTTTCATAAGGCGAAACGCGTATTGACACTGTTATAGACTATTTAGTCTAACCAGACAAGTATCTGGGACTTATTCTTTGATTTTATTTCATTTTATACTTTGATTTTTATTCATAAAAAAAAGTCATTATAAGTTGCATTTTCAGTTGAATTCGGGGAAAACACTTGCAGCATTCATTGTGTTGAGCTATTTTAATTGCTTTTGTTTGATTTGTTCATTGCAAACAGCTGAAAGCCTGGCAATAAACCTAATTTTGAAAGGGGGTTGAATCATTTTGATTACAAATACATATATATATATATATATATATATATATATATATATATATATATATATATTCAAACAAAATCACCCGTGAAACAAAAGTGATTAAAAAAAAATTAACTTCTGGGTACACAGCTCCCAAGGTTATTTCCCAGTTGATAACCGTTTAGTAGAATAGTATAAATGATAGGATATTTTAGGGATTCTGCTGGTGTACCTAGAATAGAGGATAAAACATAGTGCAAATATTGTTTGATACTCAAAGGTAGTGTACTGATATATATGCACTCACAAATTCCAAATGGTTTAGCGTTTTAAAGGTGCCTCCCCACGATGTAGATGGGGGGTGTCGATCAATATCCCTCCTCGAGTGGTAGCCAATGGGGTATCAGGGTCAGCAAGATGTTTCAAACAAACTCCGACCAAAAGAATCCTTCCAAGGCAATTTATTCACTCATAAAATCAGGAGGTGTACAAAATAAATAAAAACAGATATAAAAATAAAACAGGTCACCGGTCCTACGCGTTTCGTCCTTGTGCAAAAGGACTTCCTCAGGGACCTTTTCAGTAAAAACAGCAGTAACATGTACAATGGCTGACAATGGCATCCTAAAAAACGCTAACACATGAAAACTTATATAGGGCTAGTCCCTCCAAGTCATTGGTGGAATAGTGGGTGTCTTCTTTCTTCTGAATTTCATTCGTTGCCCGGTATTTTTCTTCAGGTGTAGGCTTTTACCGAAGATTTCAGCTCCCTCTCGTGTAATTTTCTATCATTTCCGCATACGTCACGCATTACGTTCTGGTCACATGACCCGTATGCGTTCCACACTCGAAAAAATAACATGGCCGTGCGTTCCACCATAAAAAGGAATACGTCCGTTTATTACTTGTGCATATTGATGGTGCTTGAAAATCTAAACGAAAGGGCTGTTAGATATTGCGTACAAGATACCCATAATACTGGTAAGATCATTAGTATATCCTCTATATCTCGTAACATAAATGGAAAACAAAATTAAAGTTGAATGCAACAGCTTCCTATCCAAGTGTGCATACAAATATAATTCTAAAGCTATATATCACAAATTCTTATATCACATACCATTAGTAATTATCCCAAATAGTTTTGTGAATTATTATGATACCTTAAACCAATAATTAGTGTGAATATATAACTATAATTTTAATTTTAATTTTTAAAGTGACATATCCATAATTGCACGTGCATATTGTGTTTAACATAGTCTATTTCTCTTGCCTAGTCGCAAGACAAGTGTACTTAAATCTCAGAAGTGGCTTATCCATGTAGGAAGAGAATATGTATATCTCTCTCTTTAACTCAATTAATCCAAAAAACAAATGATGTCCATATCTACATTCAGTCCCCTTGGTGTAAGGGTACCCAATCTATGAATCCAATATGACTCTCTTTGAGCCAAACGCTTTTCCCTATTCCCCCCTCTCCAGTGTGGTTGAATTTGTTCCATCCCCATGCAACGTAAACCTTTTAAAAAGAATTGTGGACAGCTGTTACAATGGAGAGGAACAGAGTGGGTTTCAAGTTTTTTCTTGATGTTATTAATGTGTTCAAGAAGCCTCACTTTTAAACACCTCTTTGTGCGTCCAACATACTGACTGCCACACGGACACTGAAGCAAATAAACCACAAAGTCCGAGCGGCAGCCAATCCCCGACTTAATTTTAAACTCCTTCCCAGTGGTGGAACTGGTATATGACATAACTTTATCTGTGTTAACCTGTGAGCAAGCTTTGCAATTTTTACATCCCTTGAAACCTTTATCACTCTTTTTGTTTTTAAAAACATTTTTTAGGGCATAGCTTGGTGCCAGTAGATTTTTCAGATTTTGTTTTTTCCTATATATAATTTTTGGTTTCTTGGGCAGATGTTCTCCCAAAATGGGGTCCTCCAACAATATCGGCCAATATTTACACAAACTCCTCCTAATTTTAGGATGATCAATGTTGTACTGGGTAAAAAAAGATTGTCTGAAATTTTCTTTCTGTCTGCCAATCGGGTTATCTATTAAGAAATCATTTCTGTCTTTTTTAGACATCATGTGGATTTCTCTATCAATCCTCTTTTTATTATAACCTTTTTGGACAAGTTTATCAGCCACATGTTTGGCCTGTGTATGGAAATCTTTAATGTGGGAACAATTCCTCCTAACCCTGGTAAGTTGTCCTTTTGTGATCCCCTTCAACCAAGGTTGGTGGTGACAGCTATGTTTGTGAACATAGCTGTTTCCATCGGTTGGTTTAAAAAAACATTTTGTCTTGATCTCATTTCCTTCACAAAACAAGGTTAGGTCTTGCGACTAGGCAAGAGAAATAGACTATGTTAAACACAATATGCACGTGCAATTATGGATATGTCACTTTAAAAATTAAAATTAAAATTATAGTTATATATTCACACTAATTATTGGTTTAAGGTATCATAATAATTCACAAAACTATTTGGGATAATTACTAATGGTATGTGATATAAGAATTTGTGATATATAGCTTTAGAATTATATTTGTATGCACACTTGGATAGGAAGCTGTTGCATTCAACTTTAATTTTGTTTTCCATTTATGTTACGAGATATAGAGGATATACTAATGATCTTACCAGTATTATGGGTATCTTGTACGCAATATCTAACAGCCCTTTCGTTTAGATTTTCAAGCACCATCAATATGCACAAGTAATAAACGGACGTATTCCTTTTTATGGTGGAACGCACGGCCATGTTATTTTTTCGAGTGTGGAACGCATACGGGTCATGTGACCAGAACGTAATGCGTGACGTATGCGGAAATGATAGAAAATTACACGAGAGGGAGCTGAAATCTTCGGTAAAAGCCTACACCTGAAGAAAAATACCGGGCAACGAATGAAATTCAGAAGAAAGAAGACACCCACTATTCCACCAATGACTTGGAGGGACTAGCCCTATATAAGTTTTCATGTGTTAGCGTTTTTTAGGATGCCATTGTCAGCCATTGTACATGTTACTGCTGTTTTTACTGAAAAGGTCCCTGAGGAAGTCCTTTT
Source organism: Pelobates fuscus (assembly GCF_036172605.1). Lineage (NCBI taxonomy): Eukaryota > Metazoa > Chordata > Amphibia > Anura > Pelobatidae > Pelobates > Pelobates fuscus. The sequence goes on along the minus strand of NC_086319.1, from coordinate 62,639,669 downwards.
GCACAAGGACGAAACGCGTAGGACCGGTGACCTGTTTTATTTTTATATCTGTTTTTATTTATTTTGTACACCTCCTGATTTTATGAGTGAATAAATTGCCTTGGAAGGATTCTTTTGGTCGGAGTTTGTTTGAAACATCTTGCTGACCCTGATACCCCATTGGCTACCACTCGAGGAGGGATATTGATCGACACCCCCCATCTACATCGTGGGGAGGCACCTTTAAAACGCTAAACCATTTGGAATTTGTGAGTGCATATATATCAGTACACTACCTTTGAGTATCAAACAATATTTGCACTATGTTTTATCCTCTATTCTAGGTACACCAGCAGAATCCCTAAAATATCCTATCATTAATAATATATATATATATATATATATATATATATATATATATATGTGTGTGTGTGTGTGTGTATTTGAACATTGATTTGCAACAAAAATAGATATACATCTAGGTATATATTAACCTTTAATAACAGATATACATCTAGCCTTAATGTTTTAATTATTAATTATTTGTATTGTTAGCATTCTAATGTTGACATTCCATTGCTTAAATTGTAACACGCTCTACATATATTATTTATGTCTTAGGTTAGTTTAAATTTCACTCATTAAAGGCATGCTCATGCTGTGGACATTCATAGCATTGTTTATGTGAGATGAGTCACCTTATTTTTTCATATAATCCACACACCTATTTTATACTACACTGAACAAATTATAAGCGCAACACTTTTGTTTTTGCCCCCATTTTTCATGAGCTGAACTCAAAGAGCTAAGACTTTTTTAGGTACACAAAAGGCCTATTTCTCTCAAATATTGTTCACAAATCTGTCTAAATCTGTGTTAGTGAGCACTTCTCCTTTGCCGAGATAATCCATCCACCTCACAGGTGTGGCATATCAAGATGCCGATTATACAGCATGATTATTGCACAGGTGTGCCTTAGGCTTGCCACAAAAAAGGCCACTCTAAAATGTGCAGTTTAACTGAATTGGGGGGATCTGGCTGGGTCCAGGGAGTCTAGGGGGGGTCCAAAAACCAGTCAGTCAGTCAGTAACCACCATTTACCTCACGCATTGCAACACATCTCCTTTGCATAGAGTTGATCAGGTTGTGGATTGTGACCTGTGGAATGTTGGTCCACTCCTTTTCAATGGCTGTGCAAAGTTGCTGGATATTGGCAGGACCTGGAACACGTTGTCGTATAAGCCGATCCAGAGCATCCCAAACATGCTCAATGAGTGACATGTCCGGTGAGTATGCTGGTCATGCAATAACTAGGATGTTTTCAGCTTCCAGGAATTGTGTACAGATCCTTGCAAAATGAGGCTGTGCATTATCATGCTGCAATATGAGGTGATGTATGAATGGCACAACAATGGGCCTCAGGATCTTGTCACGGTATCTCTGTGCATTCAAAATGCCATCAATAAAATGCACCTATGTTCGTTGTCCATAACATACGCCTGCCCATACCATAACCCCACCACATCCATGGGCCACTCGATCCACAACGTTGACATCAGCAAAACGCTCACCCACTCGACGCCATACACACTGTCTGCCATCTGCCCTGTACAGTAAAAACCAGGATTCATCCATGAAGAGAACACCTCTTCAAAGTACCAGACGCCATCGAATGTAAGCATTTGCCCACTCAAGTTAGTTACGATGATAAACTGCAGTCAGGTCGAGATCCTGATGAGGACGACGAGCATGAAGAGGAGCTTCCCTGAGATGGTTTCTGACAGTTTGTGAAGAAATTTTTTTGTTATGCAAACTGATTGTTGCAGCAGCTGTCTGGGTGGCTGGTCTCAGATGATCTTGGAGGTGAAGATGCTGGATGTGGAGTTTCTGGGATGGTGTGGTTACACGTGGTCTGCGGTTGTGAGGCCGGTTTAATGTGCTGCCAAATTCTGTGAAACGTCTTTGGAGACGGCTTATGGTAGAGAAATTAACTTTCAGTTCATAGGTAACAGCTGTGGTGGACATTCCTGCAGTCAGCATGCCAATTGCACGCTCACTCAAAACTTGCGATATCTGTGGCATTGTGCTGTGTGATAAAACTGCACATTTTAGAGTGGCCTTTTATTGTGGCCAGCCTAAGGCACACCTTTGCAATAATCATGCTGTCTAATCAGCATCTTGATATGCCACACCTGTGAAGTGGATGGATTATCATTTTTTTTTCGATTAGTGGTACTATGCGTGCAAGCTACTGTGACAACAGATATGAGTGCCACTGTGCACTGGCAGAAGTTGGCAGAGTAGAAGCTGTAGGCCTGACACACACGCTTGCAGACAACTAACTGCCATTCAATCTATTACAGTCAAAAAATTTTTTTTTTTAAATGTACACTACTGTTACACCAGATATGAGTTGCACTGGTGTGACACTGTGCCCTGGCAGGCCCTGAAATGCACTCATGTGAAGGAAACTGCTATTATATTACAGTCAAAAAAGTTTTTTTTTTTAAATGCAAGCTATTGTGACACCAGATATGAGTGGTGGCACTGGGCAAGTGGGCACAGTATACGCTGTGAGCCTGACACACACGCTGGCAGGCAGGCAGGCAACTGCAATTAGATTACACAGGAAAAAAAAAAAAGCAGACTGATGTTCTAGCCCTAAAAAGGGCTTTTTGGGGTGCTGTCCTTACAGCAGAGATCAGATGAGTCCTTCAGGACTGTAGTGGACACTGAATACACTAGCCTAGCTATCGATTTCCCTATTAAATCAGCAGCAGCTACACTGTCCCTCCTCTCACTAAGAATGCAGCTTCCGAATGAATCTAAAATGGATGCTGTCCAGGAGGTGGGAGGGTCTGGGAGGGAGGGTCTGCTGCTGATTGGCTGGAATGTGTCTGCTGACTGTGAGGTAGAGGGTCAAAGTTTACTCAATGATGACGAATAGGGGGCGGACCGAACATCGCATATGTTCGCCCACCGTGGCGAACTCGAACAAGCTATGTTCGCCAGGCACTATTCGCCAGCGAACTATTCGGGACATCTCTATATATAACACATACATTATAAATACTAAAATCATTTTTTTGTAAATATAATATGAGTGTTATAAGAGCACTTATTGTTTAAACCATGGATTATAAAAAACCTAAATTAAAAACCCATTCCATTTCATTTGTGCCTACATTTTTTTTATATCACCTCCTTTTCATGGGATTGCACATTTTTTTATACCTGTAAACCTTAAACCAAATTGATTTTTTGGGGGATGTGTTCGGAAATGTTTTGAAACTGTATAGTTCTCATATCTGTTTTTAATGTTAGGGCAGTGCTCAGATATTCTTATTTTTAAATTTCTAGATGTCATGCCTACGTATTGGAGGCCACAGGGGCACTCCAATAGGTAGACTACATTTTTGTTACATGTAATGAATTATTTTATATTATTGAATTTATTAGTGACATTCGACTTAAAATTAGTTATTTTGTTAGAAACTGACCCTTGAGTGGTTTTACAGACAATAAATTTTCTGCATTTAAAAAAATAAAAAAAACTTTTATATTTGGTATAAACTGGAAGGTTTAGATTGCTTATTTTTAGTAAAAAAAAAAATTGTGAGAAAGGCTTTAAAATTTCGGGCACCTCTAAATATAATATTAGGCTTTTTGGGAATAATCTTATTAAGAACATCAACTTGTTGTAAGATATGCCAGTGTTTTTGGATAATTTTTTTGATGTCTCTGTTTTTGTTGTTAAATATAATTTGGAATGGACAGTGTGATCTTTTTGTTAGTGCTCTTATCTTTATATGTAGGGAGACTATCGTTCGTTTGATTTTACTTTTGTTATTATTGCATTTAATTTAATATTCTAAATAATTTTATCTAACTGGTTTCGAACAATTTCTTTATAATCTTAAAAATTGGCTTTTTGTGGCACTCAACCCAAGGGGTATAGTTTTAACTATTTTGATCAATCACAGTATTTGTACAAACCGTTTTTTTCTTTTTTTAAAGTCTTAGTGTTTACAGTACCCTCTTTAATAAAAATACTAAGATCTAAAAAGTGAATTTCTTCTTTACTGTACTCGGTGGTTAAAATTATATCTTTAAGATGTTTTTAAAAAGTAAGAACTTTCATAGAAAAAGAGACAAACGTACAAGAGTCCAGAGAGAAGGATAATAGTGAAAAAGGAAGCCCTACCTTTAATAATACTTAGGAAAAAATTAAATAAAATAAAAAGATGTATATACCAAATTAGTGGAAGGGGGCAGCCCCAAACCAGGAGGCTGCTATTAGCCAGTGAATTAGACTGCCAATGAGGCTACAGCGGTACTGGAGATATGTCAGCCTGCTCACAGTTAAAAAGAGGCTAACTGGGAAAAAAGGAAAAAGACGGAGAAAGCAAAAAGACGGAGAAAATCCCAATTCCTCCCTTTCTGCACCAAACCCCACACAGCCACCCATAAACTGAGAAGCTAGGCTGACCCTAAAATACCTCGGCACAGTGGGACATCCACTAGTGCCTACAAGAGCCCCTGTCCCTTTCTCCACTAAAAAGAATCACACACTAAACTAACTAAAATTCGTGCATAGTGCTACCTAGTGAGTAAAGTGAAAATAAACAAATAACTCAACGCGCGTTTCGGCGTGTAAACACGCCGTCGTCAGGAGCATTCAATGTGGTCTGGAAAGACCGGAAAATATATACCCCTCCTTGATTACAAAATTCGGCGCTGCTGTGTATAGTGAAGGGTTGAGTGATTCAACCTCCCTTAGGATTGCTCATACCCCTGTCAGGGGGCGTGGAACTGATAGTGAATAGATGAAACAAGGAGGAGCCATATCGTAAAAATAGACCCTAGCTAGGGAGGTAATGGTAAGTACCTTCGTCCACGATATACTGCCCATGACATATCCATGATGGGGCTGCCGGAATCTGTGTTGATCCGGCAATTGCTCACCTACGATCCGGATTCAATACCTGTCACTATGAGGACAGGGGGCAGGGGTAGCCGATGTAAACAAAGACATTGGTTATCCCAATTGGTCAGGGGGCGGTGTTGTAACACTCCTCCACTCCGGATTTGATGCCGAAACAGGGGGCGGGGATAGCCGACGTAAATAGAGGCATCGGCTATTCCTATTGGACAGAGGGTAGTTACATTACACACCGCAATTGACATGGTGTCACCATATGAAAAAATGATGAATGGTGATCGTGCTGAGGATACTGGTAGTGGTTTACCCATATTCAGACATAGTGTCATATTGTCAATGAATGAAGATCTATTATGAGTAAGGTAAAGATTGCAGGAACATATAAAGACCCCTATAATTGCACTTAACTCTGCCTTAAAGGCTGGAAATTATTACAAACTCCACGGGTCATCTGAATGCACTCATACCTAATAGACTAAAATGAATCAGGTAATGAATGTCCTACATTCCCTAAATTCTAAGAACTTTCATAACCATTCCAGATAAAAAAATAAATCATCAATATAGTTGGGGGACTAGGCGATGGGAACTAGGTTTGCCCGCCAGCTATGGTCTCCCCATACAGCTTCTGTCTCCCAATCAGCCATAAATAAGTTGGCATAGCTGGGAGCAATCCTAGTCCCCATCGCCGTGCTTCTTTTTTCAAGATAAAGGGAATCTAAAAAACAAAAGAAATAGTTTTTTAAAATAATCTCTATACCTTCTTGGATAACATTTATTTGATAGGGATCCTATTTTCTTTTTTAAATATTCTGGTGACTGCTTCACATCCCTTTCAGTGTGGAATAATTGTGTAGAGGGATTGTACATCGCAACTCACCAGAATATAATTGAATCCCTAGGCAGCCATGTAAAATTATTTTAAAAAAGCATAAGAGACATGGAATCTTTTAAATATGATTTCATATGTTTTACATTAGGTTGGAGTAAAATGTCGATATATTCTGATAAATTAGATAAAATAGAGTTAATCTCTGAGACAATTGGGCGACCCGGAGGACAGGATTCATTTATATGTATCTTGTGTATGAAGTAAATAACCGAAATCTTTGGATATATTTTATTTAGATAATTATATTCTTGTTTGTTGAGAATATTTAGATTACTTCCTTTGGTTAAATAATTATTTAAGAACAATTTTTTTCTCAGGGCTAAGGTCACTGAAGCCCTCAGACAACTGAATGATACAAACGTATATGAAAAATTAACCACTGACCCCTATTTGCCATCACTAGCCCCTTTCAAAGATGGCCTCCCCCTTCTCATAACTCGAACATTAAATTGCCAGAGATACTAAATTTTCCACAATACTCTGCAATCCCGATCACCAGAATTCTTTCTAAAAATCGCTGCTAATTAGTTTCTAACTTCTGTGATATAGTAATCCCTATATGCAGACCTTTCACACATTTCCATTTAGCACTTTAAAGCTTTTGGCCACCACGATTTCGTGGTGTACCACCCTCTAAGATATCCCACATAATTTCAATGTAATACACAATACATAATCTTTTAAGTCATGGTCCAAAGGTCTTAAACATATTTAATTCAAAAAAACAAGTACCGCATATACTCGAGTATAAGCCAACCCGAATATAAGCCGAGGCCCCTAATTTTACCCCAAAAAACTGGGAAAACTTATTGACTCGAGTATAAGACTAGGGTGGGAAATGCAGCAGCTACTGGTAAATTTCTAAATAAAATTAGATCCTAAAAAAAATTATATTAATTGAATATTTATTTACATTGTGTGTATATAATGAATGCAGTGTGTGCGTATGAGTGCAGTGCGTGTATGAGTGCAGTGCGAGTGCAGTGTGTGTGTATGAGTGCAGTGTGTGTGCGTATATATTAATTGAATATTTATTTCCAGTGTGTGTGTATGAGTGCAGTGTGTATGAGTGCAGTGTGTATGAGTGCAGTGTGTATGAGTGCAGTGTGTGTGTGAGTGCAGTGTGTGTGTGAGTGCAGTGTGTGTGTGAGTGCAGTGTGTGTGTGTGCAGTGTGTGTGAGTGCAGTGTGTGTGAGTGCAGTGTGTGTGAGTGCAGTGTGTGTATATGAATGAAGTGTGTGTGTGAGTGCAGTGTGTGTGTGAGTGCAGTGTGTGTGTTAGTGCAGTGTGTGTGAGTGCAGTGTGTGTGAGTGCAGTATGTGTGAGTGTGTGTGAGTGCAGTGTGTGTGAGTGCAGTGTGTGTGAGTGCAGTGTGTGTGAGTGCAGTGTGAGTATGAATGCAGTGTGTGTATGAGTGCAGTGTGTGTATGAGTGCAGTGTGTGTGTATGAGTGCAGTGTGTGTGAGTGCAGTGTGTGTATATAAATGAAGTGTGAGTGTGTGTGATGCAGTGTGTGTTTGTGTATGTGTTGGTGGGGGTGGGCATTTAATATATTATTAATTATTATTATTTATTTTTTTTATATATTATTATTATTATTTTTTATTATTATTTATTATTTAATTATTAATTTTTTTTTAATTATATTTTTTTTTCGTCCCCCCTCCCTGCTTGATACATAGCAGGGAGGGGGGCTCCTTCCCTGGTGGTCCAGTGTCATTGGCAGTTCAGTGGGGGGGAGAGGGGTGCTGGCAGAGCTGTACTTACCTTTCCTGCAGCTCCTGTCAGCTCCCTCCTCCTCCGCGCCGTCCGTGCAGCTCCCTCTGTCAGCTCCCAGTGTAAGTCTCGCGAGAGCCGCGGCTCTCGCGAGACTTACACTGGGAGCTGACCGAGGTGCTGAACGGACGGCGCGGAGGAGGAGAGAGCTGACAGGAGCTGCAGGAAAGGTAAGTTACAGCTCTGCCAGCCCCCCTCTCCCCCCAGTCTGTATTATGGCAATGCAAATTGCCATAATACAGACTCTGACTCGAGTATAAGCCGAGTTGGGGGTTTTCTGCACAAAAAATGTGCTGAAAAACTCGGCTTATACTCGAGTATATACGGTATTACTTTTCCAATTGTATTTCTTCAATGTGTACTGTATTAATGTCATGTGGCCGCGGTCATTTTGGCGCCAACATTATAATTTGTGTTAAGTTACCTATATAATCCAAAGCTGCCAGGCATCTGTTTTACTTCACTTGAAAAAGCCTAATAGGGTGAAACGCGTTGTGATTTTAAATTTTGTTTAAATAAAAATAATATTTTTAGACTACCTATTTGTTTGGTAGACAATACAGTCTGCCAAACAAATAGGCTTTTATACTTTTATTATTTATTTTATTTATACCTGGCACATTTAATCACCCAACACATCAGGTTCATCATCTAAAAAAAACCTAAGTGGGGATTGTTCCACCCACACTTGAAACATAGAGCGGTCCATCTGCTCTTTAAATTGTAAGTACATTTCCTTCTATTATTCATATCTACATACATGGAGAGCACTATGGGCCTTCTTCATTTCCTTTATTGCATATGATCTACACTGCAACTACCATCAGAGGGATATCCTACCAGTGGGGAGTTTAAATATCACTGTACGCTGTTTTACCGAGAGCTGGTTATAGCTCTATAAGATGTAAGTTGGCAATTTTTATCTGTGTTGTCTACAGTCCATAGACTTACAATATTGCACTATTGGTCTCCTATGTTTTCTTTGGCATATGCTGCTGATATTTGAAGTTACTCCATAGACGTCTTTTCGAACACTCAAAGACTTTTATGACCCAAAAAGGACTTTTTACCTCTTTTTTTTGGTACCTTTGTATTTTTATTGTATATTTTATATACTTTCATAGCTATTTTAGTTATATATCTGTTTTATTTGGCCCAACCTGTATCCTCTGTTCTGTTTGTTCAACTTTTTCCTGTATGGTTTGAGGGTTACCCTTCTCTTCAGGTGTGCAGCCACCTTGTGATCAGTTATTGTAGTGCTGTTCCACCCTTGCTCTTTTTTTGTCCTTTAACAATAAGTGAGTCAACAAAAAAATTAAATTTTATTAATTTACATAATTTTACTTTTGAAGTATACATGAACAGCAATCTATAAACTAAAATTATTTTGTATTCTACAGTTATGTATTGGTTACACTTCCCATGATTAAAATAAATAATATGCTGTTTCTTAAGCAAAATAACTTGCTAGTGAAGGGTTAAATATATTTATCCTGTAGAAGCAAAATCAAAGCTGACAATTTGAAATATTTCCCATAAGAGAATATAATTAAAAAGTCTTATAGACTCTTACGGCAGTTAGAATCATTTCAACAATAACTGCTATTAAATGAAATACAATGATTACTGTTTTCAATTGTCTTCACAATACGCATCCTAAGAACCAGCTATAAAATAATAATAGTGCAGTACACTCATAATCCTATATATATATACATCACATTGTGCTGTTTTTATATCATGATTCATTTGGCAGCTCCGTTATTATCTGCGTTAGCAATTTGGCCCTTGACGCAAGTGGACTCCATGAAGTTGCATGGTAGCTCTGAAATTTTCCTTGGGAATTAAGGATTTTTTATATATATATATATATATATATATATATAGTTTTACAACTAACCTGACATCGTGCTGGTAGACAAGAAACAGAAAACTGCAGTGGTGGTGGATGTAGCAATACTATAACATCAGGAAGAAGGAGCATGAGAAGATGGACAAATGCCAATAACTGAAAGAAGAGTTATAAAGGATGTGGAAAGTGAAGACAGTAGTAGTCCCAGTTGTGGTAGGAACACTTGGGACTGTGACACTCAAGTTGGGGGAGTGGCTTCAACAGATTCCAGGTGGGACATCTAAGATGGCCCTCCAGAAGAGTGCAGTTCTACAAACAGCTAAGATACTGCACAGAACCCTCAGACTCCTAGGCTTTTGGTATAGGACTTGAGATTGAGGAATAAATATACTACCCAGGAGAGGTGAGAAAATGCATTTTATTTTATATCTATAATATGTTTGGTGTTTTACATCACTGAGTCAAACTGAATTTTATATATTATTCCAGTATATTCTACCACTGCTGCATTGCTCATATGATTTTTTGAATAATCCGTTAAAATTAGCGATACATAGATGTCGGTTTTCCAAAGACTCCCCTTATATTCTGCACCAATGATCCCAGTACAACTTTCCTTCTTATCTTCTGTTATAAGCCACTACTGTCTTTCCTGTTTCTCTCTTGCTGACAAAGGCTCTTCAGCCGAATCGTTGTTTTTTTTTTTGATTGACTCTGTCCCTGCTTCTCACTTATCTTGGTATGGTTTTTTGCATTTTTTATATGTTTGGGTTTTGTTTATACTTAATACTATAGTGGTCTGTTTGTATGATATCTCTTTCATTTATATACCACGCATTGCGTGTTCATATGTGTCTTTATACATATGCTTTTTTGGTAAATGCTTTATTATAGCATGACTTTGTATTTCTGTGGATAATATTTAAAGAGACAGACCTAGAGTATATACCCATGTAAATAACGTTTTTTCATATATATAAAGATTCTTGGTGTGCTCCTTACTCTATTCACATTGTCATTTTTTGGGGTTCTTCAGGGGATAGAGCCTTATGTGGGTGAGCACCCAACATATATTGCATTAGCCTTTTCCTGGGGCTAATTTAACGTTTAGTCGATTGTGCCCACCTTGTCTCATTTTTTATTATCTCTTGCTGAGCACCTACTAGCTGTTTTGTTGTTCAGATACATGAACTGTGCAAGGATGTTGATTTATTTATCTGAAAACGCTCCTTTGTGTAAGATCAATTATATTGTTACCCTGTGTTTCCTTATTGGTATACAGTCATTTCTCTGACTCAAGTATTATTATTTAAATTCACGCTCAACCTGGTATGACCTTACACTTCAATGCTATCCGATATTTTCTAGCCATCTATTTGGGGAATCATCAGCTCTATTTTATCATAATACATGTCTAAATTTGGCAGATACGTTCCATTCCGTTGCTGTAAATCATTAATTGCAAATTATTATCACTTCTGAGTAAATGCTACATCTTGGAAGGAATCTTAATTGCATATAACATCATTTCCACAGAGGGTGATGAAAGGAGTGGTGCCTGAGGTTTTATTAACACTCCATCTTATATATATGGAATGATGTGTTTTCGATTTTCACTGGTTATCAGAGAATTCTGAAGACTGACTTCTGTGTATTTGTTTACAACCTTTTTATATTATCTATTCGTCCAGTGGCAGTTCTGTCAAGTTAACCTTTATATTTCAGATTATTTAAATAGATATATTGTGCTTTTAGTTTATTTGAACTGAATTTGTCTAATACTAGAAATGTGTGTGTTTCAATATGTCTCTGGTGAAATTAGAAGCCACATATATGCGTTTTTTTTTGTTTAGCTATTGTAGTTATATGTACACATTCCTAAATAAAATGGTCATTACTTATCTACAAGCACAGCAAATAAAATAAAAGAAGAATCGTTTCCATGGTTATGTATATTCTCCTGAAATCAGTAAATACAAAGAGTAACTGCATTTCATCTATTATATAATTGTGGTGTGCAAAACCCCAAAAAATCTAGTAAGTTAATCTAAATTAGAAGTAACATACCTAATGGGAGAAACGTCAAAATTGTACAGTGCCTTTCATATTTATTTTGTAATAATGTTCTTATTCCCCGAGTATTAATATGTTGAGTTTTTTTTTCTACTTTTTTATTTTGCATAATAAGAAGACACCTAGTGCTGTCTATAAGTTGCAACATATTACTTCTTAATGCTATTTTTTTAATTGTGATGATCTTTCCATGAGCTATTGGGAAACACTTATGGATTCAGTATTTGAATGTTCAGTGGAACATATGCATGAATGGCACTTCTGTACAAAATTCAGAGTAAGCAGACACTTCTCTGTTAAATAACAGAGTTTACAACTGCAGGCCTGAGGCATCACGGGATGTCAAAATCACCATAACACAAAGTGCGGTACGTCTTTTATTTACCTCCACTGCATCATTTGCTGCAATAAATGCTGAAATAGATATTAATGGTTCAAGAAATAGTCTTGGGATTATTAGTTCCTCTTTAAGTAAAAATTGTTATGAAAAAAAGAAAATAGTCCCTAGATATAAACAACATGAATTTAAAACAGGTGACACATGACAAAAAATAATATATGCCTCAATTTAATATATTTTGAATAAACTTTAAACATTAATATTTGTATTTTTTAAGCAATATTTTACATATGATACATTATTTGCTATTTTCATATCTTGAAAATATAAGTTTAAAAGTGTATCAATAAATATGAAATAATTTAAAAAAGGTTGTCCAAAAACATTAAATCAAGAACATAATAGGGAGAATTTTATGTTACAAAAATTATGTAATGAAGCATTATGTAATGAATAAAAAATATCAATAAGAAGAGATGGATAATATTAATAGAAAATGAAGATGAAGATGTGGCACATCAACAAAAAATGTTTATGTATAGAGCAAAATGAGTTTGTAGTATGCACAGCACATTATTGGTATGACAGTTAGCTATAATTAAATAAATTAAATAATTGTTATAATTTTCTGAAAATATCACGACCTGCTGGTTTTATTCTCTCAATGCATATATTTGTTTTCTGCTGATTCAATCTGAGGTTAACTAATATAGCGTTAATTAGAAAACTAATGTGAGAGAAACATCCCAATTTGTTAAATTATTGTAGAGCTTGCCACTGAGTGCTAAAACATAACATACATTAAGTGGGCTTCCTCATTTTGAGAAATGTTTTTTATATAAAGGATTAGTCCAGGATAAAATGAACCTTCATTTTTACAAATGCATAAAAAAAGGCAAAACACGTAAAACCTAAAAGACATGTAACGTTATTCCCCTGTGAGGTTCTTGTGTTTGCTGCATATCATAAGGAATTGCAGCTTCTTGCAGTGAGATCTGTCTAGAGACTATGAAGTAGCTAGCAACATCTGTTATCCAATCCTAGTCATCCCATCATTTTAAAAGGAGTGCATATATACTGTGTCCCACAGCTGCAGTTTTGTCTGTGGGAATGATGTGAATAAAATTGCCACTTTAGTGTACCTGCCAATATTGCTACTTGCCATGTGAGACAGAGGATGACAGACAAGAGAACATGCTACACAGAAGGACAGAGCTCCCATGAACCGGACTAGATTGTCTGTGAAAATAGTCGGTCCTCCCATGAATTGGGCAGGTCTGTCTATAAAGTGCAAAGGACAACCCTTAAAGGCAAAAAAACCCGATGGTATCATCAGTGCTCGGGGCCTGGTGGCCAGGGAGACAGGCAAAGGTAAGATTTACTTACCTGAACCTGTCACTTGTGGGTGCCCCCATCTTCTTAAAGCTGGTCCACCCTCTTCTACCTATGCATAACAGTACAGCATTTAGTTCTAAGGAGGATCCTGCAAGACCACAGGATCCTCCATAGATATATCCAAGTTTCCTGCAGCCGGCACTGGTCACAGCTGAGGGATTGATAATTCTTGATGGCAGTTTTTCCACCCAGTATCAAGAAGTGTCAGGTGTAGGAAAAATACTGATACAAAACAGTATCTATTTTGCCTCAGTATATCTTTTGACTGGGTTGGGATTTCGGGGAAATTCCAACACGGTTAATATTAGTATTTCACAAAGATCTTTATTAAATGCTCCTTTTGCAGGAGGTGGTGACAGTACTGCTTTAATAGGTTACTCCCAAGCACCATGACCACTTTAGTGATTTAAATTGGTCATGGTGCCTGGAGTCTCTACGTGTAGGCTTTCTCTATGAAATGCTACATCGAGTTTAACCCCTCTCATGCTGGATGTGTATGAACAAGACATTCAGATGGGCTAATATCAATTCTAAACAAAAACAAAAGAGTAAATGATACTGGTCTCAGTACAGGTAGGGACATGAGACCAGATTCATCCCCTGGATATAGATATAGCAGCGTGGGATATGAATATCAATTAGTGGCTAGAATATCCCAAAGCAGTAATGAGACCAACAGATAAGTGAAAAATAAAGTATACTATCAGATAGAAAGAGTAGGGAGTAAGCAGTATTAGGTGTATAGGTGAGTTTCAAATAAACTGGCAGTAGAATTTATAAAGCCTCTCTCCATATTAATCTAGACAGGCATAGTAGCAGAAAGATTAAATAGTGATAGACGAATAAATCATATTGGAAGTTAAGATGCCCAGTGCCCATAATAGAGAAAATAAAAGGAAAAAACGCCCGACGCGCGTTCCGGTGCTTGTATAATGCACCTTTGTCAGGGGCCAGCAGAAAAGTGATCAGGTCTCTCTTAAATACTGATGGGTGCCAAAGAATATGAATACCTGTAGCCAATGATGTCCAAGGAAAAAATCTCACCCAGGTGAGGCTGCTATCGGCACTAACGCTGGGTGTTGCTTCAAATCAGCTTGCATGGATTTAACCCACATGGTCGGAGCTGGGAGGTATCGAGTACCTCTGTTTAGGGATCTGAATGCAACGTCCAACTCACATGGGCGGGGCTAGTCGCTTGCTCCGTGAGCTAAGCCCAAAGATGAGTCCGAAAAGGATCTGCATGTATATACAAAGATTGGTAGCCCTTGCGTAAATAAATCGCAATGAAAGAAGGGGGCGTGCTGTAGAGTACCAGTTTCAGATTTAGAGACAGGGGTCACAAGTTGGGATTGATTCTTTCATTTAAGCAAGTCTCTTAATACAGCTTTATTTTAGTACCTGTATATCATATCCCTCAATACACTTGGAAGTGACCTCTACATGTTTCTACCTTGGATGCATAGTTGCATTATTTACACTTGTATATACTTTATTTTTCACTTATCTGTTGGTCTCATTACTGCTTTGGGATATTCTAGCCACTAATTAATATTTATATCTCACACTGCTATATCTATATCCAGGGGACGTATCTGACCTCATGTCCCTACCTGTAGTGAGACCAGTATCATCTAGTCTTTTGTTTTTTGTTTATTATTTATATTCGGGTTAAGCCCCTGGAGACCCCTGGAGTCTCCTTGCAGTACTGAAGACCACGAGTCTAGACTGACACTATTACCCTAGGACAGGGGTAGGCAACCTACGGCACTAGTGCTATGCACGGCACTCAAGGTGTCTTTGCACGGCACTCAAGGCTCTGTCCTATCAGGAGTCCTGGTAAAACTTCAGATATCTGCTAATACGAAGAGGTGGTGAAGGACAATCCTCAATTTATGCATTGCAGCACATAGAGGAAGTGATCTCAGATCACTTCCTCCCAGCACTTGTGAATGTGAATCCACACTGGATAGAGCAGCCCGCAGCTGCTGATGCAGCTCCTGTCTTTGACCTGTACCTGGCTAGCCTGGAACCCAGGGAAGCCACCCACACTGCCTGATATACATAGAGCTGCAGAATAACTCTCCTCTCATACAAATAATATGAACAGCCCACACACAAACACAACACACAATCCGCACAAATGTAACACCACTAACAATCCACATACATGCACACAACTCCACATGCAGCCTCTCACATGCAATACCCCGAACAGCCCCCACCCACTACCAAACACACAATGTGACATATCCATCCACACACACACACAATACCCCAAACAGCCCCCACACACTACCAAACACACAATGTGACATATCCATCCACACACACAATTCCACAAGCAGCCCTCGTACACCGCCCACATTCATATGTATCATACATGATACCACAAACTACTAATGAACATATACAATATAATAGCTTATATACACACAAATACAATGATACAAAGCAACCACAGTAAAAATAACACAAGCAGAATACGGCAGCATACACACCTCAATTTAAAAAAAATAGTACCGGCATGCTACAGGACATCACAATCCTATATGGGCACAGTGCTGCTAAAAGGTTGCCTACCCCTGCCCTAGGGTCTAGTGCATGGGTCTGTTCTCGATGTCTTATCTGCTTTTGTCTAATATCAATTCTAAGAAACATTAGAATCAATGTCCATAAGGAAAAAAGGAAAACAATACAGTACTAGGAAGGCGAAGCAATGTGAAATGCCGTACAAGAGCAACAGTGGAACAACAATCTAATATTATGAGATACAACTGCAGAGTGTAAAGTGTATATAACAGACCAAACCATGTCATCTCAAAGTTATCTTGAATTTTTAAGAATTATAAAAAATGACAGTTTCCTTTAAGAACTTGCAGCATGCAAGTCAATGTATTTTATTAACTCTCTCTAATTTTTACATTTTGCATTTTTAAATAGATTTTGGATTCCAATTCTCTTCTTAGAAAAGTCATTATATACAGTAATAAAAGAGGCACAATCTGATCTTGATTAAAAATACATATTGCTGTTTTAGTACATTCATAAAAAGTAAGTATTCTTAAAACTGTTCCGTTTTAGATTATTAGACTGTACAGAGAGTCCTGTAGGGTTGGCATCTTTTTTTGTTTGAATTGCCATAGTATGTTTGATATTTCATTTTAAGTGCAAAAACATATTTTGATAACATATTAATATTGACATTTACTCAGAGGGAAAAAAAATGGACATTTTCCTTTTATCATTTTTTTTTCTAAATGTCAATGTATGTTTCTAATTTTAATGATTTTTTTTTTCAATTTAACAATTTTTATTTTCATGGATAAGGGGGGGGGTACAGAAGGAAAAAGGGGGGGATGGGGTTTCAAGGTGTCACAATAAACATTCTGGTACATCAGTACAAATTGCGGTTGTTGCCTGTAGGCCTTGACTTGTTATAAAAAGGTGGTCAATGTTCAGTAATACAGTTCACAGTAATACAGTTCACAGTAACCAATTGCAAATTGGAATCATTGTCCACCACTCTCGTGTCAAACTCACTTGGGTGTTGTACTGTGAGGAGGAGTGGTAACCCTATCTCCTGTACCTGAGTTATGTTGGGTAGGGGGATATAGGGTGGGTAAGGTATAACTTATATACAAGTGGGTGTTTTTGTGTGAGTAGTGGACTTCCATTACGTCAGCATACGTCCATTGCAGAGTAGCTAGGTGTTCTGGTTTAGTGGCTATTCCTTCATCTGGAATTCTTCCAATAGGGGTTTTACTTTGTGGGTTAGGTTTCATTTCCTCTATGGGCTTTGGTTTGTGTTATTAGTTTTGGAATACTGTCTCGGCAGGATCGGCAACCTCTAAGTATCTCGCTCGTCCCTGTATTTTCCTGGTGGGACCTTCTACTTGTGTGCCAATGCTGTTCAATAGCTATGTGTCTGCGTGTGACTACTGCTCGTTAATTCAATCTCAATCCCTGTAGGTTTACTGTCTGCCAATATTGTTCCCATATTTGTCCTGCTTCTATCGTGGCTCCCGACTCCCCACTCTGTCTGGCGGCCATGAGTTCATACTCCCAGTTGGTCTGGATTTGTTGACTCAACGCGTGAGTCGTGGGTGCAGTTGTCGTTTTCCATGCCTTAGCTATCAGGGTAGCTGCTGCTACTACTGTGTGGAATAGGAGTTTGGAGTGAACTTTATTTAGGTTGTCTGGCCATATGTACAGGAGGCATATCTCCAGGGGTTAAGTCAATCTGCATTGGTAAGATATGGTTAAGGATTTTGCTCACCTTGGCCCAATATGGTCGGATGAGCTCACACGACCACCATATATGGTAAAATGATCCCTCGTCCGAGTGGCAACGCCAGCATTGTGGGGAGGTGCCTGGGAAAATTCTTGCTAGTCTTGTTGGAACTAAGTACCATCTATATTGTAATTTACGGATCTGTTCGAAGTGAGCAATGCATTTTGTGTTTCCTTTGTGAGCCGTGTATGCCTTGCTCCATTGTGTAGTTGTAAAGGAGCGTCCTAGGTCTACATGCCACGCTTGAGCATATGTGTCATTGGGCTCTATAGTTGTGTCTAGTAATGTTGTATAGATTATCGAAGATGTTTTTCTGTGCATCGTGCCTCTGAGGCACCAAGAATCAAATCTGGAGAGAGTGGGCGCCCGGAGGCGGTCAGTAGTGATTTGCATTAAGGACTTGAGTTGGAGGTAGGAAAAGACGGCCCTATTGGGGAGGTGAAACTGAGACTGCAGGTCTGGAAATGTTTTAAATTTAGTACCTTCATATAGATCCTGTACGTGAACGCATCCTGCCCGTACCCATATGTTGTAGTCAAATGTCCGGTTTTTTAAGTATATGCTGTACATTGGTGTGGCTAGTGATGTCTCCATGGGACCACTGAGATGTACTCTGTATTGATCCCACACGGTCAGCAGCATTGTGGTTGTCGCTAACGCCTGTGGCAGTGCTGGCCTCTGCGGTTTTGGTACCCATAATAAATAGTTTAACCCGGCTCTGCAGGCCCAGTATGATTCAATGGCTACCCATTGTGGTGTGTTACTTTGAATTTTAATGAATTTTAATAGACAACCTGCTACATTGTAAAAAGTAATTTTTATTAATAAAAATTCTGTTCTATTTTTATAGCTATGTTTCCAAGTAACACATACATTTTAATTGGATGTGAAGCAAGTACATATATTTGTAAGTGAAGATTAGATCGAGCAAAGGATTACGCTGAATAATGCATTATCATTATCATTTACAAAGTGACAACATTTTTCACAGCTCTCCCGTTGCTTTATACACTAAAAAAAAATTATAAATGCAAACTGTTTGTGTTTGCCACCATTTTTCATGAGCTGAACTCAGATCCAAGACTTTTTCTATGTGCACAAAAGGCTTATTTGTCTCAGATATTGTCTGTCTAAATCTGTGAGGTGGATGGATTATCTCTAGATATGTCCCGAACAGTTCGCTGGCGAATAGTTCCAGGCGAACATAGCTTGTTCGCGTTCGCCATGGCGGGCGGACATATGCGATGTTCGGTCCATCCCCTATTTGTCATCATTGAGTAAACTTTGACCCTGTACCTCACAGTCAGCAGACACATTCCAGCCAATCAGCAGCAGACCCTCCCTCCCAAACCCTCCCATCTCCTGGACAGCATCCATTTTAGATTCCTTCGGAAGCTGCATTCTTAGTGAGAGGAGGGACAGTGTAGCTGCTGCTGATTTAATAGGGAAATTGATAGCTAGGCTAGTGTATTCAGTGTCCACTACAGTCCTGAAGGACTCCTCTGATCTCTGCTGTAAGGACAGCACCCCAAAAAGCACTTTTTAGGGCTAGAACATCAGTCTGCTTTTTTTTTTTTTCCTGTGTAATCTAATTGCAGTTGCCTGCCTGCCAGCGTGTGTGTCAGGCTCACAGCGTATACTGTGCCCACTTGCCCAGTGCCACCACTCATATCTGGTGTCACAATAGCTTGCATTAAAAAAAAAAAATGTTTTGACTGTAATACAATAGCAGTCAGTTTCCTTCACACGTGTGCGTTTAAGGGCCTGCCAGGGCACAGTGTCACACCAGTGCAACTCATATCTGGTGTAACAGTAGTGTACATTAAAAAAAAAAAAAACTTTTTTGACTGTGAAATAATAGCAGTCAGTTTCCTTCACACGTGTGCGTTTCAGGGCCTGCCAGGGCACAGTGTCACACCAGTGCAACTCATATCTGGTGTAACAGTAGTGTACATTTAAAAAAAACAACACTTTTTTGACTGTGAAATAATAGCAGTCAGTTTCCTTCACACGTGTGCGTTTCAGGGCCTGCCAGGGCACAGTGTCACACCGGTGCAACTCATATCTGGTGTAACAGTAGTGTACATTTAAAAAAAAAATACAATATTGACTTTAATAGATTGAATAGCAGTTAGTTGTCTGCAAGCGTGTGTGTCAGGCCTACAGCGTCTACTCTGCCAACCTCTGCCAGTGCACAGTGCCACTCATATCTGTTGTCACAGTAGCTTGGACGCATAGTACCACTCATCGAAAAAAAAATGACAGGCAGAGGCAGGCCACCCCGCAGTGGCCGTCGTGGTCGTGGTGCTGTGATTCGCTTTGGCCCTAGAATAATGCCCAGTGTTCAGAGGCCACGTACCCTGAACTCAAAAAGTTCTGAGGACATAGTTGACTGCCTAACACAGGACACCCAATCTTCTACAGCTTCCGCTCGGAACCTTGACGCACCATCCTCCTCCAGCTTAGCTTCGGGCACCTCTCAAGTTACCACTTTTCCGCCTGCCGCCACCACCAACACTAGCACCACAGCCGCTTCACTTGACCTTCAGAGGAGTTATTTACACATCAGTTGGAAGAAATGAGTGATGCGCAACCATTATTGCCAGAGGATGTAGATAACAGGGATATGTCTCAGTCAGGCAGCATTACACACATGGACGTACGGTGTGATGATGATGATGATGATGTTGTACCTGCTGCTGCTTCCTTTGCTGAGTTGTCAGATACAAGTGAAGCAGTTGATGATGATGATGATGCGTCCGTGGATGTCACGTGGGTGCCCGCTAGAAGAGAAGAAGAACAGGGGGAAAGTTCAGATGGGGAGACAGAGAGGAGGAGGAGACTAGTTGGAAGCAGGGGGAGGTCGTCGCAAGGAGCTAGTGGCACAGTCAGACAGCATGCATCGGCACCCGGGGTCAGCCAGACAGCACACCAATCAACGCATGCTGTTGCCACCACCAGAATGCCATCATTGCAGAGCTCAGCAGTGTGGCATTTTTTTTGTGTGTCTGCCTCTGACAACAGCGATGCCATTTGCAACCTGTGCCAAAAGAAACTGAGTCGTGGGAAGTCCAACACCCACCTAGGTACAACTGCTTTGCGAAGGCACATGATCGCACATGACAAACGCCTATGGGATCAACACATGAGTACAAGCAGCACACAAACTCAAAGCCGCCATCCTCCTCCTGGTCCAGCATCTTCAGCCACGTCAACCACTGCTGTCCTACTTGCCCCCTCTCAACCATCCGCCACTCCGTCTCTCACCTTGAGAAGTTCCTGCTCATCTGCCCACAGTCAGGTGTCTGTCAAGGACATGTTTGAGCGTAAGAAGCCAATGTCACAAAGTTACCCCCTTGCCCGGCATCTGACAGCTGGCTTGTCTGAACTCTTAGCCCACCAGCTTTTACCATGCAAGCTGGTGGAGTCTGAAGTGTTCCAAACATTTGTAGCTATTGGGACACCGTAGTGGAAGGTACCCGGCCGAAATTTCTTTGCACAAAAGGCAATCCCCAACCTGTACTCGATTGTGCAAAATGAAGTAATGGCATGTCTGGCACACAGTGTTGGGGCAAGGGTCCATCTGACCACTGATACCTTTGTCATCAAAGCATGGTCAGGGCAGGTATATCACCTGTACTGTGCATTGGGTAAACCTGCTGACGGCTGCCAAGCATGGAATGCATGGCTCTGCAGAGGAGTTGGTGACACCACCACGACTTTTAGGCAGGCCTGCTGCCACCTCCTCTACTCCTCCTACTCCATCTTCTTCCATAACCTCCTCGGCTGAGTCCTCTTCTGCTGCTGCGTCTTGCTCCACATCAACGGCACACCCCCAGCTCCCCAGGTACTATTCCACATCCCGGATACGGCAGTGTCACGCCGTCTTGGGGTTGACTTGCCTGAAAGCAGAGAGTCACACTGGACCAGCACTCCTGTTCGCCCTGAACGCACAGGTGGATCAGTGGCTGACTCCGCACCAACTGGAGATCGGCAAAGTGGTTTGTGACAACGGAAGAAATTTGTTGGCGGCATTGAATTTGGGCAAGTTGACACATGTGCCGTGCATGGCACATGTGTGTAATCTGATCGTACAACGCTTTGTGCATAAGTACCCAGGCTTACAGGACGTCCTGAAGAAGGCCAGGAAGGTGTGTGGCCATTTCAGGTGTTCCTACACGGCCATGGCGCACTTTTCAGATATCCAGCGGCGAAACAACATGCCAGTGAGGCGCTTGATTTGCGACAGTCCGACACATTGGAATTCAACACTCCTAATGTTCGACCACCTGCTCCAACAAGAAAAAGACGTTAATGACTATTTGTATGACCGGGGTGCTAGGACAGCCTCTGCGGAGCTGGGAATTTTTTTTGCTACGTTACTGGACGCTCATGCGCAATGCCTGTAGGCTCATGCATCCTTTTGAGGAGGTGACAAACCTAGTCAGTCGCACCGAAGGCACCATCAGCGACATCATACCCTTTGTTTTCTTCCTGGAGCGTGTCCTGTGAAGAGTGCTGGAGCAGGCCGTAGATGAGCGTGAAGAGGAAGAGGAAGCGTTGTGGTCACCATCACCACCAGAAACAGCCTTATCAGCATCGCTTGCTTTACCTGCGGCAACGCTGGAAGAGGATTGTGAGGAAGAGGAGTCAGAGGAGGAATGTGGCATTGAGGAGGAGGAGGAAGACCAACCATAATAGGCATCCCAGGGTGCTCGTTGTCACCTATCTGGTACCTGTGGTGTTGTACGTGGCTGGGGGGAAGAACATACCTTCAGTGAGATCACTGAGGACGAGGAACAGGATATGAGTTCCTTGAGCAAATGGTGTCTTTCATGCTGTCGTGCCTGTTGAGGGACCCTCGTATAAAAAGGCTGAAGGAGAACAACCTGTACTGGGTGTCCACGCTACTAGACCCCCGGTATAAGCAGAAAGTGCCTGAAATGTTACTGAATTACCGCAAGTCGGAAAGGATGCAGCAGTTCCAAAATAAATTAAAAAGTATGCTTTACACAGCGTATAAGGGTGATGTCACAGCACAACGGGAATCTAACATCGGAAGAGGTGACAGTAATCCTCCTCCTCCCACGACCACGCCGGCAAGGACAGGACGCTTTACAGACGTGTTGTTGATGGAGGACATGCAGAGCTTTTTAAGTCCTATGCATCGCCACAGCCCTTCGCGGTCCACCCTCAGAGACCGACTCGACCGACAGGTAGCAGACTACCTCGCCTTAACTGCAGATATCGACACTCTGAGGAGCGATGAACCCCTTGACTACTGGGTGTGCAGGCTTGACCTGTGGCCTGAACTATCCCAATTTGCGATAGAACTTCTGGCCTGCCCCGCTTCAAGTTTCCTGTCAGAAAGGACCTTCAGTGCAGCAGGAGGTATTGTCACTGAGAAGACTGATTGTCGCCTAGGTCAAAAAAAGTCTAGATTACCTCACCTTTATTAAGGAATGAATGAGGGATGGATACCGAAGGGACTGACAGTGGGCGATACATTCGACTAAAAAAGGCCTGATGAGGGGACGTAACAGGGATTAAACTTATAAGAATAGTACTACTTAACACACCACTCCTATCTGGTGGCACATTAGATTGCACGCGCAGTGCTTCAAATTTGAAGTAGGAGGACCGACCAAGCATCTTTTTCCATCTCCCGGTTCCTAAAATCGATGCCATATACACGTCCCCTGATAGGGGACGTAACAGGGATTAAACTGATAAGAATAGTACTACTTAACACACCACTCCCATCTGGTGGCACATTAGATTACACGCGCAGTGCCCCAAATTTGAAGTAGGAGGACCAACCAAGTATCTTTTTCCATCTCCCGGTTCCTAAAATCGATGCCATATACACGTCCCCTGATAGGGGACCTAACAGGGATTAAACTGATAGGAATAGTACTACTTAACACACCTTATAATAACGCAGAGAGAGGCAATGCAGAGAGAGGAGTCTGAAGAAGAGGAGTCAGAGGAGGAAGGTGGCTTTGAGGAGGTGGAAGACCAAACACAGCAGGCGTCCCAGGGGGCTTGTTGTCACCTTTCGGGGACCCTTGGTGTTGTACGTGGCTGGGTGGAGGAAGAGACCTTCAATGACATCAGTGAGGACAAGGAATGGGACATGGCTAGCTTGGTATCCAACCTTGTGTAAATGGGGAGTTTGCGGTTGTGCAAATGGACTGTTTGCGGTTGTTTGCGGTGCGTTAAACGGGGAGTTTGGTCTGTCACTGTGAAGCGGGCGTAACCCTTACACTACCTGATCGATACAACATCATACCTGATGTTTTAAAGCACGTTATTCCAAACAATTTAGGAATGTTAGGTGATTTTTGCCCTTTATGGATTAAAACCAGACTCTGCATCAGCTATGTAATTTTCCATGGGAGTTTTGCCATGGATCCCCCTCTGGCATGCCACAGTCCAGGTGTTAGTCCCCTTGAAACAACTTTTCCATCACTATTGTGGCCAGAAAGAGTCCCTGTGGGTTTTAAAATTTGCCTGCCTATTGAAGTCTATGGCGGTTCGCACGGTTCGCCCGTTCGCGGAAAATGTTATGTTCGCGACATCTCTAGTTATATATGATTTTATATGTATTATATAGGATTTAAGATGTCTATATTATTCTAAATCCATGTTTGTCTTAGTTCCCTGCCTACTTAATCCACCCCTTTTTTATTTTCTGTTTTATTTTGCCTAAATTATCCTCATGCTTTATTTCGCCTAAACTATCCCCATACTCTTTTTGCTAAACACAAAACCAATTATAAATCCACCATTTTCTATTTTCACTTCAACATTGATTTGAACACAGTTTTTATCTATCTCACAAAGTATATTTGCAATCTATTTGGCATCACTAGCCCCTTTCAAAGATGGCTGCCTCCTTCTCATAACTGGGACATTAAATTACCCAAGATAGTACATTTCCCACAATACCCTGCAAACCCGATCACCAGAATTTTTTCTCCAAATCGCTGCTAATTAGTTTCTAACTTCTGTCATATAGCAATCCCTATATGCAGACCTTTCACAAATCTCCATTTAGCACTTTAAAGCTTTTGGCCACCCTTTTATATATCCCACATAATTTCAATGTAATACACAATAGATAATCTTTTAATGGGTACAGAAAGAAAGATGGTTTGTGCACACAATTGTATATAGAGGTTACTGTATTTATATCTGCAAGGTATAACCATAACAAAACCATCATAGGGCAATATGTATATGCAAAATATAAAATAGAATGTAACTTGGAGCACTTACAATATAAAGAGCCATGTCAGTCAGCTCTAAACTGTGAGGGCGCGTTCATTCATCCAATATTGGTACTGAAAAAAGGTGCAGGTCCCCCAGGAAAGTAGCGGTATTTGCCTAGATGATAATACAGGAGCCAGGTATAGAATGCAAGATTACTCTTTATTTCAATAAAACTTAAGCACAACGCGTTTCGACCAATAGCACTTGGTCTTCCTCAGGTGCAATAATGACAGGTAAATACCATAAACTTATATACCTTATACAATAAATGCAAATAAAACACATGTAAAAACTTAACAATGTCCCCACCCTTCTTCTCCATATATGGAAGTTCCGTTTTTATTTGTCCTCTTCTAATATGGAATATGCGGTCGATCATGTGTGGTCAGGTTACTTCCCTTATCGGTCTGTAGTGAAGTTTTACGGCTTGCGTCATCATAAGGGGAGGTAAACTTTGCCTTGACAGTCCTTGTTAGTAAGGGGGCACGTACCGCCATCCCTGCTAGGTCCGTAATGATCAGACTGAGAGTACTCAAAAACGCCATGTTTAGAAAGGGAAGGGAGTGAGGGCAAGGGGATAAATAATAACATTAATATATAGTGTAAAAATTACACATTAATATATAATGTAAAAATAGAGTATAACAGAGGTACTTAAAAACTTAATATATCATAAGTAAAATGCATATTCACGGAAAACTGTTCAATTTAAAATTGATCAACCTTATAAGAAAAAAAATATTATTAATATTTGAATGAAACCACTTATAGTAAAGAAATATACTAAAATAACTAAAGAATTGGTCCAATCTCAAAATCTATGTTTAACCACTTAGGATATAGGGTCTGTAATTAAAAAAATCCAAGAACTTTCTCTTTTACTAAGTCTAAATGCTTTGTTTCCACCTCTCCAGTGAGTTAAAAATTTCTGTATAGTCATACATTCCATTTCTTTAGTGTTAGACTGGTGGACCTCAAAAAAATGTTTGGACACACTATGATTTAAAAAAAAAACTTTTTTTATATTTCTAATGTGTTCATTTATATGTATTTTGAGGGATTTTTTAAGTTTTTCCTACGTATTGTAGCCCACATTTGCATTTTAGAAGGTAAATCACATTTTTGGATTCACATGAAAAAAGGAGGACACAGAAAAGTTCTTATTATTAATGGAGGATGTGCATTTTTCTTTCTTTTTCATCTCAATCCTGGTACTTTTGCAAGCATTGCAGTTACCACAATGACAGAAACCTTTCTGTTTTTTTGACCAGTCTTCTAAAATTGTATGTTCCCTCTCTTTCTCCACATAGCTAGAAGTTAAAATTTGTTTTAAATATCTAGCACCCCTAAAAACTAATTTTGGCTTATGGCCTAGAACTTCTTGGATATCATGTTCTTGCTGGAGGATATGTCAATTTTTATTTATAACTTTCTTAAGAATGCCTGTATTACTCGAATAATTGAAAATAAAGGGAATTTGTTTAGATGATGTTGTCTGATTTCTTTCTTTATACTTTAGTAATTCAGGTCTACTGAGTTCGTTGATACTTTTTATACTTTTTGAGAGCACTTCATCCTTGTATCCTTTATGTAGAAATTGTTGTTTTAAAAAGGATGATTGATCATTAAAATCTGTCTGTTCTGTGCAGTTCCGTTTCAAGCTAAACATATTTTAATGTCAATCATCCTTTTTAAAACAACAATTTTTACAAAAAGGATACAAGGATGATGTGCTCTCAAAAAGTATAAAAAGAGTGTGCAAGACTGCCCCGGGAAGCACCTGCCAGGGCTGTGTTTGACTTGTGCTAACTCTGCCCTTGATCTGCCTCCTTGACAGTCTCAGCCAATCCTATGGAGAAGCATTGTGATTGGCTTTGACCACTGTGATGGTAGTCACTGTTACTTGGGATGGAAGACAGATGCTATGTGTGGGTCCCCAGATTCTTTATGTGTTTTGGTGCAGGGTTGAATGTATTGCTTGTCTGTGCCTCTCCCCTCCCTCCTTTTCCTTTCCCATTGTTTCCCCAGCGACACTGCCAGACCAGTTCAAACTAGCTGTCCTTTCCATCCTCAATCTCACATCAGACCTTGCTATTACCTGGCCCCACTCTTCCAAGTACTATAGTGCTCTATTCAACCTATTGTATGCACATGAGGCTGTTGAATGGATAAATATGTGTGCTATGTGTATTAAAGTTTAGTTGCTGTTTAACCTTCACCAAGTGTCGTCTGGTGTTTGGGGAAAGGGATATAATCTACTGATGGAAAGTGTGTCCATGGCTATAAACACAGTAGCCTAGTCCAGGGGGGGAAAGGCCTTCACTGATCCCAGTCAAGCCTCGGCGACTGGGTCTGAAGTGCTCCAGGGTCCCTGATAGCTACGAGGAAGCAGACTTGGCAGAGGTACTCGGCCGGAGTACTGGAGCTCTGTCACAACCACCACTTCTGATGATGTCAGCAGACAGCAGGTAGATATGCTGTATTGAAGTATTTGGGGCTGTACTATATGAAAGCTGAAGATACTACCAAATGTATTTAATCAACAAAGATTGAACAAAGAGATTTGGAAATTTGATTATAACACATTATATCTCCTCAGCTAAACTGTGAAGCTGTTTTTGAAGCTATGAAGTTTTAATAGAATACTATAGCAGAGAACAAATGAGTGGAAAACTGCCGATTTTTCTTTTTTCCTTTTTGCTGAGTCATTATTGAATGCGAGATAAAGTAGTAAATTTGCAAAATGGAAAATTAAGCTTAAATAATTTATCCTGTGAATTTATTCTGAGAATTTGAAGTTATCTGAAGTTTAAAGTTGAAGTTACAGCTTAATTTCCCAGCATTATGAGTCTAAACCTAAAGTAATTCAATCTGTGAGCTAAATATTGCAAATTTGAGACTGAGATATATAAACGCTGATTCACTACTGAATGTGAGATAAAGTATTTTTTTCTGCAAGAAGGAGTATTACGCTTAAATAATTTACTCTGCAAATTGGAAGCTATCTGAAGTTTTGAAGTTACTATTGCAAATTATAATCTGTCAAAAAAGGAGAGAGGAAAAGGTAGTCATAAAAAATGGCATCAAAGAAAACAATGGAAAGAGACAAGATAAAAGAAAAGAGTGAAGTTAAGGATTCTAATTCAGAAAAAAAGATTATCTGTTTTTTTTCACCTATTCCCCCAAAAGAACAAACTGAAAAAATGAGAGATTAATTATCAGTATCAGAATGTTAGCTACCAAGAAACTTATCAAGAAGAAGTACTACAAGCTGAAGGTGGAGCAATTAAACAAGATTTCTTGAAATAATGTTTAGCAGATATGGCCCTAACTCTTAAAGAAGTAATAGCACACAGCTCTATAGAAATCAAAAGAGGTATTAACAACATGTCGGACCAAATCTCTTCATTAGAAGAAAAAAATCACTAATATGGACTCACAATATACAGATTTAAAAGAAAATAACAAACAATTAGCCAAAAAAGTTAAAGGATTGGAATACAAAACAAAAGAATTAGAAAATCGCTCAAGAAGATCAAATCTCAGATTTCGTAATATTCCGGAAAGTGTCACACAAGACAAAATTATAGATATCCTTGAAGAAATGTATAAGAAAATTGAGCTGAAGCTGAAACACATGAATATAAAATAGAATGAATCCTTAGACTATATAAACCGAAGAACATATCAGACAAGCAACCAAGAGACATAATTTTAAACTTTAATTCATATTTATTTAAAGAAAAAAATATGAGATCTATTAGAGACAAATCCATACAGGAAGACAAGTTCAAAGATATCTGTGTATCTCAAGATCTCTTTTACCAGACACGATCATGGCAGAGAAGTTTTGTCCCAATATTGATTATATTGAGAGACAAAAACATACAATATCAATGGGGCCACCCAGACAAGCTAAAAGTTCTTTGGAAGAGACTTTTGAGTCACCAGAAGATTTATCAAAATGTATGAAATTAGTAAATATAAGTAGTTAAATTAGTGAAACAGAATATGGGAAGAGAAATAGAAATGAGATTTGGAGGGCGGGGGAGGAAGAGGTAGTATTATAGAAAAACAAATATTCGAGGGGAGTGGAAACAGATATAGTACTACTTAAGAAGAAAACACTACTATACACAATTTAAATATATAATTACACTGAGAAGGAGGAATACGTTTTAGGTTAAGACCTATTGACACAATTAAGTATTACATACTACAAAATAAGTTCACAGATAGAAAACAGATTAGACACCTTGAAAAAGAAATAAAAGGGGGGAAAATAAAGTCAAACTTAGATGAAAGCACAAATAGTTTAAAGACAAAATAATATCATATAAGAATAAGAGAAATAGATAAAAATGAAACACAATAAAAGTGTATTAGTCACTTTTTTTTCACCTCTCCTGTTCTCCCTTTTCTCCCTCTCTCTCCCTCAATGTCTCCTCTTTTTCTCACGTTGATGCCCTTCTTCCCCCCCCCCTTCCCCCTCCTTTAGATGGGGAGGGCTGAGGTAAAGGAATTATAAGATCAATGGGGGATTTGGGAGGTGGGGGAGATGCCTGGGGAGGAGTGAGAGAGTGTCAGAAATATATTCCCCGATGAGGGGTCCTTCTTGTTCCCCTTTTATCTCCTGTTTTGGACTTCTAGATTATCATTTTTGTGCAAAGGACCAGATAGAACTATATTTTAGATATAATTGTAACGGATCACCTGGCACCCCGACTGGGTACCTCCATTGAAGGATGCTCCTAGCGCTTCCTGAGAGCTCCAAGCACTCCAGCCAACACCATAACCACCGTGGACTCCTTCAGAGAGCAGGACAGGAACAAGCTCTTACAAGAGCTTAGTAGTGATTCCGCAAGGGAGTATGACAAGCATAGCAATCCCTTGTAGCAGATTCCCTCAATAATAGACGGCACTCCAAATTGAGGGTGAAGTAGAACTGACTGTACTTTTATTAACATTCTACAAACATAGTACTGCCCACAGGGTTTTGAAGAACAAGCAATCAACGCATTACAACACAGCTACCACCCCCATTTATTACATCAGAAATCCTCCCCTCTGCTTGTGTTACAATTATCTCAACACAATAGACTAACTTAATTTTCACAGGCAGAAATATATCCTCATCTGGGTGAACCATAGATACGGTTGGAAGATACAGTTTAATGCAGATTTTGCAGAACATATACAGGCTATATAAAAATAATTACTGTTAAATATGTCCCCTGTTCTGTAGTTTAAAACTACTGAACAATGTCTTTGTGCACCAAATACCGGCGAGATGGCACCGTGTAGAAAAGTCAAAACAGTGTCTGTGAGTTAAAATGGCCGCCATCCATTGTTCTCACTATGTGCTTCATCCATTGTTCTCACCATGTGCCTCTGATACATGAAATGGTTGCCACCCAGTAACTCCACAGTTTGTCTGGTAGTTTATCCAGCCGAACCAACAGATGAAACACATGGGGAACAATGCAACAAACAAAGGGAATCATAAGAAAATTGCTGCTGGAGGGGAAGCCAGGCTGTCTCCCCTTTGGATGAACAACCCTGCTGCTGGGGGAAAGGACTGACCTTCCCTACCCCCTGTGATGCATGTGCAGAGACCACGGTCCCATCTGCATTGGTGTGGGGCTTAGCATCTCCCCTTTGTGGGCTAGGCTGTCGCTGGGGAGGTGAACCGATGGTCTCCACACCCAATAGAATACTCTGCCACTGGAGAGTAGGACCGACTGTCCGTACTCCCTGTAGCTTGGCCGCAGAGACCACGGTCCCATCTGCGCCGGTGTGGGGCTTATCATCTCCCCTTGGTGGGCTAGGCTGCTGCTGGGGAGAGGGGGTAACAAGCTCCTCTCCCTGAACAATAGACTGCCGCTGGGGAGAGGGGGTACCAGGTTCCTCTACCTTACACACTTTCAGCCGCTGGGGAGAAAGGATGGCACCTTTGTCTCCCTGTAATTCACTAGACTGCTGGGGAGAGGGACCAACTGTCTCCTCTCCTAAGGACACACACTGCCGCTGGGGAGGAAGGATGGCACCTTTGTCTCCCTGTAATTCACTGGACTGCTGGGGAGAGGTGGTAACCATATACTGCCGCTGGGAACGGGAACCGATGGTCTCCACTCCCAAAACATTGTCCTGCTGCTGGGGAGCGACACCAACTGTCTCTGTTCCCTGTAGGACACTCTCCTGCTGGGGAGTAGGACCGACTGTCCCCACTCCCTGTAGTTTGGGCGCAGGGAGCACGGTCCCATCTGCACTGGTGGAGAGCGTATTGTCTCCCCTTTGTATAATAAGCTGCTGCTGGGGAGGAGGAATAAGGCTCTCCCCTCCTAATATTGGACACTGCCTCTGGGGAGAGGGGGTAACAGGCACCCCTGCCTGACATTCTCTCTGCTGTTGAAGAGGGAGACCGACAGTTGTCCTGTCGCAGGGGAGAGAGACCGACTGTCTCTGCTCCCTGTAGGACACTCTGCCTCTGGGGAGGGAGGACGCTGCTCTCCGCTCCCAGTGAAACACACTGCCGCTGGGGAGCAGGACCGACTGTCCCTGCCCTCTGTAGCTCACCCTGCCGCTGGGGAGGGAGGACGCTGCTCTCCTCTCCCTGCAAGGTACACTGCTGCTGGGGATCTGGGCCAACTGCCCAGCATCCCTGTAGGGCCAGTAGAGAGACCGCGGTCCCTTCTCCACCTGCCATCTGTGGGTCTTCCCAGGACCAGTCTATGAGGTCCCTCAACATTTGAGAGTACGGACCACCTGCTTCTGCACCCGGTAACTCCGGCTGCTGCTGGGGATCTGGGCCAGCTTCCCAGCATCCCGGTGGGCCGGTGGAGAGACCTCGGTCCCATCTCCACCTGCCTGTTGTGGTTCCTCTCAGGACCAGTCTATGAGGACCCCTACTTCAGGTTCCTCTGGCCGCCTCAGTGGGAAATGGTTAATCTCCTTGAATGCAGCCTCTTTTTGGCTGCTGTAACACTCCTTCCGCTGAGCATATTCTCTCTCTTTCGCCAGATGGAATTCTCGGTCCATCCTTGCGTTTCGCTCGGCTGTGACCTAGTTTCAGATCGCCCGGCATATATCCATGGGCACATTATCACCATACTGGGCCACTCGCTGCCTCAGCTCGGCCAGCCAATCTTCTCCAGAGCCAGAGCCTTCCATACTTGTCTGCTCCAAGTCGCTGGATACCTCTGCTCCCAGGGGGGCTGCACGAGTGCTAGCATTGCCCTCAATTTGTAACTCCACGAATATCTCAACACAATAGACTAACTTAATTATCACAGGCAAGAAAATACAGTATTATAAAACATATCGCAGGAACCCCAAAACATGCAATAGCCCCATAAAAAATCTGGGTGAACCACATATCCAAAATTCACCCAGATCCGTTCAGTAGTTTGGAAGATACGGTTTAATGCAGATTCCACAGAACATATACAGGCTATATGTAAAATAATTACTGTTAAATGTGTCCCCTGTTCTGTAGTTTAAAACTACTGGATGATGTCTTTGTGCACTAAATACCGGCGAGATGGCACCGTGTAGAAAAGTCAAAACAGTGTCTGTGAGTTAAAATGGCCGCCATCCATTGTTCTCACCATGTGCTTCATCCATTATTCTCACCGTGTGCCTCTAATACATGAAATGGTGGCCACCCAGTAACTCCACAGTTTGTCTGGTAGTCTATCCAGCCGAACCAACAGATTAAACACATGTGGAACAATGCAACAAACGAAGGGAATCATAAAAAATATGGACAATAGTCATATTTGTGCACAATCTCCATTTTTGTCACAGGGCACAAATAGTGTTTTCAAATGCCATATATCCCAGGGCCATAGTCAGAAGGTAGGAGGCGGGCAAGCAGCCCCCTCCAAGAACACGTGGCGAGGTCTGTTCCGCCACAATAATAATCAGCAGCAGATAATTAAAGAGTTACTGCACCAAACAGGGTGAAAATATTCACTTCGATGTGTTCTAGTACTGAATGCAGGAACTGTGTTATAATGCAAATAACCCAAAGGAGTGAATTCTTATTTGTATTCTTATAATTGGTATTTATATAGTGCCATCTTATTCCGCAGCACTTTACAATAAGAGGGGAATTTACCAAATGAAACAATAACAAAATGTAACATTAACAATAGGTAGTTGAGGACCCTGCTCAAACGGGCTTACAATCTAGAGGAGCCACACCAATTTTATGTTTTTTTGTTACAAGTGTGTAGATGTTTGTTAATGAGTAATAGGTATAAGAATCAATCCGCTGCCAAGAGGAGATCGCAGGGGTGGGACACGGGGGATGATGAAAATGTGTTCAATCAAAGTGTGTCAGGATTACAAGTTGATCCGGCACGTAGAACTGTATCATACCTAGGTCTAACAGGTAACGTCTTCTCGGGCCTTAGAATGGCTGAACTTAATGTACCAAAGAAAAGTCAGAATACTTGCCGAGGTCGGGGTCAGAGAATGAGACAAAACGATGAGGGAAAGCCAATAGTCAGGGATACCAGAATACAGGGAAGTCAAACAAAGCCAAAGTCAGTAACCAGAAATAAATGCTCAGAAATACACTTCCAGACAACCACTAGGGAAACCACGACAGGGCAATCAGGGCAAGTAGAAATGCTTTTAAATAAACCTTTTACACTTCTGATTGGCTGAAATCGGCCTTTGACCCCAGAACATGGCACGCGTCTCCTGCGTCACGTCACACGCACGCCAACGTCGTCATTGCTGTGAGCGGACTTGGGGCTATAATTTGGCATGGGTCTGTCCGGCGTCCATCAACATGTTGCAGGAGTCAGTTATACAGATGCACGGCCACTGGGCGCAAATACCGCAAGGTGAGGAGGAATACGTTATAACGTGCAGGGTATGGATACACAATATAAAAGGTTGATGTTGTATGATTTTATGAGAAAAGAACACATAAAAGTGACACTAATACAAGAAACTCACTGGAGACAAACTGACTGAGTTAATGGAGGTAAAAGCTTCCCTAAGATAATTTGCGCTTCTCATAGAGATAGATATGAGAGTGGGGTTGCTATAATATTTTCAAATAAGGTGTTACTAGAAATAGAGCATCAGATTATAGATCAAGAGGGAAGATACATTGTTCTTGTATACAAATTAATTAAACAAAGTATACATTGGTTAATTTATACCTACCTACTATAAAACCAATTCCATCTCAGAAATGTTTATTTTTTATATCATAGATAATATAAAAATTAGTTGCATAATTATAGCAGGGGATTTTAATAGTGTTTTGGACCCAAATATCGATAATGTTTTATTAAAATAAACAGACAATGGATAAACGAATATATAAACAAGCTAAATCAGTGTCAAATATTCTAAATGAAAACTATTTATTTGATATATGGTGAGTATTACATCCTGATCAAAATGATGTTACTCACTTCTCGAAAGTACACCTGCACATTAATAGAAAATATAAGTAAAATAGAGATAAAAAAATAATACTTGGTCAGATCATGATTTTCTCATTTGGAAAGTAAAAGATAACATAGGATATAACATAGGATATGACTATTATATGAAAATTCAAATATTGAATTAATTAAAGAGATGATTCATTATTACTTTTTAGAAAATAATCCAAAAGACACATTTCCTACAATGAATTGGTGTGTGTTTAAATCAGTTTTTAAGAGGGCATCTGATAAAATTAAATAACCATCTTAAAAAAAAAGATGAAAGTCTAGCAGAATTGTATATACAATTTAATCAAATAGCTAACAAAAATAAATCAGAAGATTCAAATGGACATCATCTAAAATTGGTGGAGATTCAAAAACGTATAATTTAAAAATGTATGGAAAAAATGAATAAAAATATGGAAAAACTTAAATTAAAATATTACAGTAAAGGGAACAAAACAGATAAAATACTTTCTGCACAATTAAAAAAAAAAAACAATGACAATCGAATAACAAAAATAATAAGAAATGGAGAGATAGTATTAACACCTGAAAAAATAGGACAGTGTTTTAGTGAGTATTATAGTTATCTATATAATCTTAGAGGTACATGATAAACAAAACATAAAGAACTATCTATTAAGAGCTAATTTAAATAAAATATCAGAATCCCAAAGAAACAAATTGAACTATCCCATAGCTCAAAACATGTCTATTGGAGGAGTTAAATTTCCTTCAATTAAAAGCTCTTTTTCGGCTAGTTTGATATATCATATATATTACACCCAATTAAGTAAACAAGAAGAAGAAGACTGGTATCAAATTGAGATTGAATCTTGCCATTTAAGTGATTTGAGTTATTTGCTATGGCAAGGAAAGAATTCAAATAAGATGAAATTTGTCAGAAATTCTAATACTATTTTGGATCATCTAATGGGATTTTAGATGAAAATAAAAAAAACAAATGTGGTATATCAAACCAAATTCCTGAACATACTTATTTAGCCTCTTTAGAACAATATATCATGGACATGGATTTGAACATGGTGGAGATGGTGGAGATGGAGGGGCATCATAAAAATAGAGCAAATTTTAATGGCAGGAAGAAAAAAACATTTTCCACAGATTGTACAAGAATTCCAACTTCCAGGGTTGGAAATATTTAATTATCTAAGATTAAAAAAAATTATATAATGACCAATTTGTTGAGAGAAAAATCAGATATAATAGATAAACTTTTTAAAATTCTTTTTTTTTTAAATTCTTTATTTTTCAACTCGACAGGAGTAACAAGTGCACAGAAACATTTTGCTTATGCAGAAGCCAACATTGGTATTGCAATAGAATGCAGAATACGTTACAAAATACCCCTATGATACCCTTTTAATACATCTGAAATGTTTGTCTCCCATCGAGGGTTTTACATATATCACGCAATGTGAGCGTCTCTAAGGAGTCCTAAGCTGGTAACTAAGCGGATAGCTCTAGCTCTCCTCGTTCCCTTATTATGCCAACCATGCCTGAGGAGATTTAAGTGAAAAGTTAATAATAATAAAGAAGTAAGAGAAATAACCTTCCCTAAGGAATCGGGAAGTAAGAAAAAAAGATGGGGATCAGAGCAGGAAAAAGCAGGAAAGGTAGTGAAAGAGAAGAGAAAAAGACGGTGCGCAGATTCCGGGACGTGATGAGCAAAGGCCGGGGGACGGGGGGAAACCCACATCATCGGAGGCCAATCAGAGACCCCTTGCACCAACTTGTTAAAGCCCCTGTATCATTCGTATTCTATTTTATCCGTCTTCGGCGGATCCCACTACGCTACTATCCCATGGCTCCCAGAGTTTCAGGAACGTCGCTGTCGTCCCCCTCACCCGTGCTGTCAGGTCATCCATTATCCTACATTCTCGGATCCTGGATATCGCTCCCGTAAACTCCGGACCTTCAGGCGAAAGCCACGCGGTGGCTATTGTACGTCTTGCACCGAGAGTTATTTTATGGACCAGTTTCTGTTCTCTTTTGGTCCAACCATCTAGAGTCCTATTTAATAAATATACCCATGGATCTAGTAGTAGGGGCTTGTTAAATGTCTGTTTCAATAAATCCTCAACTGCCTTCCAAAATCCACGTATTTTAGGGCATTCCCACCACATGTGGAGGTACGTTCCCCGGGCTCCACAGCCCCTCCAACAGTCATCTGTATCCAGCTTGCGCATCTTATACAGTTTTATGGGAGTTGTATACCACCGGAACAAGGGTTTCCACGTCTGTTCCTGGAGTGTGACACAGATAGAGGAATTCTTATTCGCTTCCCAGATTTCTTGCCATTCCACTCCTTCTAAAACTTCCCCGAGATCCGTCTCCCACTGATCGGTATAAGTCAACCTCCCCCATTCTTTGTTCTCCGTGCTAAGGTGGGCATACATGTTAATATTCTAAATTATGATTTAACACCCCAAGTAATATCCAAAGCTATTAATCTGTTGAATTTCATGGAACACTACAAACGTTCCCAGTCTTTCAAATTTGGCAAAGAGACCTTAAATACATCATAAAAATGAAAGAGTGCTGTGATGCATGGTTAAAAGTAATAGTTTGTATAAATTGGGCAGAAATTACAGTATTACTTAGTACAAACTAGATTGAAAAAAATGTACCCCGACTATTCATCAATATGCTGGAGATGTAATAAGATTAATGGAACATACATTACATTCACATATGGTGGAGTTGTGATAAAATAGTCAATATTTGGAAAAAAAATATTTATTTTTATTACAAAAACACACCAATCTAGATTTGAATTTTTCTCCAGAAATAGCCATTTTGCATCTGAACTGGCCAAAGACAAATAATAAGATTTGCATTTTTATTAAACATTGCTGTTTGGCCGCAAAGATTGTAATCGTGTACAGATGGAAAAAATCTCAAGCCACACTATGGTTGAATTTATTCAAGCAGTTATCATTCCAAATTAAAAGGGAGAGAAATATCAGTAAATCTCTAAGATATAGATCCAAAATAAGTAAAATATGGGAGGAATGGGCAAACAAATTGAAAATAGAAAATGTCAACTAACCCTAAACGTTGAAAACCTAGAAAGTATCACAATTATATTTGTTGGTAATTTAACTCCCCGAGACACCCCTGCTCGACAACGGATTGAATGTTTTTGTCTGATTTTGTCAAATAGTCACAGTTGCAAGTCCTGTGACTATTACAGGATTTTTGTATGTTGTATGATATTGTTCCTCTTATGATGGTCATGATTTGGATTGTAGTGATATTGGAAAATGATTTATATTTTTATTGTTTATTCATACACAAATTTTGTAATATTTAATTCCTGATTAAGTGGAAAAGAAAACAATAAATATATTATTATTGAAAAAAAAAAAAGTAAATAAATTTATTTTAATGCTGCTAGCAAATGATCTTTTAGAGTTCATGATGTACTAGTAATCACCAGTCAACTTTGACTTTTACATGGTAGTTGTGTAGGACATTACTTAAGTAAAAAAAAAAAAAAAATAGAGTACGTATTAGTAAAACGTAGTATTAATAAAAACAACGAATAACTTGCAACGAGAGTAGATGGCACAAGTTATGAAGCAAAGTCCTTTTTTTCCAATTTTTTATCTGCAGTAAAGACGTCTATTTAAAATACAATCAGCATAAAAAGACTTACATAATAAGTCAAATGCACGTGAATCTTGCAATCTCTTCCCATACTCAGCTATTACTGTATAATGCAATTACAAGTAGACTAGCTGGTGACTTGAACCTGCTTGAACAAAAAAAAATATTTGGGCAATACTTCTCCACTGATAATATTTCATTTCAGTAACAGAGGTCTAAGAAAAAGTGGGTGAGATTGACAATGGAAAATCAAATCATGGAAGGTTGTAGTACATGGAAATGAAGTGTGGGGGGACAATTATAAATAGGCAGAATGAGGAAAGGATAAGAGCAAGAAGGTAGACAAATGGAGTGGTAAATTAAAATAAAAGAAAATATTGAACAGCATTAACCAACATTATTGTGGAAAATTGTTTCATTCTTACTGTCATTTTCTCTATGTGATCATTATTCATGGCAGCATTTATTCATGGGTTAGCTCCTCTCCTCACGGCAGAAAGAACAGGAAATAGAACTCTGAAGTTGGTAGAAATAGATCCTCCCCCTTCCCATCAGGCAGCCTTTGTAACTAAAAAACAAAAAGAAAGTATATACACTAAAGGTGAAAACGTATAACTGGAAGTGATCCCAGGTGTACTTCACAGCCACCTAAGAGAATATACACATATATAAAGAAGTGGAAACCACCCAGAATACGTTTAGGATATATATATATATATATCCTTTGTAACTAGCTTCACAACTCTTATAGTATGTGGGTGCAAATGTAATGCTGCCATGAGTAATGATCAGGAAAAGAAAATTACGGTAAGTATGAAACAATTTTCCATATTCCATATCAATCATGGCAGCATTTACTCATGGGGAATACCCAAGCAGTGTATATATATAGAGGGAGGGACAGAGTTCAAATACAGCTAAAAGTTATACAAATCATCATTGAGATGCATAAACCTTAGAAGACTTAAAAAAGCCAAACAGTAATCTATAGGATATTGACATAACATCTGTTCAGACAAGTAAATTTACCTTAGAGGCTGCTAGGTCAGCAACCCCTGGTATTCAAATGTCAGAAATATCCTGGAGAAATATAGAGTCAGATAGGCATTAAGGTCATGATAACCAAACCTATTGATGAAACAAGGTTAGACTAATACAAGACAAACTCCTGTAAGAAAAATACACCCGTCCTGTTATGGATAAAAAAAATTAGATAAACTCCATAAATCCTAGACACGGTCTTGAAATTATAGACCTATAATGTCCTTCTCTAATGTAAATTAAATAACAAATGGATGGCGATATCAGAACCTTGACAAAGACCTTCCAGAAATCAGACTAGAGCAATCCATGAAATTTTAGATGTTGGATGGAAACAGTCATCCCCTGTTTTATAGCAGGGTGAGAATTAAACTGAAAATCCTACTATTTTCTGGATGTATTAATTGAAGACAATTCATACCGCTTTGTCTTGCTTAGTGAACTACTTACCTGTAGATACAGGAAATAAAATAATATCTGCCTGTAAAAGAAAGCAGTAGAGACATTAGAGAGTCTGTTATTAAAACACAGCAATAATGACTACATGCAAAGTTAAAAATACCAACACCAGTCCAAGCATATCATCCACAAGAATTACCACAATGCAATGTTAGAAATGACCATCACATACGGAGATAGGTACAGAGACCATGTGAAACCTATCAGCCAAATGTTTGTCACAAACAAGCTACGATATTATATTTTGCAGGATGACTCAACAAGTTAAAGCCATACATTTGCTGCAAAGTCCAGATAGTACGGCCAATAGTATCTCCATGAATATCAGAGGTCAGAAATGAGACTTCATGTTCAGAGATTTCCATTATTGTTCTGGTAGCAGGTGAATTTTACCTGAAGTAGTAAACCTGGTAGAATGGTCTGGTGACTGAAGGACCTTCCATTGTCATTTAAAATACTTGCAATAACCAGAATCAAAGTTACATGGAGCATATGAGCCCAAAATACCTTTTATTGCAGAAAGGAAATTATAATGTTCCGCTTCACAACAGGGGAATCTGTGACACCAGTTCATTCAGAGGATATCTTGGTTTCATATGCTGATTTAGAGAAGCAGGAAGCTTGCTTATGTGCTACAAAGCACAGATAACAGCAATCATTGCCTCATGCCTTGATAGTAACAAGTGTCTGCATGGACTATGTGTCATGTTGCAAAACCCATGACAATGCGCAAACCCAGACATCTCTTTGACACCTTTAATTCTCTTCTCCGCCCTGCTGTGGCCACCCCCCAAACTAACCTTTTAGCTGATAGCTTTGCATGCTACTTTACCGACAAGATTGAACAGCTAAGGAAATAATTCTCCCCTCCTTGCCGTTCTCTTTCTCAACCACACGTAAATCATGCCTTCCCTACCCTTCAAACTTTCTCCCTGGCTACTGAACAAGAGGTGGCTGCGCTTCTCCATTCCTCTCGCCCCACCACTTGCCTGCTCGATCCTGTCCCATCTCACCTCATCAGATCTCTCTCCCCTTGTCTTGTGCCTACCCTAACACACATCTTTAATTGCTCTCTCTCTTCTGGTTCCTGCTGACCTTAAACATGCCACTGTAGTACCTATCCTGAAAAAAACATCTCTTGACCCATCCTCCCCCTCTAACTATCGTCCCATATCCCTGCTCCCTTTCTCATCAAAGCTTTTGGAAAGACTTGTCTTTACCCGTGTGTCTCACTTCCTCAATTCCAACTCTTTACTTGACCCTCTTCAGTCTGGCTTCCGCCCTCTCCACTCTACTGAGACTGCTCTTATCAAAGTTACTAATGACCTAATCGCAGCTAAATCCAAAGGTCACTAGTCCATATTAGTTCTCCTTGACCTCTCTGCTGCCTTTGACACCATTGATCATGCTCTCCTCCTTCAAACTCTTCAATCGCTCGGTCTCTGTGACTCTGTCCTCTCTTGGTTTTCCTCCTATCTCTCCCAACGCTCATTCAATGTCTCCTTTTCCAAAGATACCTCCTCCCCTTGTCCTGTCTCAGTTGGAGTTCCCCAAGGCTCTGTCCTTGGTCCCCTTCTATTTTTGCTTTATACTGCATCTCTTGGCAAACTTATTGCCTCTTTTGGATTCCACTACCACCTGTACGCTGATGACACTCAGATATACCTCTCCTCCCGGACTTCAGCCCTGCCGTCCTGCAACGTGTCACTGCTTGCCTTTCTTCCATCTCTGACTGGATGTCCTCCCACTTTCTGAAACTCAATCTCTCTAAAACTGAACTCCTTGTCTTTCCTCCTCCTAATACTGATCCTCCACTCTCGCTCTCCCTTCAAGTCAGTGATATCCACATAAGTCCATCCTTGCAAGCATGCTGTCTTGGCATCTTACTTGACTCTGGCCTCACCTTTGAGCCTCACATCCAGTTTGTTGCCAAATCCTGTAGGTTCCAACTTAAAAACATAGCCTGCATCTGCCCCTTTCTTACACAAGATGCTACCAAGGAGCTTGTCCGTGCTCTAGTAATTTCCCGCATGGATTACTGTAACCCTCTCCTGATTGGTCTCTCCAAAAGTCGCACTGCCCCGCTACAGTCTGTAATGACTGCTGCTGCTAGACTAATTTTCCTCTCTAGTCGGTCCTCTCACACCTCACCCCTCTGCCAGTCCTGTAGAGTCCTCTGCCCTGTATCCTATAGGAGTCAATTCAAAGTGCTAACCCATACATTTAAAGCACTGAACATTTCTAGCCCCTCTTATATCTTTTCACTGATCCATAGGTATGCCCCTCCTCGTTCCCTCCGCTCTGCCTGTGACCACCTCCTGACCGCTGCTCGCACCCGTACAGCCAACTTGCGATTGCAGGAACTCTTGCGGGTGGCTTCTTTCCTATAGAATAGCCTGCCTACCGCCATCAGACTCTCCCCTAGTCTTCAATCATTTAAGGAGGGCCTTAAAACCCATCGCTTCAGGAAAGTGTATGGCCTCCCAGAGTAACCTCTACCTTACATACCTGTCTCTTGCTCTCTCCTATAGGGCAGTGCTTTACTCTCTCCTCCAGCTCTGCTTCACTCCCACCCTATTTGATTGATATTTCCTGTCCTAACGTCCTGTCTTAACCCCACCTCCTACAGACTGTAAGCTCGTTTGAGCAGGGTCCTCTTCAACCTATTGTTCCTGTAAGTTTTCTTGTTATTGTCCTATTTATAGTTACATCCCCCCTCTCATAATATTGTAAAGTGCTACGGAATCTGTTGGCACTATATAAATGGCAATAATAATAATAATAATAATAATAAATAATATACATTTGTGTATTGCAATCATTCAGTTAGGAAAGCTTTCTCTTACCGTGTTCTTCACTGTCTTCAGGACTGTGGTGTTCAGGCAGCCAGTATATCATTGTCAGCACTCTTTTGTAACATGCATCCTTGCATTATTCGCTTTCTTTTGGAACATGCATTATTGCACCATTGCATTTATAAACTTACCTAAATGCTCACCACACAAACCTCCTAAATATGACCTATTTGTTAGAAGAACCTGGTTATGGTGGAATACATAAAAGAGGCGTACTGAGGTAGTCACCTTATTAAAGTGCTGTTTGGTGGGTCTTCAGAGAAAAGAGGCATAGCCCCAGCTGGGCCTCATGTATGCAGTGGACCGCTTTCATCCCCTGAGGGAGGGAGTTGTGTCAAACCCCTGGTTGCTGAAGGAGATACCCTGGCTGACAACTCATAGAAATGTTCTGTTTTTGGATTGTCAGGGATTATTTAGAGGCTGAACCCTGGCAGGGCCAGAAAAAAATAGGATTGGTGAGCATAAAAAAAATTCTAGGCCTGCTTAAGCAGACTACTTCCAAACTGCTGTGAAGTACAGGAAAAAAGACTGCCTGATGGGAAGGGGGAGGATCTATTTATACCAACTTCAGAGTTCTATTTCCTGTCCTTTCTGCTTTTAGGGGAGGAGCTAACCCATGAGTAAATGCTGCCATGATTGATCAGGAAAAATAATTAATGACTGTGTAAGCTAATAATTAATAGAACAACTGCAACATGCTGCAACATGTTAACACATTTAAAGAATATAATGGGAAAGGAATAGCATATCTTTTATTTTTTTTATAAAAGAATATCTTTTCTTTTTTTAAGAAATAAAATCTATGTCTCTCACTCTGTCTGTCTATCAATTTATCCCGATTAATTAAAAAAATAACCTCATTATAATGATATACATAATAGTTTAAGATTTTTAAGAGACGTTATAAAAATATAATTACATGCATTAATAATATGTGAAGATCAGCAGACCCCTAGGTTATACACATCTGGAATTTGAAATTGGAGATTTGCATTTTTAAAACAAAAAACACTCAGTTTAAATTCAAGTGATTGGGGCTCTAGAGATGAGAAGTGCAGTTATGTATTATTTGAGCGCTTTAATTTTATTAAGGGATAGCACATGCAGACATGATTAATATTCATACATTGTGAATGATAAAATGACCAAGTGAATGATTTGTTTTAATTACATTCT
This sequence comes from Pelobates fuscus, assembly GCF_036172605.1. NCBI lineage: Eukaryota > Metazoa > Chordata > Amphibia > Anura > Pelobatidae > Pelobates > Pelobates fuscus. The sequence goes on along the minus strand of NC_086319.1, from coordinate 62,596,232 downwards.
GGAAGAGCAATTTAAAAGTAATTGTAATTTGAAAGCTTAGCTATATTCCAACATTGGGGTTTGATGTGATCCTTTGGGTTTTAGTCTTTATGAACAAACACAAATGCTATGAAAAGCTATCTCAGATACCTATGCAAATGTATTACTGGCTCACTGTGTTCCCCTTTTGGCCCACCGCATCAAGAATTTAAATAACAAGGAAATATGATGTATTAGCACAGAAACTTCATTGATTGACACTGCAGTTCAATACCATGCATCAATTATATGAGGGTAATCAATATGAAAACAATGAATTAGAAGATATGTCTTGGACCTGGAAAACAGACTCTGAAAAAAACTCATGGTTTGAAAAGAATTCCAATTGTACCAAAAAAGAGAAAAAAACATTAAATATGGACAACAAAATAGCAACACAATTTATTTTTAGACCAACATGCTGTTAACTCACCCATGAATTATTATTCAACTTGAAAAGAATCAAGAAATCTGTAAAATAACCCATTTTTGCTTAGTAGAACCCTTCTTTCTTCCATAAATTTGCCCTCTATTTCGCAAGTCCAATGAGGGACATGATGTCCTTTGTACAGTCTTATTAATTAACAGGTTACCAGGTAATTATTTATACTAGCCCAATATATAGTTATATAATATTATAGTTTCCCCTCTGAGACAGTTTTTTTTTCTAAAGTAAATGTTTGCCAGCCTTTGTTCAAACTAACATCTTCCAATACTGATACTGTAACCCCCTTTTGCCCCTTATGCTCTTTTTCTATGTCCATATTTATCTCTAAACCACGTGTCCAGAATTGCATAGTTAAAGATGGGAACAGAATTATATTTTTATAATTTTCATTAAAACTCTCTTGATACATGACTACATCTCAGCACTTTATAGCAATATTACTGACAATGCACACTGCTAACTATTCTGTTGTCTGTTAAATAGAAAAAAAAATAATACAAAATGACTACTGGTTACTTCACTATCATCTGATTCGTCATAAAGTTCTATCAATATCACTGCGCTAAAAAAAAAAAAAAACATAACATAAACACTTATCTAAGCCATGTGTTAGTGACAAAAACATTTGATCTCAATCAAATACTTGGTTAAATACTGTGAGTAGTAAAGTGACATCAACATGATATTCACTATCTTTGCTATTTATCCAGAAAAAAAAGCTTCTTACCAGGGGAAAGCCACTCAATAGAATCCCTAGAAACAAAGAAACATTCGGATAGGAAAAGTACACATTCACTATATGGCTTTAATGTTCTCCTTAACAATAATCTGGTAGTCCTAAACCTATTCGGACCAACTTAATGATAAAACAATACATACAATGCAATACAATATAATAAAAACAACTAACGTAAAAAAGAAAAGTTCATTTGTCTATCTATCTATCTATCTATCTATCTATCTGTCTATCTCTCTATCATCTGTCTGTCTATCTATCTTCAGTTGTGCTAACAAATTTGCATACCCTGGCAGAAATTGTAAAATTCTGGCTTTGATTTTTAAAATATAACTGATCATGCAAACAAGGTATTTTATTGAAGGATAGTGATCATATGAAGTTATTTAATATCATATAGTTGTTTGTATCCTTTTTAAATAATAATGATAACAGAAATCACCCAAATGGCCCTGATCAACAGTTTACAAACCTTTAAATGTTTTGCCTTGTTATAATAGACACACAAGGTGACACACACACAGGTTTAATTGGCAATGGAAGATACATTTACCACACCTGTGGCTTTTTAAATTGCAATTAATGTGTGTGTGTAAATAGTCAATGAATTTGTTAGCTTTCACATGGTTGCACTGAGCATGCTAGATACTGAGCCATGGGGAGCAGAAAAGAACTGTCAAAAGACCTGCATAGCAAGGTATTGAACTTCATAAAGATGAAAAAAAAGGATATCAAAAGATATCCAAAGCCTTCAAAATGCCAGTCAGTTCAGTTCAATCATTTATTCAGAAGAAGCAAATTCAGGGATCTCTTGACATCTTACCCAGGTCAGGTAGTAGGGATGTGCATGGGCAAAACATTTGGTTTGCTTTGGTTTGGAAATTCATGTAAGTAACAAAAAATTGTCTGCTTCGGCAATTAGGAACAATGGCATTCGGTTCAGTTCGGCACTTCGGCAATTCGGAACTTCAGTAATTCGAACCTAACCCCTAACCCTAGCCCCTAACCCTAATCCCTAACCACTAATTCCTAAACCCTAACCTCTAACCCCTAACCCAAACCACTTTTGACACTTTCAGAAATCCGAAGACCTTCGGACATTCGTAAGCATCCGAATTGCATGAAATTCATCCGAATGTACATTCTGAATGAAACGAATTGCACATGTCTATCAGGTAGACCAAGAAAGATTTTAGCCACAACAGCCAGAAGAATTGTTCGGGATACAAAGAAAAACCCACAGGTAACATCAGGAGAAATACAGGTTGCTCTGGAAAAAGATGGTGTGGTTGTTTCAAGGAGCACAATACAATGATACTTGAATAAAAATAAGCTGCATGGTTGCGTTTCCAGGAAGAAGCCTTTACTGTGCCAATGCCACAAAAAAGCCACAATATGTCCAACAACACCTTGACATGCCTTACAGCTTTTGGCACACTGTAATTTGGAGTGACAAGACCAAAATAGAGCTTTATGTAAACAATCATATGTTTGGAGAGGGGTCAACAAGGCCCCACTTTAAAGCATGGTGGTGACTTAATTATGTTTTGGGGCAGTGTGAGCTCTAAAGGCATGGGGAATCCTGTGAAAATTGATGGCAAGATGAATGCAGCATGTTATCAGAAAATACTGGCAAACAATTTGCATTCCTCTGCACGAAGGCTACGCGTGGGTCAATTTTGGACTTTCCAGCATGATAATGACCTTAAGCACAAGGCCAAGTTGACCCTCCAGTGGTTACAGCAGAAAAATATAAAGGTTCTGGAGTGGCTATCTCCTGACCTTAATATCATCAAGCCACTCTGGGAAGATCTCAAACATGTGGTTTATGCAAGACGACCAAAGACTTTGAAAGACCTGGAGGCATTTTGTCAAGACAAATGGGCAGCTATATGACCTGCAAGAATTAGGGGCCTCTTAGACAGCTATTACAAAAGACTGCACACTGTCATTGATGCTAAAGGGGGCAATACACAATATTAAGAACTAATTTTGAACAGGGGTAATTTCATTGTTTTCTTTGTTGCCATGTTTTGTTTTATGATTGTGCCATTCTGTTATAACCTACAGTTGAATATTAATCCCATAAGAAATAAAAGACATGTATTTTGCTTGCTCACTAATGTTTACTTTAAAAATGGCACATATATCACCAATTCTCCAAGGGTATGCAAACTTTTTTGCACAAATCTATCTATCAATCTATCTATCTATCTATCTATCTATCTATCTATCTATCTATCTATCTCTCAACATAAATACAACTATAAGAAATGCTGAAAACCTTCAATATTTGATCCATATTCAGCCCCCAGGGGACACTGTCTTTTGGCTACTTCAGTTGTCTTTATTTTTTTCCATCAGCCTCTTTTGCATCTCTACATACCCCCATAATCCCGTTGGTGTCTCTCCTTACCCTAATTACCATTTGTGTGTATTTTTCCCCCTAACCACATTTTGTCTTTCCTTTTTGCCAAAACCCTTTTTTTTGTCTCTCCCTTGTGCGTTTTCACTCACACTTTTGTATGTTTCCTCCTGCCATGTTTCTCCTTGCCTCTTCATATCCACCTCACTTACCCAGATTGTAGGAGGTGGATATTGTAAATGACCTTTTTGTTCCTCCATCCAGTCTGTCCACTCTCTGAGTGAGCAGTGTGCAAGTTATTTGGATATGATTGAATATGACAACCAATCATACTGTAGTGGAGCTGCAATGATGAGACTTAATATCTCCGCTGGAATCCTTTGGAGCTGGAAGGGAAGCACTGGTTAGTGAATATAGCCAATTCCCCCAGTAACTGGACGACACACAGTTCTGGGAGTCAACTGATTTTTATTAGCCCACACATGGCTTTTTAAGCACAGCCCCATAGTATGGAGTTTCTAAAACAAGTTTACAGTTTTTTTCCCAAGAGTCTCTGGGTCTGAGAGAACCTCAATAACTCAATTATCTCTCATTTACAAAAAATAGATAAAATATTATAAAACATACCCGAAAAATAATAAAATATTATTGGAACCCCACAATTCTTACATCCCCAAATAGCCTGTATTTGAGCGCACAACATATCCAAAAAGCACTCAGACTGGTTTGGTGGAATGGGATCGCTATTCGTGAGAATTTTTGACTGGCCAGCACGAGGTGATGCCCCAAAAGAATTCCAGATAATCCAGGGCAATGGCCGTTCTTCGTCCGGGAGTTCCTGCACGAACACTGATGAACGCTACCCCTGGCTCTTAGGTAGGGAATGCTTCCCCCACTCGGTAGATCCCATCTCCCGAACATGGTTCATCTAGTTGGTCAGGAAAGTATACAGTCAGCAGTACCGAAATTAGTGCCACGCACTCAACGACGCTGCCTGTGTTCGGGAGACAAAATCCAGGGAAACCACTCAAGTTAATCCTTTAATTGTGGTTAACAGCCAGGGTTGGTCGGTGTTCTAAGTCAATAATGAAGGGGACCACACAAGTTCTGTTCAGTTCCCGAACAGGGAGATACGATAGTGTTTGTGAAAATTAAAGATGGGTTTGGGCAACCTCTGGGACTGTTACCAGGTCCGCCACACATACCACACCACATCTCTCACACTGATGCATGGAGCCTTGATAGGCTGGGCAAAGGAAAAAGAATATCCTCTGCTGTGGTCCTGCTCTTCATGCTACAAAGAGTCACAGCGTATTTCATCATTTGTATGTCAGTGGTATATCTGTAAGGTTAGTGACCAGTACTCAACCAGAATTATTGTCGCTAATAAAGATGTTGGGATAATGGCTTCTGAGATAACAGAGTATGTTTCAAAAGTAAACCTAGATTATATGTGTTCCTCTAGAAAAGACAATTGAAAAGCATGATGCCTTTATTGCAATCTATAAAAATTGTGGCATCATAGGTAATTTTTAAAGGGCTTCCAGAACTGTAAAGGACAAGATGCTGAGACAAGAAACAGTGATGGCTTTCACAAACAGTGGAAGTGATGTTTTCTGTACTAGGAGAATTCATCTCGATACAGTTGATGTCAGTCAGCATGGGTTTATGTGAACAAGTAGCATCACCAGTTTGTGCATGTTCCATAATTAACTAAATGCATGTACAACTATAACAAAAATAATAAATAATACAAATAATATATTTAATACATATTAATATTAAAAACAAATACAAAAATGTATATATTTCAAGTGACAAAACTAAAAGGCAAAACATTTTATAGAGCGCAGTATACAGTGTGTGCACAGAACATTTGAGTGAAGATTAATATATGACAAGAATAGATAGACGCAAAACACAAAGAATTTTACAATTTAGCTATATGGGACATAATTTGAAGCTAACTAAAACAAAAATATACGTACCGTATATACTCGAGTATAAGCCGACCCGAATATAAGCCGAGGCCCCTAATTTTTTCCCAAAAAACTGGGAAAACTTATTGACTCGAGTATAAGACTAGGGTGGGAAATGCAGAAGCTACTGGTAAATTTCTAAATAAAATTAGATCCTAAAAAAAATATATTAATTGAATATTTATTTACAGTGTGTGTATAATGAATGCAGTGTGTGCGGATGAGTGCAGCGTGTGTATGAGTGCAGCGTGTGTGTATGAGTGCAGCGTGTGTATGAGTGCAGCGTGTGTATGAGTGCAGCGTGTGTGTATGAGTGCAGCGTGTGTGTATGAGTGCAGTGTGTGTGTATGAGTGCAGTGTGTGTGTGTATGAGTGCAGTGTGTGTATGAATGCAGTGTATGAATGCAGTGTATGAATGCAGTGTGTGCAGGGCCGGTGCAAGGATATTTGCCCCCCCCCCCATATGTCCTGACCTCCCCTCCTCCTCCCTCAGTGGTCCTTACCTCCCCACCCCCGTGTTCCTTCACCCCCCTCCCCCAGTGGTCCTGACTCACCCCTCCCCTAGTGGTCCTTACCCTCCCCTCCCCTAGTGGTCCTTACCCTCCCCTCCCCTAGTGGTCCTTACTTCCCCCTCCCCTCCCCTAGTGGTCCTTATCCCCCCCTCCCTCCCATAGTGGTCCTTATCCCCCCCTCCCTCCCATAGTGGTCCTTATCCCCCTCCCTCCCATAGTGGTCCTTATCCCCCCTCCCTCCCTCCCATAGTGGTCCTTATCCCCCCTCCCTCCCATAGTGTTCCTTTTCTCCCCCCCCTCCCTCCCATAGTGGTCCTTATCCCACCCCCCTCCCTCCGATAGTGGTCCTTATCCCCCCACCTCCCTCCCATAGTGGTCCTTATCCCCCCCTCCCTCCCATAGTGGTCCTTATCCCCCCCCTACCTCCCATAGCGGTCCTTATACCCCCCTCCCTCCCATAGTGGTCCTTATCCCACCCCCTCCCTCCCATAGTGGTCCTTATACCCCCCCCCCCCCACAGTGGTCCTTATACCCCCTTTTTTTTATTATTATTTTTTTTATTATTATTATTATTTTTTATTATAATTTCTTATTTTATTTATTTTTCGTCCCCCCTCCCTGCTTGATATATGGCAGGGAGGGGGGCTCTCCTTCCCTGGTGGTCCAGTGGCAGTTCAGTGGGCGGAGAGGGGGGCTGGCAGAGCTGTAACTTACCCGTCCTGCAGCTCCTGTCAGCTCTCTCCTCCTCTGCGCCGTCCGTGCAGCTCCCTCTGTCAGCTCCCAGTGTAAGTCTCGCGAGAGCCGCGGCTCTCGCGAGATTTACACTGGGAGCTGACCGAGGTGCTGAACGGACGGCGCGGAGGAGGAGAGAGCTGACAGGAGCTGCAGGACGGGTAAGTTACAGCTCTGCCAGCCCCCCTCTCCCCCGGTCTGTATTATGGCAATGTAAATTGCCATAATACAGACCTTGACTCGAGTATAAGCCGAGTTGGGGTTTTTCAGCCCCAAAAATGGGCTGAAAAACTCGGCTTATACTCGAGTATATACGGTAAGTATAAGAGTTATGAAAAATGTCCAACTACCTAATACACATAGAGAAGCTAACTGTGGTATAGTTTGAATAGGGATATCTAAATTGAAAAGTTAGTATTCATTAGTCTAAAACTAATTGTGGCAAATCAGCCACAATCAGTTAAGCACTAATGTGAAAATTGAAAGTGAATTCATAGAGCATTTCAAATTTAAGGCCAGAGTAGCCAAGCTGAAAGCATAACTGACTTAAAGAATGTGTCCAATGTAACTACTTTGGCCTAAATTTTAAATTCACTTTAACCCCTTAAGGACACATGACATGTGTGACATGTCATGATTCCCTTTTATTCCAGAAGTTTGGTCCTTAAGGGGTTAAATTCTCACTTTAGCAAGTAACCCAGAAAAATTTTTACAAACTACTTGTTGGATCTGCCTTAAATTATAGCAATATGAAATAACATGACACGTAGATGAAGAAAACAAATTCAATATTTGCCAGTATTCTTTATTATGGGAAAAAGCTCAAATAATGCTGACTACCTTTTATCTTCAGTGCTATTGCATAAATTATAGGCGTTGAAGTGCAATCTAGTTAATAAATAAACGTGAATAGCCATGTAAAAATGCTGTATTATTTAGCTGTTTGTTTAAACTTACAGAGAGAATATTTCATTTCAAATTTCAGTCATATTTCTCTTGGATGAAAAAAATATTTTTTTCCTTTTTGCAAAAGGAAGATAATCTGCAATTAGTGTTGTCGCGAACCCGAAATTTTCGGTTCGCGAACGGCGAACGCGAACTTCCGCAAATGTTCGCGAACCGGCATTGACTTCAATGGGCAGGCGAATTTTAAAACCAACAGGGACTCTTTCTGGCCACAAAAGTGATGGAAAAGTTGTTTCAAGGGGACTAACACCTGGACTGTGGCATGCCGGAGGGGGATCCATGGCAAAACTTCCATGGAAAATTGCACAGTTGATGCAGAGTCTGCTTTTAATCCATAAAGGGCAGAAATCACCTAACATTGACACCTGTCCTCAAAGCCCTGCCCTGATACACACTGACACAGAGCAGAATAGAGACTGTTCCCCGTCCTCAGAGACCATGATACACACTGACACAGAGCAGAATAGAGACTGTTACCCCTACATAGGGTCACTTGGCAGATATGGCGGGGTCGTGGGAGGGGGAGGATGACTTTCACCTCTTCCCCTGTTAGATTCCCGTTGTGCTGTGACATCACCCTTATACGCTGTGTAAAGCATACTATTTAATTTGATCAGCATGGCCACTTGAGTTTTTATAGTTTTCACGCTGCTTGTAGTTTATATATGGTTCACAAAAATCAAACAAACGATAAAGTAAACGTGTAAGGATTCAGAATATTCTTTTAAACCCTTACACATTGTGTGTACGTATTTTTTGTCTTAAGTTTGTGGCTTTAAAGAGGTTTACGTTGTTTCTATGATGTGCATAACATGTTCTTGTAAATGTTTGTTAAATTTTTCCTGGAATTGTAATTTTTCAATCTGAATAAAGATAGTCAAATCCCTGATACACACTGACACAGAGCAGAATAGGGACTGTTCCCCCTACATAGGGTCACTTGCAGATATGGATTGACACCTATCCTAATGATCCCTGATACACACTGACACAGAGCAGAATAGGGACTGTTCCCCCTACATAGGGTCACTTGGCAGATATGGATTGACACCTGTCCTCAAAACCCCTGATACACACTGACACAGAGCAGAAGAGAGACTGTTCCCCCTACATAGGGTCACTTGGCAGATATGGATTGACACCTGTCCTCAAAACCCCTGATACACACTGACACAGAGCAGAATAGAGACTGTTCCCTGTCCACAGAGACCATGATACACACTGACACAGAGCAGAATAGAGACTGTTCACCGTCCACAGAGACCATGATACACACTGACACAGAGCAGAATAGGGACTGTTCCCCCTACATAGGGTCACTTGGCAGATATGGATTGACACCTGTCCTCAAAACCCCTGATACACACTGACACAGAGCAGAATAGGGACTGTTCCTCCTACATAGGGTCACTTGGCAGATATGGATTGACACCTGTCCTCAAAACCCCTGATACACACTGACACAGAGCAGAATAGGGACTGTTCCCCCTACATAGGGTCACTTGGCAGATATGGATTGACACCTGTCCTCAAAACCCCTGATACACACTGACACAGAGCAGAATAGGGACTGTTCCCCCTACATAGGGTCACTTGGCAGATATGGATTGACACCTGTCCTCAAAACCCCTGATACACACTGACACAGAGCAGAATAGGGACTGTTCCTCCTACATAGGGTCACTTGGCAGATATGGATTGACACCTGTCCTCAAAACCCCTAATACACACTGACACAGAGCAGAATAGAGACTGTTCCCTGTCCACAGAGACCATGATACACACTGACACAGAGCAGAATAGGGACTGTTACCCCTACATAGGGTCACTTGGCAGGTATGGATTGACACCTGTCCTCAAAGCCCATGATACACACTGGGGGGAGCTACTGTCCTCCCCAACCCCTGCGCGGTGGGTGGGGGCCATAAATCACAATGGGGGGGCCTACTTTCCTCCCCCCCGGCCCCCATCCCTGCGCTGTGGGTGGGGGGCATAAATCACAATGGGACGGACCTACTGATAGGAGTGGAGTATTGTTCATATCAGTTTAATACCTTCCGCGTCTCCTATCAGTGGACGTGTAAATGGCAGAGATTTTTAATTGTTGAATCACCTCCCCTTTTTAGGCCAAAGTGGGAAGATGCTTAGACCACTGGTATATTGGTGCCATCTTGGAGGATTTTTTTTTGGTTTGGTTTTTGAAGCCACAGTGCTGCACCAGCGGGCCTAAAAATTAGGCATGTAGACATGCCTGAAAAATTTGGTATTGTTGCAGCCGCTGCTGTAGCAGCGGCCAGAAAAATTGATGTTTGTTTCACAGGCAGAAAGTGCCCTAAAACATGGCGGCTTGAACCCTAGTTAGTGGCGGATAAGTCACGCAAGTCAAACGTCATTCAGAGCTAAAATACAGCAGCGTGTGGACCATTTTTAGCCCAAGGCAGCTCATCTCATCAGGCCTTTTTTAAGCGAAAGTATCGCCCAGTGTCAGTCCCTTCGGGATCCATCCCTCATTCATCTTAATAAAGGTGAGGTAATCTAGACATTTTTTGGCCTAGGCGACTTCTCTTCTCAGTGACAATACCTCCTGCTGCACTGAAGGTCCTTTCTGACAGGACACTTGAAGCGGGGCAGGCCAGAAGTTCTATCGCAAATTGGGATAGCTCAGGCCACAGGTCAAGCCTGCACACCCAGTAGTCAAGGGGTTCATCGCTCCTCAGAGTGTCGATATCTGCAGTTAAGGCGAGGTAGTCTGCTACCTGTCGGTCGAGTCGCTCTCTGAGGGTGGATCCCGAAGGGCTGTGGCGATGCATAGGACTTAAAAAGGTCCGCTTGTCCAACAACACGTCTTTAAAGCGTCCTGTCCTTGCCGGCGTGGTCGTGGGAGGAGGAGGAGGAGGATGACTTCCACCTCTCCCCCTGTTAGATTCCCGTTGTGCTGTGACATCACCCTTATACGCTGTGTAAAGCATACTTTTTAATTTATTTTGCAAATGCTGCATCCTTTCTGACTTGTTGTAATTCGGTAACATTTCCGCCACTTTCTGCTGATACCGGGGGTCTAGTAGCGTGGACACCCAGTACAGGTCGTTCTCCTTCAGCCTTTTTATACGAGGGTCCCTCAACAGGCAGGACAGCATGAAAGACCCCATTTGCACAAGGTTGGATGCCGAGCTACTCATTTCCCATTCCTCCTCCTCACTGATGTCATTGAAGGTATGTTCTTCCCCCCAGCCACGTACAACACCACGGGTACCAGATAGGTGACAACGAGCACCCTGGGATGCCTGTTGTGTTTGGTCTTGCTCCTCCTCCTCCTCCTCAAAGCTACAATCCTCCTCTGACTCCTCTTCCTCACAATCCTCTTCCAGCGTTGCCGCAGGTCCAGCAAGCGATGCTGATAAGGCTGTTTCTGGTGGTGATGGTGATCACAACTCTTCCTCTTCCTCTTCCTCTTCACGCTCATCTACAGCCTGATCCAGCACTCTTCGCAGGGCACGCTCCAGGAAGAAAACAAATGGTATGATGTCGCTGATGGTGCCTTCGTTGTGACTGACTAGGTTTGTCACCTCCTCAAAAGGACGCATGAGCCTACAGGCATTGCGCATGAGCGTCCAGTAACGTGGCAAAAAAATTCCCAGCTCCCCAGAGGCTGTCCTAGCACCCCGGTCATACAAATATTCATTAACAGCTTTTTCTTGTTGGAGCAGGCGGTCGAACATTAGGAGTGTTGAATTCCAACATGTAGGGCTGTCGCAAATCAAGCGCCTCACTGACATGTTGTTTCACCGCTGGATATCGGCAAAGTGAGCCATGGCCGTGTAGGAACGCCTGAAATGGCCACACACCTTCCTGGCCTGCTTCAGGACGTCCTGTAAGCCTGTGTACTTATGCACAAAGCATTGTACGATCAGATTACACACATGTGCCATGCACGGCACATGTGTCAACTTGCCCAACTTCAATGCCGCTATCAAATTTTTTCCGTTGTCACACACCACTTTGCCGATATCCAGTTGCTGCGGAGTCAGCCACTTTTCCACCTGTGCGTTCAGGGCGGACAGGTGTGCTTGTCGGGTGTGACTCTCTGCTTTCAAGCAAGTCAAACCCAAGACGGCGTGACACTGCCGTATCCGGGATGTGGAATAGTACCTGGGGAGCTGGTGGGGGGGGTGCCGTTGATGTGGAGCAAGAAGCAGCGGCACAAGAGGACTCAGCCGAGGAGGTTATGGAAGAGGATGGAGTAGGAGGAGTAGAGGAGGTGGCAGCAGGACTGCCTGCAATTCGTGGCGGTGTCACCAACTCCTCTGCAATGCCACACATTCCTTGCTTGTCAGCCGTCAGCAGGTTTACCCAATGCGCAGTGTAGGTGATATACCTGCCCTGACCATGCTTTGCAGACCAGGTATCAGTGGTCAGATGGACCCTTGCCCCAACACTGTGTGCCAGACATGCCATGACTTCCTTTTGCACAATCGAGTACAAGTTGGGGATTGCCTTTTGTGAAAAGAAATTCCGGCCGGGTACCTTCCACTGCGGTGTCCCAATAGCTACAAATTTTTTGAACGCCTCAGACTCAACCAGATTGTAGGGTAAAAGCTGGCGGGCTAATAGTTCGGACAAGCCAGCTGTCAGACGCTGGGCAAGGGGGTGACTTGGTGACATTGGCTTCTTACGCTCAAACATGTCCTTGACAGACACATGACTGTGGGCAGATGAGCGGGAACTGCTCAAGGTGGGAGACGGAGTGGCTGATGGTTGAGAGGGGGCAAGAAGGACAACAGTGGTTGACGTGGCTGAAGATGCTGGACCAGGAGGAGGATGGCGGCTTAGAGTAGGCATGCTGCTTGTACTCATGTGTTGATCCCATAGGCGTTTGTGATGTGCGATCATGTGCCTACGCAAAGCAGTTGTACCTAGGTGGGTGTTGGACCTCCCACGACTCAGTTTCCTTTGGCACAGGTTGCAAATGGCATCGCTGTTGTCAGAGGCAGACACACAAAAAAAATGCCACACTGCTGAGCTCTGCAATGACGGCATTCTGGTGGTGGACACAGCATGCGTTGATTGACGGGCTGACCCCGGGTGCCGATGCATGCTGTCTGACTGTGCCACTAGCTCCTTGCGACGACCCCCCCCTGCTTCCAACTCGTCTCCTCCTTCTCTCTGTCTCCCCATCTGAACTTTTGCCCTGTTCTTCTTCTTGCCGAGCGGGCACCCACGTGACATCCATGGACGCATCGTCATCATCAACCGCTTCGCTTGTATCTGACAACTCAGAAAAGGAAGCAGCAGCGGGTACAACATCATCATCATCACACCGTACCTCCATGTGTTTAATGCTGCCTGCCTGAGACATATCCCTGTTATCTACATCCTCTAGCAATAATGGTTGCGCATCACTCATTTCTTCAAACGGGTGTGTGAATAACTCCTCTGACATACCAAGTAAAGCGGCTGTGGTGCTAGTTTTGGTGGTGGCGGCAGGCGGGTGAGTGCTATCTTGAGAGGTGCCTGAAGCTAAGCTGGAGGAGGATGGTGCGTCAAGGTTCCGAGCGGAGGCTGTACAAGATTGGGTGTCCTGTGTTAGCCAGTCAACTAAGTCCTCAGAACTTTTCAAGTTCAGGGTACGTGGCTTCTGAAAACTGGGCATTATTCTAGGGCAAAAGGGAATCCCAGCACCACAACCATGACGGCCCCTGCGGGGTGGCCTGCCTCTGCCTGTCATTTTTTTGGGGATTAGTGGTACTATGCGTGCAAGCTACTGTGAGACCAGATATGATTGGCAATGTGAACTGTAAGAGTTCTGCAGAGCACACACTGTAGGCCTGACACAACCGCTTGAAGACAAGTAACTGCTATTCAATCTATAACAGTGAAAAATAAATTTTGGTTTTAAAATCACGCTATAGAGACACCAGATATGATTGGCAATGTGCACTGGAACAGTTCTGCAGAGCACACACTGTAGGCCTGAGACACCCGCTTGAAGACAAGTAACTGCTATTCAATCTATAACAGTGAAAAATAAATTTTGGTTTTAAAAGCACGCTATAGAGACACCAGATATGATTGGCAATGTGCACTGGAACAGTTCTGCAGAGCACACGCTGAAGGAAGGACTGACAGAGCCGCTTGAAGGACACTGACTGGCTGCTATTAGCTTACACTGGAAACCTTTTTTCTTTGTAAAAGCACGCTAAAGAGACACCAGATATGATTGGCAACTGTCAAAGCACGCTGGCACAGGTCTGCAGAGCACACGCTGAAGTAGGCCTGACACCCAGACGCTTGCAGACAACTGATCTTCTATTACAGGGAAAAAAAATGATTTCTTTACAATCTAAAGCTTAAGCTATTGTTAAAACAGATATGAGTGGTGGCACTGACTGCGCAAATGGGCAAGGCATCCAACCTGACACAGAAGCTGGCAGGCAGGCAACTGCTCTTCTATTACAGTGAAAAAAAATGATTTCTTTAAAATCTAAAGCTTTAGCTATTGTTAAAACAGATATGAGTGGTGGCACTGGGCAAGTAGGCACAGTATCCAATGTGAACCTCACACAGAAGCTGGCAGGCAGGCAACTGCTCTTCTATTACAATAAAAAAAAATATTTATTTAAAATCTAAAGCTTAACCAATTGTTAAAACAGATATGAGTGGTGGCACTGACTGTGCAAATGGGCAAGGCATCCAACCTGACACAGAAGCTGGCAGGCAGGCAAGTGCTCTTCTATTACAGTGAAAACAAATTATTTATTTTAAATCTAAAGCTTAACCAATTGTTAAAACAGATATGAGTGGTGGCACTGGGCAAGTAGGCACAGTATCCAATGTGAACCTCACACAGAAGCTGGCAGGCAGGCAACTGCTCTTCTATTAGAATGAAAAAAAATATTTATTTAAAATCTAAAGCTTAACCAATTGTTAAAACAGATATGAGTGGTGGCACTGGGCAAGTAGGCACCGTATCCAATGTGAACCTCACACAGAAGCTGGGATCAGGCCAGGGGTTAAACGTAAGTACAGGCTGTATACAATGTATTCATTAGGATTATATGTTATTTAACCACTGTTTGTTGTATTGCACTTTATCCTGATGAAAGTTACATCAGAGAACCGAAACGTTGATCCACTGTGGCAGACGCTGAATAAAAGTTATTTTCACCACATTTCTAAGTCCCTGGAGTGCTGTCTTTATATAATAACCATTATAATTTTGCTGATAAGCACTGGGCATTTTCAAAGAGTGCAAGTATTGGAACTATTATATATATATATATATGTTTTTAGTTTTTTCCCGTTTAAAAAAACATCAGTTATTTTAACTGTTACATCATATTGATCAGTATTGCTTCAGACCTGAGGAAGAGAGGAAAACTCTCGAAAGCTTGTCTTTTTTAAATATTATGTTAGTCCAATAAAAAAAAAGTATCATTATGTACTGCAATATTCTGGTATTTTGGCATTTTATCTACTGGACTAATACAGCTAATCCAATCTACCCCACATATTTTCATGAAATATACAATGTGCCTTTACAAAGAAGAGGATGGATGGCATATTGTAAAAACTGTACCTAAAAGTACCTAGGTTGCAATGCTTGCACCTGTTACATATAATTTAGCTAATTCAGATTTTTTTATAATGTATGAAATGCTAGATATATAATTTTTTTTTATGTTTTTATCGTGTATGCAATATTATACACTATATTTCAGACTCTGAATTAAATGTTACAGGAGAAGGCAATCATGTGACATTTAATGTTTCGCCCAATATTATTGTTTTCTCTTACATTTCTCTTGCAAAATGATACTTGGCAGTAGACCTGGGCACTGGCAAAATTTTAGTTTCATCCAAAAAAAATGTTTCGTCCAAACAAATTTTGGCTTTTTTTTTTTACTAAATTCAGCTATTATTTCCATTTCAGAATATTACTCTGAAATCCGTGTTGCGGGCTGCAGCTGCATCTGCATCTTGCACACATTTAATAGGCAACTCCCTAAATTGGTACACTTGTGGGAATGCCATATTTAAGGATACCAACTACTGGCTCCCTCCTTGTAATAAACTAAAACGAACGAAGAATGAATTGCACAGACGTAATATTGTTGAACAATCAATTTGGTCTTCCTTTCATTCATTGTAATTTCTATTCATTCATTCACCTTTCGAACAAATGGATGAACAGCTGAAATTCAGGCAAAAACATGGTTTTCTAAAAATGAATGCTCAAGTCTTTATGATAGTGAATTAATTATGTTACTTAGTGATTAACAGAAATACTAAGCAGAAATTTACATTTCGATTTGTATTCACTACACCATGGGTTACGGAGAATTCATAAGGGTAGGTAAAATTTTTGGACAAAATAAAACTAAGCTTGATTACAGTCTCAAGCCTTTTTTGCCTAAAATTTGCATTTCTCTTGTCAGTTCTTGCCAGTTTCATCGCATCTCACAGAAAATAAATAATTATAATTTATTTTGATTTCATGATAAAATATTCTTAAATGTACTACTTGGCAAAAATGTGAATCATATATTCTCATTTGGACTCTGTTTCATGCTATTTATATTTTCAATAATTTGCATAATACTCCCAGAATACTTATTTTCTAATGATAATTGTGTTTGATTTCTAATAAGCGAACATGTTTGTTTTTTCTTGTAGCTCATCTTCAGATACCTTTGATATATCCTTGCTTTATTCACAGATTTCTATAACGATCTACGTATGTCCATAGTCTAGCTTTGAACCACTGCTCAGTTATGTGCTTTGAGGGAATATATTTGGCATAGGTTTAACAAGACAATATGTGAGTGTGCTTAGAATGTGATTTGCAATAATTCATGTATTGCAGTTCTCATTAAACCTTAATGCTGCATTAGCTTTGCAACACATTGAAAGTTGGATTTCCTTACATTAATGAGTGTGCTTGCCTTCGGAGATAATCATAATCACTGTGACTAATTCAGGTATTATACTGATTATTAAAAATTTGTAAGGATATAGTCCAACTAATCATGTGCACCGCATTTACGTTTCAAAGACAGGTTTGAGTCACTTGTGCATGACTTGTTCGTAAAATTAACTTCCTACCTGATATTATATTATTTCTGTGCTATCTTCATATTTCTGCATATTTTCTTGCTATTATTTAGAAAAATAATTACAGGATATATAGAGGTAAGCAGGGTCTGTATTATGGCAAGAGAGCAAGAGAGAGAGGTATATAATGATGAACCATGGCCAGCCTTGAACCTTTAGGCATCCTGTGTTAAAAACTTTAACAGAGCTCCTGGACAACGACACCTCTCTGGCCACACCATTCATTTAATACTTCCATCCATTTAAAACCTCCCATTATTTTAAACCCCAAAACAAAGAAAGCTTGATTCATTTTTATATTAAATCTTATTAATATTATTATATTATTATATCTTATTATTAAATCTTATTAATATTATTATTATTATTATACTTATTATATTAATCTTATATTAAAATCAGGTATTAAACTTGTAATGCAATATAAGTATAATTATGAAATAAAACAGCAGTAAACAAACTAAAGTGGTAGTAAGTGTAAGTACACATGAAGATGCAAATTATCAGTCCTAAAAAAAAGTGTCAGCATGTCATGTAAGTGCATCTAGAAAAGGTAAAAACAAAACAAAAAAACACGACACAAAACCTACACTACAGGACAAAGCCTGCAGTTCTCTTGTCTGCAGCCTTTGCAAATCCTCCCCTTCTAACCACGCCCAGACTTTCTGTGGCTGTCCAATCACTGACTTCCCAATGCAGCACAATAAAAAGACAGCTGCTCTGTGCAATTGAAGACTCTTGAGTTTACTTGACTGAATAAGTTACAAAAGTGTCAATTTCTATTCTTTCCCATTTATCGCACCAATATGTTAGATACCATTTTTTAAAGTGCAAAAAGGGCTTTAATTTGATGTGATGTATACATATAGAAATTCTCATTTATTAGAAAAGAAACAAAAAAAAACAATTTAACTGCCAATTTCTACTAAATATTGTAGTAATTTATTTTCTGATTTTAAACATACAAATACATATATACAAAAACCCCATATTATGTTCTGCTGCATCTCCTGAGTACAACGTCCTATGTATGACTTTGTCAATATCCTGTGAAGCTGCAGTGCCATATAGGAGACCTGACCATTTCAGTTTTTACAGTTAGAATTTTCAGATGTAGATTTGATGGGCTTATGTCTCAAATTGAGGCATTATAGTAGTTTGGCAGTTCAGATGAATCCAGGGTATCTCGTATTGTGCCTGAACATGTTGCCGTTGTTACACTTCTTCATGTCAAAGTTTGTGGTAAAATTTTACAAACACATTACATTTATTTCTGGGCTTTTTGCAAATCTGATATATGCCACTGTAATCAAATTCCCTAAATTATGCTCAGTAAACGATTCTGAATAAAACAATAACCCCAATGTATGCCCCCATGTATACACTGATTAGCCATAACATTAAAACCACTGACAGTTGAAGTGAACAATATAAAAATGAATTATATCATTACAATGGCACCCATCAAAGGGTGGGATACTGTCACGGGACACCTGGATAGGCTGGTGCACTGCGCTCACTCACCAGATGCCACATGGATTTTGGTGTCCTGGGAGTGGTGGAAGTGCCAAACCCTCCTCCAGGCCGCCAGCTTATACCACATCACTTCAGCAGCATGCCATGAGTTCAAGGCTCACCGTACTCTCCTCACCCTCCAGCCCCGGCAGCCACTCCATGTGGGTTGTGACATGCAGGGAAAGGCAGGCATGCCCTGTCTGTCTTAATGCCTCCCTCTCCTCCTGTGGGCATGTTGGGTGCTATATGCTGCTCCTAGATACCTGGATACCCTTAGGCTGACAAAGTTCTGGGGAATCCAGCTCAGCAAGCATGGAAGCAGCATGGAGGTTTGCAAGTTAAATAAACAAACTGACATAGCATCACACCCACATAGGGAGTTGTGGACACCTACTCACCCAGAGGTGCCTTCCAAATATATAGGCCCTGAGACCCTTCCTCATAGGAGTGCTCCTATTACCTCATCTGCTATTTAAGAACATAGGTTCTGTGCTCCGTTGTTTTGTTTACTCCCTAGAATACAGAGCCAGATCCTGTCTGAAAATATATGATTACCCTCACCTGTCTGGATTTCCTGAATTAACCCCTGCCTACCTATACTTTGTAAATGCCAGCAACCCTGTTCCTTCCTGGGTTATCGCCTGCAACAATGTTCCTGCCTGGGTTAGCACCTGAAACCCTGTCCCTGCCGGGGTTAGCACCTGCATTCCTTTTCCTGCCTAGGTTAGCGCCTGCAATCCTGTTCATGCCTTGGCTAGTGCCTGCAATTCTACTACAACTTCAATCAAGCCTTTCATCATTTACCCAGTGCTAAACCTCTGGTAAGAGACTTTATTTTATCTTAAGGACTTTTAATTTCTATGAAGATATTGCCTTATTTTCCACTTCTATTTTGCATTGGGACTTTTTCATTATACTTCTTTGCTTTATAATAAAGATCTTAAATTCAGTGACTGTGTCCATATAAAATCTCTGCATACTGAGCCCATTCACCCCAAACCCGTGACATAACTGAGACAATTATGGATCTTGCAGAGATGTCAGATGCTTTGAACACCCTAATCCTTCAAGTGAATTATCTTGGTCAAACTGTTCAAGATCTGCAAACTGGACAAATGCAATTATAGTCACAGCTGATGGCACCACCCTCATATCCAGCACACCTAACTCTACTTCTAGGTAATGAACCAATGCAATTAAAACTTGGTCACCTCCCTGTTGCAAAGGTCCATACAAGCAAATCCAAAGATCTGTGCCTCTATTGTTACAAACTAAATCATACAGTGAGACAAGGACACCTAATCCTGACCTCCCTAAGCTCTTCTGTATTCAAGCCCTGCCCAGACATGCTACATATGATTCTGCTACTTCTCCTTCAGTGGGGAGATCAGAGAAATAAATTATCTGCTGTGGTGGACTCTGGTACTAGCAGGTTTTCCCTGATATATTGTTCTGGCAAATATCTTTTCTATATCCAGGCCTAACAAGGTTGCACCTCAGTTTATTCAAATGACTGATGGCAGCCTTCCAAAGTCTGGTCATGGGGTAAGACTACCCCCCTGAAAGTTTTGCTTGGGGAAAAAAGATATACTGAAATACTATGTTTTTACTCCCTCTCCTTTGTCTCTTTTGACCCTGGGATTACCCTGGCTTCACCTCCTTGACCCTTTAATCAAGTGGGGGTATGCTACTGTGTCCTTCTTATCTGATCATTACCTGGGTTTTTTTTTTTTTTTTTTTTTATATACCAGTAGACTCCTTAAGTTCCCTTGATGCAATTCCTGAAATGTGCAACAGGATATGGAAATCATCTTACCAAAAGTTTCTAAAATATGCAAAGATTTGTCCAATAACAAAATGATAGTGAGACTTCCTCCAAAATGTATCCATGGTTGCCAAATTGATTAATTCCCTAATGCATCTGCTCCCCACTGCCCAGAAAAATGCTCACGTGTACCCACTGCCAAAGTACACACCCCTGCTTTGGTGAGGACTTCCCATGAATTTCCAAGTCCAACCTTTGGACACATCTGAAGTCTGTGCCTTAAAGGGGGGATTATGTCACGCCACACCTGGAGAGGTTGGTGCGCTGCGCTCACTCACCAGACGCCACTTTTTGAGTGATTGTACTTTTTTAAAATAATTTTTACTGTAAAATGACTGCATTATATTACTAGGTTTGTTAACCCTTATATATGTGTTTGTATCTATGTGCATTTAAATACGTATATAAATAAAATATATATCTCAAACAACATGCGCACAACATACAGTAGCTCTTGCACAAAACAACTTCCCCATGCATATGCCATATATAGCCCCTAACGCATATCCAATACTTCTCATACCCACAACATACACTCCACTTCACTTTCATATCTTATGTAGTCCCTCAAAGCCACAATAAGGTGAAAATAAAATATTAATCACAATAATTTGGTACAAAACTATTGAGTGTGTTGGAACAAATACCTCTGAACCTGTTAAACACACTTTTAAGTGATGTTCTCATCATTGTTTATTCAATAAATAAAATGTTTATTGACGCTTCAACTTTTTTGGATATATCAATCATACTGTAGATTATTTTTCACATTTATATCATAAAGTCAACTAAAAATGGTTAAGTACCATAGCATAGCTAAGTCTCACTTACCCTACCACTTTGCCAATGTACAGTATACCAATCTAGGTTCTAACACAATCTGCTTTACTTTGTTATGTGAATAGTCTAATTAGTACATATTTTAACATTCTGGCTATTTTTGTTTTTTTGTTTTAATTCTTTATTTTATTGTGCAAGAATTAACATACGTGCATGTAATGCCACAACAGCATCAACAAGCTTAATAACACAGAGTGAAACATATGTGACATTTGAGATAGCTGCACATTTTTGTTTTATGGCTCAAGATTAATACATTGTGTGAGTATAACCATCAGGGCCGGACTGGGAGAAAAATTCGGCCCGGGCATTTTTTTATCACAGAGAATGTGTGTATAGGGGATATAGCAAGTGTGTGCATACAAGCTATAGTGTGTGTGTGTGTGTGTGTGTGTATAGGTGATTTGTAGAAAGTGTGTGTTTAGGGGTGTAGTATGTGTTTGCTTACAAGGAATCTAGTGTGTGTATAGGGGATCCAGAGTGTGTGTGTTAAGAGTGTAGTGTGTGTATGTATGTACAGGTGAGTGCAACCACCCCCCATGTTCCATATATATATATATATATATATATATTTGGAAGTATTGTGTATGTGTGCTGTGTGTGAGAGTGCTGTG